>NC_143578.1:26661381-27001344 GCF_048544385.1 Mastigoproctus giganteus | reverse complement strand
ACTAGCCAGAAACAAAATGATCTGGGTAGCAAGCACCATATACTTTAAATAAAAAGCAATACAGCAGGCCCCCGCTATAACGCGGTTCACTTTACGCTGATTCGCTATAATGCTGTTCTTACATTATAACCCGTATCTGACTATAACGCTGTCAAAACTCACTGTAACGCTATTTTACTAGCATACAGATTGAATTTTTGGCAAATCCGTCTTCAGTCCAGTCTGTTTTGAGCCTTTTTTTTTTGTCAAAAGGAGAAAATATCCACCATGAAATCAACTACAGTAATTATTTTTATAATTTCTACTCTATGTACAAAATTTAAACTTTCAATATGCTCTTATTTTCTTGGTGTGGATAGTTTCAAGGGAGAAATTCTTTTTTAGTACACAAGTTGAAAAAATTTACCATCCAGTGTCATATGTTGTTACAAAGTCTGCATTTTCTGTTCTGACCTGTAATAGAAAGATACTAAAAATAGATTTACTCCTTATCTCTTCTTTTGTTTTACTGTGGGAACTATAACTTGCGAAATGGTTTTCACACAATCAATCCCATGAGTGCTAAATGCGGTGCTGTTTCTTGTACAGTATTCTCTTGTCTTCTGAACTCCTCTGACCTTGTGGTCACCCGAAGTACATAAAATTTGTTTGTTTTACTGTTTTGGAAATTCCATAAACATTCTCCATGAGTCACACCATAATTGATTTACAGTACTTTTCCTGCAATAAACAACCATTTGATTTTACTGCACAGTAAAATCGAATTTTCAGATAAATAAAACATTTGTCACCGTCTTCAGCTCACTTGCCAGAGGAATTCTAGATATCATTCAGTGCATACAGTGTTAGACATACAGACAGTTTACTGTACTCTAACATCGTATCACAATCAGTGCAACGCAGTTACATTTGCAGAGAGTTATGGCGGATAAGAATGAAAAGGCAACAATGTCCGGACACGGTGCAAAGATTGGAAAGGTAAGAAAAACATTGAGTTTGAAAATTAGACGTTTTGAAGAGAATTGATTCCGGCCAAAGACAAGTGGATGTGTGCAATAATTTAGGACTGGCAGGTTCAACTGTAAGAACAATCATAAAAAATAAAGAATCAATTTTAGCAGCTGGAAAAACAGCTGTTCCCCTGCAGGCAACTAAATTGACCAGGGCTAGGCCGGCTATTATGATTGAAATGGAGAAACTTCTACATAATTTTATTGAAGACAACATTCAACGTAGAATTCCGTTAAGTTCAATTATTATTAAAGAAAAAGCGAAGAGCCTATATGAAGATTTAAAGGAAGCTCACCCCGAAAAAAATGTGGAACCATTTAATGCTAGTAAGGGCTGGTTTGATAGATTTAGAAAGCACTATAACCTGCACAACGTAGCAATACAGGGAGAAGCTGCAAGTGCAGATCAACAAGGTGCTGAAACTTTCAAAAAAGAATTTGTTAAAATTATTGAAGAGGGATGTTATACTGCTCAACAAGTTTTTAACATAGATGAAACAGGTCTTTTTTGGAAACGAATGCCTAAAAGAAGTTTCATATCGAAAGAAGAAAAAAAACATGCCAGGCTTTAAAGCAGCGAAGGATCGGTTAACTTTGTTGTTGGGTGGTAACGCTGCGGGGGATTTTAAATTAAAACCCCTTTTAGTTTACCATTCCGAAAATCCAAGGGCTCTTAAAGGTTTAGCTAAATCAAACCTACCTGTAATCTGGAAGGCTAATAAAAAAGCTTGGGTAACCAGGCCACTTTTCATTGATTGGTATGCTGAGTTCTTCTGTCCTGCAGTGGAAAAATATTGTGCAAAAAATAACATTGGTTATAAAGCTATTCTAATCATGGACAATGCGCCAGGACACCCAAGCAAAGAGAGCTTAGAAGACTTGAACAATCACAAAAGTTTTTTACATGCCTCCAAACACTACGTCTCTGATCGAACCAATGGACCAAGGAGTAATTGCAACATTTAAAGCGTACTACATAAGGAACACCTTTTCCCAAGCTATTAAAGCCATCAACACTGAAAATGTACCGAGCTTAAAGGAGTTTTGGAAATCCTATAACATTAAAACCGCCATCTACAACATTTCAAGTGCCTGGGATGAAGTGACTCAGAAAACCATGAATGGAGTGTGGAGGAAAGTTTGGAAAAATTGCATAAAGCATTCCCAGGAACCTGATGATTCCATTGAAAATGTTAAAACACAAATTGTTGAGCTCGGAAAAGAAGCAGGATTACACGAAATTAACGAAGACATCGTACAAGAGATGATCGACAACGACAGGGATGGCCTCTCTAATGAAGAACTAATGGAAATTATAAAAGAACAAGAGCTTGCTATTGAGGGAGATGATGATCAAGATACTATAGATGAAGAACCGATGAAGTCGCTGACTGCAAAAGGACTTAGTGAAGCTTTTGAACACTTCGAAAAAATGTGTGATTATTTCCGGGAGAACGACCCTGACATGGAAGGTGCCAAGGTAATAAGAAATTTGAAGAAAGAAATGAATCCCTACATGATGTACAATGAGAGGAAGAGGGCCAAAGCACAACCCAAAATTGACACATTTTTCAGTCCAAAGATACGAAAACTCTAGAGCACAGGGCCATCGAATTAATAAATTCATGATTTTCGTTAGTTAATTACCTCATAATTATATGTGTATATAATGTAGAATATTTTATATGTACAAAATTTTGAATATTAAATATTTTTAATCGACATTGGTGCATATTTTCACTACCATTTATTATTGATTAGAAAATATCCTATGGAATAGACCGCAACTCACAAATACATATGTTACCTTATGGGAATATGGCGCTCGCTTAGCACGGATTCACTTAGCGCTCTGTTTTCCCGGAACGAACTATCAGCGTTAAGCGGGGGTCACCTGTATACCCTTTTGGAAAGAACCTCCACGATGAGATCGATGCATTCAGTAGAAAATGCATAGTGACATGTACAATAACTACATCTTTCATAACTTCACACTTATCCTAAACTAAAGGATGTCTACTTTTTACTGCACCATCTTGCACCTCACATATTGTGGATATCTGATCACTGGGTGCTCAGGCCTTCACAATGCATGCTTGCCCACTGACAAGACTCCAATAAGTTGAAACCTATATGGCATACACTGTGCCAAGTGCCCCACAACAAGATCAAGAAGTGGTGTAGTGTCCTACAATGAGATCAATACACCAAGTAGCAAACCTAGTTTGCTTGCAGCTACATACTTGTCCATTCCCAAGATTTTTTCTTTAATCTTTCACTTATATCTTAGCCTTTTTATGGTGTTCTTTATATTCCAGTTAGACAACTTATTTTGCCAAAAATGTTAGTTTTTCTTTCTTTCAACCATCCAACTATCTTGGGTCATGCATTCATTGTTTTTATAATTTTTTTCCAGAAATACTTCTTTTGCAACCCACACTAAATTAAGTTTTGCCATTATTTAAAATAATTTTAGAATCAGGAATGCTACAACTTTTGAATTAATGGTAAATAAAACTATTTTCATTAATTAATGAGGAAAATACAAAAAAGTATCTAAGTTTTATATACTTAGAAGAGTAATCTTTCACACAGGTAATACAATACCAAATGATGTGAATAAAGGAACTCTTCAGTGAGAGAGAAGCTAGGTTCTTACTTGTAAAATGAACAACCAATGCTGTTCAGTCAACTACAAAAACATTTTCAATGTTTCACTCAATTTATTTCTTACCTGAGACAGGAGAATATCTCATGGACATTTCATCTTTAGTTTCCCACTGTAAAATATCAGTTGATCCTGCAAACCTACAAACACATTCAACAATAAGACAAATACATTTAGGTGGCACTAGAATAAAATATTTTTGGAAGTATCACATGCACTGAATAACAGAACTACTTGTAATATACACTAAATCTTGAAATTTAGTTATATTTCAAATACTGCTCTTCATGAACTTTTAAGGGGAAAAGTGCATGAACAAAAGTGAGATCAGAATACAGTAATCATGGGTGGAATTTAAGAAAACGAGAATGAATAGCTATTTCCTTTGTAAAACTGAACAAAAGTTGCATATTACAAAGGAATCAGCTGCTTTGTACAGAGCCTCAGGCCACACAGAAAGGCCAGTTGAAATCTTATCCCCCCAAGAGGACCACTGACCAGACATTCTGGTTTTTAATGTTTTGTCCCAGTGTCTGAAAAGGTTCTTTGATATGCATAACTGCCCTGACTTCCCAAAGTCAAGCACAATCGTTTACACAGCAGTTCTCCTTTTACAGGAATTCACTTTCATTCTCCCACTAGATCTATTCACTGCAACTTTAGAAAAGACATTCACACTATTTCTAGTAAAACCACTTATGCAAGTAAGTTCAAAGAGTTTGTTAGGAAATAAGGATATTTCCCTTCTTTTTCTTGTATCTATAAGTAATATTTCAAGGTGGAGACTAAGTACATCTACACTATCCTGCAGAACAGTCCTGTAAGATAGAAGGCTTTCTTGTAAGCAGAATTCCAAGTGGACAGGATCTGCACTAAGGTGGGACAATGTACCTTGTAATCTCAATTGCTCTTGTTTAAGGATGCAATGTTATTTCTATTTCATTGAATTTTGTTCTTTAGAACATGTAGCATGAAACAAATTGCTAATACAGTAGATTCTAGTTATGCAGGACACATCTAGACTAGTGCATTTTGGCCCAATTAAGGGGCTGCCCCAATTATGCAAAGTTCCATGTAAATAGTTAAAAATATGGTATCAATTGTAACAATTGACTCTGTATGATCAAATCATTATTTTATTTATATATTTTTTTGTTAGTTGTTGGCACATCAGCTTCTGTGGCCATAATGCACCTCCCAAAGTTTTTGCATTTTACTGTGATCCAAGCCCAATGCGGGATTTGAATCTGCGGCCTCTGGGTTGCCAGGCAAGTACTTTACCCACCTGGCAAATCACATACTTACCATAGTAAAGTACCGTTCACAATACAATATGTAGTGGGAACCGGTCATTGTGATCATGTTTTTGAATTAAATTTTAATTCAATTGAATAGCAATTCTAAAAGCAAAAATAAGAGGAATATTATCCACAGGTTATAAAAGTAAAGATATACTAAGCACAAATTTACACTTTAATACCTTACCAATCAAAAAAATTAAATGATGTGAAAATCAGAAGAATATTTTCCACAGGTTAGCAATATAAAAATAAACTTACTCTTACATGCATAGCTTAGTTAATACGTATAATATGTACATACTAACTAGTTGATATTTCTGTTCAACAACATTTGGGGGATTTAAAATAGTAAAAGATAAGCAATCAATAACAAAAAAAAAAAACTATACACAGAAATTGCAACTAACACGATACACATGTGTTAGTTGCAATGAGATACGGTTAAGAAGCTTAAAATATAGGAATGAAGAGAAGATACTGGTTTTTGTTTTTTTTTATATATGAATTCATGAAAGGGGAAACATTTCACCATAACAAAAACCCACACAATTCCAGCTGTCTGTATTATCGTAAATTCAATAAGATAGTTGATTATCCATTTATAATAGACTGTACTAACAGAAAAGCCCAATAAACCAGAAACTGCTAATTGTTTTATGGTTGAGACATTCAGAAATCCAACCAACCACATGGTATGGTCGGAGACAATCTTAGGGTAATCAAGTGCTCCTATCTCCTGTCCAGATTAAACAGCATCTTGTCCCAATCAAGCGAAGAAAACCCTGGCTATTTTCTCAATTTGGTTCTGTTTTTAAGATTGTCCCAAATAAACAGCTGCTCTGATTATACCAATGCAATCAGAGTATTAAATTTTCAAATAATTGAATGAATTTATTTTTTGAATTGCCATTAAATGAAGCACTTCCTTTTGTGTATAGTACACTTAAATTATTAAATAAGCAATTACTAAAAACTGAGTGTTCCAAACTGCATGAAGTCACAAGTTAGGTACAGACAATCAAAATGTTGAAATTCCATAATGAAGAAAAATTTGTTCCCATGAGGTTTGCAAAATTAACAAATCACAAAAGATTGTCCCAAATAAACAGATGCCCTGATTACACCAATGCAATCAGATTCAGGATTAAGAAATGATATCCTTTAAAGATATTTGTATGTAAAATATAAATTTTACATATTTAGAAAAATGGACTAAATCTTTCAATAAAGTCAAGTTTACAGAAAGATTATTTGAAACACCAGTTTGGTAGGAAATACCAAAGTACCAAATATGTATAAAATCTTGTTGATACAGCTGGTTGGTATTTTATGGTGCATTGGCAACTAAGACCATAATGCACCAAGTCAAGATTGATACGGAATTAAATTGAAAAGAACTTTAGTCAGTTCTATAATTTCAATTCAGAAAAGTTGAGAGGAATGATGGCTTAAGAAATCTTGTTACAGTTGGTAGTCTCTGTTTTCAATGTTAGAGTTGACCTCAGAAATTGAAAAATTCTGGTTAACAACACTCCAGCATCATTATTCAAACATTATAAATAGCCATGTTTCACCACTACAACACTGAAATCAAGTCAACTTATTTTCAGAAGTCTATTTTGTATAAAAGATTTTGAAATTTATAATCTATTGATCACACTAACTATTTTCTTGGAAAATAGAATTTTTCCAGAATTTAAGACATTAATTAAAGCATGCTAAACAGACATGAACCATCTGGGTGTAAAAACCATTAATGACATTATGTAAATTTCATGTAATTTAACTTAAAGATCGTTTTATTAATATAACATTAGGGCAAAAAACCCAATAAAAATGATTAAATAAAGCCTAACTATTTTACTGCTAAACTACCTTTATATACCTAAGGAATAATTAAGCAATTTTATGGTACAGTGACCAAAAAAATGAACTTTTCTATTAAGACAGTCACAGATGGAAGAAATGTGAATAAATGCAAACAGATGCAAAGAACACTGATGTATGGCAATGGCATTTTGCCTCAAGTACAAACACTGCACAGGTGGTTCAACTGCAGTAATCTGAAGCCAGAATGGGAAAAACATGATTATCAAACTGATAAAGGTCTTATTGTGGGTGTATAGGAAAATGGAGAAGACCTGGAGATAACTGTGCAGTCAGACATGAAGTTCTGAGCAGTGCAGAGCAGTGCCAGCCTGCACACCAACCCCAATGTCCAGAGTATGGGAGCAAAGGTCACACTCGGCTTCCACTACCCAAGAATCCCAGATGCAGGATAAAACCTGGCACCAGCAGCAGTCTGATGATTTGTATTGGTAAGATCCTGAACCAGCCCACACATGAACCCTGATTTACCATCATCAGTAAGAGTATGGGAGCAAAGGTCACCCCTTTACTATACAAGAATCCCAGATCCAAGATAAAAATACAACACTATCCTATTGGTTAATGGTGTTAATCCCTCTGATATGAATTAACTGCTGGCAGCTTGTATGTACAAAGTTTCTTGTAGATTGGCAAAAGGCTGTCAGCAGGTATGAATTTAACCTTTGTTATTACCTCAGCTTTCCTGTTTTCTATTCTAACAGCAATTCAAAAAACTTATTTTAGAATTGTAAGTTGCAAATTGCAATACTGGAATTTGCAACTGTATGATTGATAATTGTAATATACTAAAATATTACAAATTTGTATCCCTTTCTGTTCTCCCACAGCATGGTCTGATGATGGGTATCGGTAAGATACCAGAAACACCTTATAAAAGTACATAATTAATAGTTTTATATTATAATTATAGTTTTAGGCAAACAGTGTAATAAACTAATTTTATGTGATATAACAGTGATATGAATATAACCTTCATGTTAAAATATTTCATAAAATTAAGACTATTGCTACTTCAATATTCACAAGTATTTTATTCCAGTGATCCCATAAAAATGTCAAAGTATAAAAAAATGTTGATGTAAAGTCATGTTTTTATTGAGCAGTGGCCAATTAATTACTTTTTTGTACTGCTCAATGATACTTGCACTTGTCTTTATTTGCAATGAAGCTTTGTTTGTGTTAAAGGAATATAATGTGACATCACTACACCACAAAACATGCATCAAATTATAAGTTTGAGGCCAAGCACAGTTTCTTCAGAATGACCTAGACTTCAGAGATGGCCAGAAAAATGGCAGCTATGCTTTAATGCATAAAAGAGTAAGGTATTGCACCTGGGGAACTGTAACCCCAAAATATCTTATACACTTGACAGAGATGAACTAAAGCCAGTATTGGAGGAAAGGGACTTTGGTATTAGGATACAGTCAGATATGAAGCTCTCTGAGCATTGTAGACTGGTTGCAAGGAGGGCCCATGGTATCCTATCGATGATTTATCGAACAATCACTAGTAGAGATAAGGACGTCATAATCCCATTATATAAGGCTATTGTTAGACCACACTTGGAATAGTGTATTCAAGTATGGAGACCACACCTAAAGACATTGGACCCTTTCAAGAAGAACAAAGACAGGTAACTTGCCTGGTGAAATCAGCAAGAGGGCGTCCACCATATGAGGGAAGACTTCATATGTGGGTTGCAGAGCTTGGAAACTAGGCACCTTAGAGGAGACTTGAGGTGTTTAAGAGAGACATAAGCAAAACAAATAAGGACAATTTTCACTGTTATAATTCTGGAACTAGGGGCCATAATTTAAGTTACAGGGGTAGTTTAGACTGGAATGAAGTTTTATTTTAGCCAGCAAGTTATAAATGACTGGAATAAGTTACCTACATGGGTGGTAGACTGCTGACAGTCTGGGGAAATTAAAAGGTCAGCTGGATAATTAGCTATAGGAGGAGGGAAATGCATAGGTTGTCCATTTCCTTTTCTCTTATTATTTAATGTATTTTTATTTTTTGGCTGGTGCAGCATAAGCCACAGACTTCCTTGCACCATGTGGCCATTACTAATACAAATAAGTTTCAAGAAGCTTTGCAGCAGAAAAAAATAAACTCCAAGAACTAACCTCAACTTTTCAGAGTAAATGACAGAAGACTAGAACTTTTATTCAATTTATATGCAGTTAGAGCCTCCCAAATCATTGCCGAAGCAGGAAGGGCTTTTACAGATGGAGAATTTGTAAAACAAATTTGTATGGCAATTGCAAAAACAATATATCCTGAGAAAGTAAAGAATTTTGTATCTAAGTTTGTCTTCATCAACTGTAAGGAGAATTGAAGATTTACGAGCTAATGCTCGTAGAAAGTTCATGAATTCACATTTTTCAATAGCAATTGATGAGTGAAGATATATACCATACAGTTCAATTACTTGGGTATTATGATACAGTCAGACATTAAGTTCTCCAAGCATTGTAGACTGGTTGCAAGGAAGGCCCATGGTGTCCTATCAATGATTTATCAAACTGCTAATAGAGATAAGGACATCATAATCCCATTATAAGGCTATTGTTAGCCCACACTTGGAATACTGTGTTCAAGTATGGAGACTGAACCTAAAGAAAGACACTGCTTCTTGAAAGGGTCCAAAGACTGGTAACTTGCCTGGCAAGATCAGAAAAACTTAAAATGTGGATTGAACAGATTGGAAACTAGGCACTTTAGAGGAAACCTGATAGGTGTTCAAGGCTCTGAGAGGCATAAATAAAATGAGGAAAATTCAGTTATAAATGATTCTAAAACTAGGGACAATAATTTCAAGTTACGGAGGGAGTAAGTTTCATTTTAGGCACAGTTATAAATTACTGGAATAAGTCACCTATTTGGGTGGTAGAGGCTGACAGTTTTGGGGAAATTCAAAGGTCAGCTGGATAATTACCAATGGGAAGAGGGAAACTAATAGGTTGTCCATTTCCTTCTCAATATTATGTTTTTAATTCTCTTTTAATTCTTATAATTTTATTTTATAAATTTATTTTTTAGCAGGTGCAGCATAAGACATAAGGGTTCCTTGCACCATGTGGCCATTGCTAATAACTAAAGGTAGGAATAAAATTTGTTTCTCTGCACAACATTAAAGTTATGCAGAGAATGTAGTTTTCAGTAATTAGGAATTTTCTTTGCCTACCAAACATTCATATGTGGCCCACTTCTCTAAAAGTTTGGGGACCCCTGCTATACAGTAACTTTGCTAGCAGGGATAAGGGAAGGTGGTTATTCCATCATACAAGGCAATGTTTATGCTATATGTTGAATACTGCATACAGGTCTACAGACCTCATTTCAAGGATGAGGATCTGCTGGAATGGCTATACAGGGTGATTCACTACCAGTGCGACAAACTTGCAGGAGGTGTAGGGGGCACAAAGACGAATCAGAATCACATATCATTACAGGATCCGAAATGCCTTAGTCATGCGGTAGAGGATGTTGAACGGGAGGTCACGTAAACAGCGATCCCGCTGGAAGTCAGCATTTGCGAACCGGTTCCCGAGGCAGTAGGATGGATGAGTATTCAAATGTTGAACTGGCCGACATGCACCTCGCGTATGGAGCTGCGGACTGTAACGGGCATGCCGCTCTGCGCTTGTACCAGGAACGTTTCCTGCACAGGTGGGCTCCTCATCATACAATTTTTGTATGTGTGCACAGAAGGTTACGTGAGACTGGCTGTTTCATGAGAGGTACCATGAATCGAGAGCGAACGACGAGGACGCCAGACAATGAGGAGAATGTCCTACGTCTTGCAGAAGCCAATCCAAGTAAGAGTACTCGAGCGATAGGCCAACGATTGGGTATTTCCCAATCCACTGTATGGAGGATACTGTCAACAAACCAAATGAGTTCATACCATCTGCAACGCGTCCAATCATGAGCCTGCAGATTATCCACTCCGGAGGACCTTTGCTACTTGGTTTCTTCAACAGAAATGGTTTGCAAATGCTGACTTCCAGCAGGATCGCTGTTCACGCGACCTCCCGTTCAACGTCCTCTACCGCATGACGAAGGCATTTCGGACCCTGCAATGCTATGTGATTCCAATTCTTCTTCGTGCCCCCTACACCTCCTGCAAGTTTGTTGCACTGGTAGTGAATCACCCTGTATAGAGAAGGGCAACAAGATTAATGAAGGGAACAAAAGGGTCCTCTTAACAAAGACTCAGTTTTTGCAAAAACATACCTGGAGACTAGTTATCTGCAAGGTGATCTGACTAAGTTTAAGGCTTTGAATGGATTGAGAAAGCTTAATGCTAATGGCATTCTTTCTGTTGCTCAGAGTACACATATGAAGGGGCATAAAATTGAGTAAGGGTGGTTACAAGATGTGTGGAAGTTATATTGGGCAATCAATCACCCACTGGCTAAAGACATTCATATTTAGCCAGTTGATTGTTGGAACAAACTTCAGTCTGTTGTTGTGGGGGTGGGTAGTTTGAATAAATTCAATGAACTACACAAAAATTGGATGGACAGATGATGTGGGCATTTATAAGCACATTTTCTTGCATTATTTGCCAGACATGCTATAGTAGCCTAGGCATGAGATACCAGCTTTTAACAGTTATTACATCCCTACTTAATTTAACATAAAGTTTGCTCTTCAATTTGTAAATTAAGAAATAAACCCAGAATGCAGAAGTGTTTGTCCTTTCAGTTTTGCATTAAATATCCCCTTTATACTGTATATGAGACAATCTATTAAACTTCCAGAAAGAAAAAAACTTGAATAGATATTTTCTATATAAAATGCCTTGAAAAAGGAAGTTACCTATGTTTTGAAACAAAAGTACACTGGCCTCCCAGTAATGGATGAAAATCATATATGTATAACCATCCATCAGCTGTTGCAATCAGAACCCGAGGTTGGCCTTGGATCCTAAATTTAAAAAGAAAGTAATAATTAAAAAAATATTTCATAATTTCTTTCCAAAGAAAGAAAAAGAGCACAACTAGCAGCTTTACATGTATCAAGGAGGCACACATGCAAAAGAAACTTAGTACATTAGTGATATATATACACACATATATATACACACATATATATACAGGGTGTTTCAGTTAAACGTTTCAGAACTTCTAAGAGGGGTAGGGTACATCCTGACAACTCGAAATCATATAGCAATGTGGGTTCGGAAATGCTTTCCTGAAGCGGTATTGTACACAAGTCGTCGTGCAGCACAGATTCGATTTTCAGTCAATGAATGGGCCGGTATTATGGGAGATCACCTCATCGGACCTTACCTGTTACCGTGTCGTCTAACCGGACCTATCTACTTGATCATTCTGCAGCAAGTATTGCCACAACTTTTGAGAGATGAACAGATTTCTGCATCGACGCAACAGACAATGTGGTTCCAACACGATGGAGCCCCTGCCCATTATAGCGGAGATGTTCGTAACTACCTGGATGTCACATTTGGTCAACAGTGGATCGGACGTGGTGGTCCCGTGCGTTGGCCTGCTCGGTCACCCGACCTATCATGTCTTGATTTTTATTTCTGGGGTCATATGAAATCGCTAGTTTATGACACCCCTGTTGACAATGCTGAGGAGCTGATTGCAAGAATCGCAGTAGCTGCCGAAGAAATTCGCCTGGAGTATTCCAGAATGTTCGGATGTCCATGCGTCGGAGATGTGAGGCGTGCATTGTAATCCGTGGAAGAAACTTCGAACACTTACTTTAATCCATGTACCTTTTGCTTCTTTTCATGTATTATTAAAACGATTTCTCACTTACGGTCTCTTTTCTTTATGGTGCTTCTGTGTACAACACCGCTTCAGGAAAGCATTTCCGACCCCACATTGCTATATGATTTCGAGTTGCCAGGATGTACCCTACCCCTCTTAGAAGTTCTGAAACGTTTAACTGAAACACCCTGTATATAATGTGAAGGTTCAGTGTCAAGAGTTTGTAATTAACCAAGAAAAAGTCATTTGACATTTTGTTGGTTTACCAGAAATGTGCTTATAGCCCAAGCTAGCTTGTAAACTACTAGAGAAATATATTTATGACATGATATGCATTATATGTTTATATAAAATTAAACTAAAGTTGTCTCAAAATAAAAATGCAATTTTCTAGTTAATGCTGTGACACTAAGCCCTCTAGTTCTAAACTATTCAGAATTTCAACAGAAATATTAGGTACTAACTAACCCTTTCAGGAGCAAATTTATAATTTTTGTGCAGGATGAGGATTTTATGAAATTAATTCTTAATTAAATTTGTACATAAACTTTTATTTTGACTTGACCCAATATTAAGGAGAGTGAAATCATTCCAAAAATCAAATAAGAATTAATTCCACTACATTTCTAATGTAATACTATTTTTTAAACCTATTTTGTTACTTTTTCCAAGTTCACTTTAATTCCAGAAAATTTCAGCTTTTGTAAACTAAAATTAAACAATGGTTGATTGGCATGATCTGAAACTCCAATTTTAAAAAATTCTGTGCTTAAATCTATTAAGAACCATGTCTACAATTACTTAGGAATAGATAACTGGCAGAATTTACTGAACTCCGAAATAACCTTGGAAATGTGTATGTACTTCAGGAAGGGCTACCTTTCCATTTGTTATAAAGAGATTTTTCTTATAGCAGCTAAGTCCAACAGCCAGCAAGTTGCTTTCAGTTCCTGTTTGTTCTGGAGCCTGGCCTTTAACACTTGCAAGTACACACAGTCCAGTCAAAACATCACAATAAGTATGTCCTCTATCACCAGTACTGCCACCATATGGCAAGGCACTCTACAAGGCCTCTGAATGTTGCACATGTTACCTGATTGCATATCACAGATCTGGCATAATCCATGAAGGACCTAAATGCCTGATATGTAGATCCACACAATCCCAGGGACATTCTATGGAATTCATACCCAGGAAATTCAGCAGCCAAGATAGCACCTGGAAGACACTTTCACATTTGGCAAATTATGATGTGGCAGGGTGCATTATCTTGCTGAAACAACTGTGCCATCTTGGAAGACAGTCACCATGAAGGGGGTGTACCTGATCAGCCACAATGAATAGGTCATTTTTAACATTTGGAGTGCAGTTGAAGGATATGATGGCTCCAAAAGATTCCCACATAAAAACAGCTGCCACCACCTTCCTGTTTAACTAGGACAGTGGAATGGTTTTCCTCCAGTTTATATGTATACCTTTCATGTGACCAGCCAGAAACAGTTAACTGGAAAAGGCAACTTTTTACAATCATCAATAGTCCAGTGATGCCATTCAGATGCAAACTGTAGGTCATTACCAATGGGTGGCCATAAAAATACATACCTTGTTATTTCTTAGACAAATCTGTTCTATTTTGTTATTGAATTCAAGGCCTACTGAAGATGTTGGTTAGTCTTATTTACCACTGTGCCAAATCCCTTCATGGACTTCGGAAAATTCATTGATACTTCCAAATAATATGAAAAATTAATGTTACTTACAGCTCATGAAATTGTTTACTAGTATTCCTTCTCCAGTTTTGTTTCTTTGATTGGTTATCTACATTATAATAGCTGTTCACAAGCTTAATTAGCCACTGCACTATAGTTAGGTTTTCCTTTTACATAATTCATTACTTTCAGGAGTTCTCTTGTTAGCCCCAAATGCTATCCAGTGGCTGTATCAGGATTTGTTTGTTTATTTGTTTTGAATTTCTATACTTGACTTCAAGCAAACAAATTGTAAGAATAAGTAAAATTCCTCTTGTACCATATGTATGTGGCACTATCTTTTTGCTTAATAATATTTCATTTTGTAATACAAAATGAAACACTAAGCAAAAATACTGTGACATCTTGGTGTGACTTTTCATAAACCAATCATCAAGATTGTATAATGCTGTACAAATTGGAGAGGTATGGCATTAAGCATTAAGTTGCTACAATGGTAAAGGGATGGTTGAGTGGAAGACAGAGTGGTAATCAGTGGACACTGCTCTTCATGGACAAATATTATTAGTGGAGTTCCACAGGGTTTGGTGCTGAGCCCATTGTTTTGTGTATTCATCAGTGATATTGATGAAGGTATATCAGGATTAACATCCAAATTTGCAGATGATACTAAGGCTGGCAGGGTTGTTAACAACAGTAAAGACAGTATGCTACCCCAACTGGATCTAGATAATTTGGGCAAATGGGCTGAAAAGTGGCAACTGAAGTTTAACATTGACAAATGCAAAGTACTGCATATGGGTAGCAATAACCCAAGAGAAACATACCAACTGTGTGGTACTACACTCGGGGGAAGTGGAAAAGACCTGGTGGTAATTGTGCAGTCAAATATGAAGTTTGCTGAGCAGTGCAGACAGGTTGCCAGGGCAGGTCATGCAGTCTTGTCAATGATATATAGGAACTTTGCTAGCAGGAACAGGGAGGTGATTATCCTGTTGTATAAGGCAATGGTCAGACCACACCTAGAGTACTGTGTACAGTACTCTAGGTGTGGCTTCATTTTAGGAAGGATGTAGAGTTGCTAGAATAAGTACAAAGGGCAACAAGATAGGTGAGTGGTACAAAGGGGTGCTCTTACCAAGAGAGGCTTAAGTTCTGCAAACTGCAGCACCTGGAGTATGCACCTGCGAGGTGATCTGATTGAGGTGTATAAAGTGAATGCTGATGGGATTCTTCTTGCTCAGATTAAGAACCTGAGGGGGCAGAGATTCAAAATAGAGGAAAGACAGTTGTAGAATAATAGGTGTGGAAATTTGCCTTTAGCCAGCAGGTGGTTGATTGGTGGAACAGACTTCAATCTTTTGTTGTGGAAGTTGATAGCCTAAATAAATTTAAGGCTGAGCTGGACAGGCATTTAGAACAAATGGAGGGGTGAAATGGGAGGGGTTTTTTTGGCTGTTGCTGCATAAGCTTGCTTTCTTGCATCATATGTCTCTACTAATGCTAATATCAAATTGTCAGGCATAAGGCATAAAAAATATGCCATAAAGGTTTAGGTTAAAATAAAATAATTTGGAATTAAGGCATTAAAAAAATTAAATGCATAGCAGAAATTAACATTAAAATGAAATTAAAAAAAAGGAATGTATTAGACATAATTGTGAATTATAAATTATAAGTACATGTCCAACACATATTTCCTTACTTGTTACTTTTGTTTTGATGTTAATTTCTGCTACACTAGTTTTTTTTTTAATGCCTTAATTCCAAAATAATTTATATCTAGTTTTAACCTAGATCTTTATGGCATATATTTTATGTCCAAAACCAAGACAACCATCAAAAGAAAGGTCTGATATTGTCATCTTTACTTGCAATCTTGACTGGATTCTTGAAAAGTGGCACCAAGGTTGCAAATTATATGGCAGTGTCTTTTTGTTTAGTATTATTTCATTTTATTTTCTTTTTGCTATCACTAAAATAATTATGATCACTATTACCTTTCTATTTCTCTTCCCATTTATCTTATCACTACACTAATATTCATCATGGTCATTGGATTTCTGATTATCAGTAGCTATAGTCCATGTAAATCTGTTCTTTCTTTTCTCTCCCCCTATATATTCTTATACTTCATAAATTTTTGAACTATTTAAAATATCAGTTAATCTATTTAAATAAATAGATAACAAAAATCTTTAGTTGCCCCTATATAGCCAATATATAGATATCAAATAAATAAATATGGGTATCAACACAATATTTATACTGATCTATGATGGTTGCAAAACTAGTAACATGCTATATTACACACATGATTAACAATAAACATCCCTTCTCAATTTAACGATTCATTTCAAATATATTTTCTTACATTTAGTACCATGGCACATTTATACACTTATAAATAAACCTCTTATGTACTCTGTTGTAACAAGTTCCATGCACAAAAAAAACTTACACTGCAACTACTGATGTATTCCTCACTCCAGAAAATGGCAGATGGACAGTTGCAAATGCTCTGTTTTTTGAAAATATATCTGTGACATTTTTTGGCAAATAACTAGTAGAGTACATTAAAGCCTTTCCAAAATAATCAAACCAACTTTCTTCTTCTGGCCTCTTCCTATAAAATTAATTAAGGTATCCATATCAACAAAATAATTCTAATCTGATGTTTTTATATTAACCAATCTATTACTATGGATTAGAACCAAAAGTAACACTAGTTAAGTAATTTAACAATACTTAACAATTTCACATTAAACTGTATAGAAAAAAATCTAGTCAGTATTGTGGTTTACTTGAATAATATGCCAGCATTCTTAATATTTTAAAGAGTCTCACATGTAGAACATCTTTTCCAATGCTGAAGTATAAGGGAGGGGGAAGTAATTTAATTGGTAGAAGAAAGCTTGATGCACAACATAACACTTTATACATTGCATAATTTTTAATCAACATATCTGTATAAAGTAATGGAAAGGAAATAATCAACAGCAAGCAACAAAGCAGAAAATTTTTCCATATGTGGAATTTATAGTTAGTACCCAAACTAGAATACACTATACAGTAGGGCCTCTTACAGTGAACGTCCCATACGACGAACTTTTCGTACCACGAACCCGAGTTTTAACCCCTTCCCTTACTATTTTTCCCTATTGTGTAAAAAAAAATACCAATTTTTTTAAATAACGATTTTTATTGCTTTTATGCTTGATTATGGAACAAATTGAAGTATTCAGTGAGATATTCAATGTTGTATATTCCTAGAATTATTATCCTAATCAGAACTGCAATACTCTTTAGTCATTATCCATAATTAATTCTTCATTATTAAACAGAACCTTGTGCAGCACAGTACTCAGGAAAGAATACCAGGCGACAACAATATGCAAGGTATCAGCAGGTGTCATATGACGCTTGTCTCAGATAAAAATACTCCAAGAAATGTGCCCACCAGCAAATGGCCACAAGAGCCATATTGCACTACTTTACCATGCACCAGCGGCTTCTCAGGTGACCCTTCACTGCTTCTGACAGCTTCACTCGGGTAAGTATTGAAAGAAATTCTTACACAACCATGAGATACAGTATCTCGGGATAATAATTTTACATTAAAATGCTAACCCAAGTTAACTCGGGATAATCAGGGAAGTGGTTAATACAAAACATTGTTTTATTCACCATGTCTTTCTTTTGTTTCAAGAAAGTTCCAAATTTGTTTTTTGAAAAGAGTTAAAAAAAGATTTTGAAAAGATTCAAAAAATGGGTCCTAAGAAGAGTGTCAGTGTAAGTCAGCCCAATAAAACACTCAAGAAAATAACTATTGAAACCAAGAAAGACATTGCCAAGCATGAAAAAGGAGATAGGGTAGTTGATCTGGCAATTGAATATGGAGTCAACAAATCCACCATTGAAACCATCTTAAACAAGGAGACCAAGAATGCTGAGGTTACAAAGGGAGTGACCAGATTAAGTATCCTAAGAAACCCCATCATCATTGATGAAATGAACTTGCTACTGTGGATCCACAAAAGGCAAATGGCAGGAGATACCATCAGCAGAGAAGTCATCTGTCTGAAAGCCAAGCACATCTATGCTTACCTGAAGGAAAAAAAACTCCAGGCCCAAGCTCTGAAGAATCTGAATTTAAGGCAAGCAGGGGATGGTTTGAGAAGTTTAATGGGAGGACTGGCATTCAGTGTTATAAGGCACAGGGAGGCAGCAAGTGCTGATAAAGATGCTGCTGATAAATTTGCCAAGAAATTTCAGAAGCTCATGAAAGATGGGAAGACCACAACAGGTCTTCAACTGTGATGAAACTGGGCTTTTCTGGAAAAAAAAAAATGCCCAGTAAAACCTACGTCACAAAGGAAGAACAAGCTCTGTCAGGCCACAAGCCTATGAAGGACAGGCTGACCCTTCTCTTTGCTGCCAATGCTAGTGGAGACCAGAAGATCAAGCCTCTTGGTGTATCATTCTGAAACACCAAGATATTTAAGAAACACTCAATGGTCAAAGGTAAACTTGGAGTATACCGGAAATCTAAACCAAAAGCTTGGGTTACTAAGCTTCTTTTCAAGGACTGGGTGCTTGAAGTCTTTGCACCTACAATGAAGAAATACCAGGAGGAAAAGAACTTTCCACTGAACGCTGTCCTCACCAGGGATAATGGCCACCCACTTGATTTAGAAGATGCCTTGGAATTGGAGTTTAGCTTCCTGGAGCTTTTCTTACTTCCCAACACTACACCTCTAATTCAGCCAATGGACCAGAATGTCATAGCAAACTTCAAGAAGCTCTACACCAAAGCACTTTTCACCAGGTGCTTTGAAGTTTGTCATGCCTCCAGCTTCATGACATTGAGGGAATTTTGGAAGGAAGAATTTAACATTGTGCACACCATTAGACTCATAGAAAAAGCTTGGCATGAAGTGTCAGTCAGGCACCTGAACTCTGCCTGGAGAAACCTGTGTTCAAGGAAGAGAACCTGATAATGGAGCCCAAGTCATGAAGGACATTGTGGCAGTAGCTAAGGACCTGGAAGAATGTGGAGTTAGAGGAGTATGAAGTGCAGCTGACCACAGAAGAACTGGAACTGCATAAACATCAGGTTGGAGAAATGGGAACGTTTCCTCAGAGGAGGAGAAAGAGGAAAACAAAAGGTCCAATGCCTTCAGCTACCAAAGAGATTCTTCAGGACTGGAAGAAGCTTCACAACAGGGTGTTG
Organism: Mastigoproctus giganteus; assembly: GCF_048544385.1. NCBI lineage: Eukaryota > Metazoa > Arthropoda > Arachnida > Uropygi > Thelyphonidae > Mastigoproctus > Mastigoproctus giganteus. The sequence continues at coordinate 26,981,780 of NC_143578.1, read as the reverse complement.
GAGTGGCACTCCAACACAGCTGAAGTGAACAGAGTGGGGGACCTCTACAATGACTAGTGGTTCACTACTTCAGGCACCTCCTTAAAAAGAGAAAAGCAATCAACACTGGATTGATTCTTCAATATTAAAAATCAGAAACAGGCAGAACTTGAACCTGAAGCATCCATGAATCTGTAACCATGAAGAATAAATAGTGTATGTAAATGCTGGCCTTTTTTTCGTGGAGGGTCTGGTACCAATTAATTTATTTCCCATAGGATACTATGGGAAATCGCATTTCGTACCACAAAGTGGTTCGTGGAACTAATTAAGTTCATGGTATGAGGCCAGACTGTATATTCATAAATATTGTGAATTCTACCAGGCAAACCCCCAATACAAAAACATGCATATCAAAGCCTAGATATACTAATATAAATCTTGAGTCCAGCTCTCAAGCAGCAATATGTTACAAACTAGTAACAATTGTGAATCAGAACATACAAACTTTCAATGGAATGGTGGTGGGATGCAGCATGCAGTAATTTTTCTGTGCCACCGACTTCTGAACCTCCCACAATCCACTACTACTACAGTGGTTATTCAATGAGGGTGACACTAAAAAAAAAAAAGTTTCAAATTTACTGAACAAACAGGGAGGATAGCCCTTTGTGTTGTCTGCAAAGAATGTCAAGAGCCATGTGAACCACTGTAAAGAAATGCACACAGCCAGGGGCTCAATGGTAGGGTAGCTGTGCCTAAGCACAATTTCATGTTAACCAATAAGAAAGTGTTGTTATTCCTGGTTTTCAGACTTATGCAGCAGCAGAAGTTTCTACAGTGACAAATCTTAATTTTCACTATTTGTTTTAACCTAATAGATATGTAGGTGTGGAGCATTCTGTTAAGAGAATTTTCAAAGAGCACATTCTGTTAAAGGGTATTGTTTCAACAATGAAGTTTGGTGAAAGCAGTCTGATGGTATGGGGATGTTTCAGGTGGTTCGAAATGTCCACTGGTGGAAGTGACTGAAACCATGAAGTCCACGACTGACTGGTCTTCAGTTGCCTGGTCTATACACATAGATATGGGCAACTATAGACCAGTCAGTTTTAACAAAAAGTAAAACATTCTAAACAGACCATACAATAGCTAACTGCAGTCTGCATATTGTCACAACCTCTAGTAAGCAAATGTCCAGCCAAGATTAGAACTTAATACACAGGAATTTAGTACAAAGTTTTTGTTTGCAATCCAAGTCAACTGTGCTGTTATACCATAAAGTCCACCAATTTCATTAATTGGTAAGGACACTATGAAAACTGCCTAAATGTATGGCTAAGTTGAAACTATTAAATTACAATTGTAAAGTTTCTTAAATTAAACTGTTTCATCGCATCAGTGCTCATCTCTGCAACTAGTACAAATGTATTATTAAAATCCCTTCTTTAGAGAATCCAATTGGTAAATAGAATTTTCTGAAAGGCAGAAACATTACTAAAAAATCCAACGTAGAGCAGCAGCATAGCAAAAATTTGTGGGCCTAGTTTGCTGCATCTGTTTGCTACATGTACTCTACACTACTGACAAGTATGGGCTGTGCTCATTTCCTGATGGTAGAAATTCTATAAGTCATAAATAATTCTTTGCACTAGATCAATCTCAACCAAGATATCTGATAAAAGAAATAATAGCAACAGAAGTGCATCTCACAAACTTACACTGATAAGCCAAAACATTATGACCAGTGAGTCATGAAAATCAAAGCAATTGCAGGTGAACTACGGTGCTTGAACTGGTGGGGACACTGTATAAAAAACACCTGATACTGAGCTCCGTTAATCAGCGTTACTCTTGTTCTTCAGATGGGAAAGGCAGCAGACTTAAGCGAGTTTGACAAAGGCCAAATTGTAATGGCCAGAGTGGGTCAGAGCATATTTGAAGTGGCACAGCTGGTTGGGTTCTCACAGTCCACCATGGTTAGTACCTACCGAAAGTGGTCCAAGGAGGGAAAACCCGCGAATCGCCAGAGAGGTTTTGGACGATCACGGCTCATCAATGTTCAAGGTGAGCGAAGGCTCTCCCAGATGGTATGTGGCAAAAGGGCAACTGTGGCACAACTCTCCAGTAATTGGAATGTTGGTGACGGGAGTAATGTGTCACAACAAACAGTACATTGAACCCTGCTGAAAATAGGACTGTGCGGCCGCAGGCCGCTCTGAGTGCCCATGCTAACCACGGTTCACCTGCAACAGTGCCTACAATGGGCACACAAGCATCGAAACTGGACCTTGAGTGATTGGAAGGTCGTCTGGTCTGATGAATCAGATTTCCTATTGTACCACATGGACAGCCATGGGTCCAGTCATCCATGTGTCAAGAACTCTGACGTCTACCACCTACCTAAACAGTCTTCCCCTCTGCCAGTGCAGTCTTTCAGCAGGATGTGCCATGCCCTACCACCTGGATTGTTAAAGACTGGTTTGCAAAACATGAGGAAGACTTCCAGATATTGCCCTGGCCTCCAAATTCTGCAGACATCAATTCCATCGAGCATCTGTGGTTTGTGTTGGAACAGCAACTCTGATCTGCAGTGTCTCAACCACGGATCTTACAGGAGTTAAAGGATCTGCTGGTTACGTGTTGGTACCAGATACCACCAGACATTTAGAAATCTTGTAGGGTCCATCCCTCGCAGGGTATGAGCTGTTTTGGCTGCACAGAGGACCAACATCATATTAGGTAAGAGGTCAATGTTTTGACTCATCGATGTATATGTTCAATTTTTACTTACTCAGTTGTGCTGTCTAGATCATCTAGTTTGAATATGTGCACAGTTTCCGTGTTACTGGATGCACACAGATATTTATCTTCACTGAAGCACAAGGAATAGATGTTGGCACATCTAAATATAAAAGAGGAAAAAGCTTTTAAACTGAATTTAAATTAAGTTTTATCTAAATTTAAAATACATTTTACTAAAATAAAAAGGTCTTTCACCCCAAATTATGAATTTGGGTGTTTATTCTGAAAAAGTTAATGACTGCTATGCAATCATCTAAATCACTGATGTAATTCAGTGCCTCTACCACTAAGGAAAGTTGCACATAAAAGAGAAAAAAGCAACTACATTAGTTCTGTAATGGAAAGGGAAGTTCACCTCGAAATAGTTTAGCACTGCTACACAACTTGTGTGGCACTCTCAAGGATGTTGTACTAGCATGAATGAAGGAGTCTACATGCCAAGTGTTGCCTAGCAAAATATTGTTTTTGAAAATTTAAAAATCAAAGAAAACACAACTAGCTTTTAAGTCTACAGTGATTAAGTTCAATGCTCAGCATCACTACCCCAGCATGAATAAATAAATATCATTAATTTGAAAAGCCAACCAACCAAACAGGATTGAATCAAAGGTTTTATTAAATATTAATTAAATTAATATTTAATTCTCACTTTGTACTTTGCAAGCAAATTACAAAGTGAGAATTAAACTAACTTCTGTTCAGGGGAATGCTGAACTGAACCTATCCAGCACTATTTCTTGGTGATGCTAGATTTTCAAAGACAGCACATAACCTGAATACACAAGGGTATGAATTGGCCTGCACATGCATAATAAATCTGTCCTTTAACCAATTGTGAGAATGTTGTCAAAGAGGCTCTTACCAGGAAGCATGTTTTTTGCTTCTCACCATAACTAATCTAAGGTACGAATTAAATTTTGCATTACAATAGAGGATGTCACTCGCTACAAAAAGTCTGCGACAGCATATATCTCCGAGTAATACTTTTGAATATATTAATTCGGAAAGTTCACTGTCGGGTGTCTAAAATATCATCCAAAAACTTAACATTTCTAAAGTTCTAATCTAAATTTAATCAATTTTTTCAGATCTTTAATAAGAAAAAAATTAACTTCTTTTATAAAGAATTGTCAGTTACCCTAATGGTGCCGAGTATTGTGGAATTTTTTTAAAGTAGACCCAAAAGATAACTCTGCATATGCAGTTTGTGTGATGCTAGCATCAAGGGGAGGGGAAAAAGCTTTAAAACCTTTACATCTAATATGATGAATTATCTTAGGAAGTTCCATCCTCAAGAAATAGCAAAGGAAACAATCATAAGTTGAAGAGGACTTGTACAGAAGCTCCTATGAGCCTCCTACTAAGGCAAGCTGTATTAGCAAAGAAAACGTTATGGGATATTAATGATCACAGGGCCAAAGAGATTCACTACACACTTGCTCAAGAGAAATGCATCATTATTTGAATTTAAAATTACTACCAAAAACTGACTTGTGCTGGAAAAATTTACAAGAAACCTTTCCTCTTTGAGGAAATTAGCTTTAAAATATTTAAGTGCACCACCTTCAGTTGAAGGTGGAATATATACGAGTCTGCAAGAAATCAGTTATGCCCTGAAAAATGGAGAAACTTGTGTTCCTACTTTTAATTTAAGAGTAATGGAATTTGATTATATTCATTAAAACTGTTTAAAATTATTTACTTTCTTAAATGTTCCAAGATGTTTTTCTTAATTGTATTACAATAGTTCAAAAGCTAAGCATTTATCAAAATTACTATTTGATGTTTTTGTTTGTTGTATCAATAAATAGTCAAATCAGCAGCCAGACACTGAAAATGAAGGTAACAGTGAAGAAAGTAAATTGTTATAATCCAATCCATTGGCAAAACTGATTCCTTTGGAAGAGATGAAATAAGTGAAAATTAAATTTAATGAGAACCGATTAATCAGCAAAAAAGCCGATACAGCTGATTACCAATAAATCAGTGCATCCCTAATGTCCTCAACACAAGGAACCAGAAGAAATACAGATAAGCAAACAAAAAAGGTCTTAATGATAAATCTAGTTTGTGAATTTTGGGTAAACCATAAACACAGGAAAGCAGAGTACAGCAACTCTTCAGGCTCAATCCTGTCTTGGTCAAACCAAGTTTTTAAAAGGTGATTAACCTAACTAAGACCTTTAAGTAGATTCCAAAACAGACCTGCAAATAGATATTTTATGCAGAAAATTGTGTTTTCTCATAATGAGAAGGATCAATACAGAATAGCTGCAACTAAGCAATTATAAACTAACTTATGAAAGACTGGAAGGAATAGCTTTTAGAAATGGTATGGTGAAAAAAAAAAAAGTTTAATTGGCTGGGAAGCATTATCCAGTTATGAGCAAAATTTAATATGCAAAGTTAGGTGATGAAATTTATGCGATACAGCTGAAGTTTCAAAAAAATATGAAATTAGAAAGTGCAACAGGTTTGTTTGTTGTTTGGTTTTTAGGAGCATTAGCAACTAAGGCCATAATGCTCCAGGGATATGCAGTGGTCATTCCCTGATCTTTCCGCATCCTCTGTATTTGGTGGTCATGGGCTCGAATCCCGGTCTAATTAAGAAGCGTGTGCTACGGCACTGCTGCTCCTGCCCACCTGTAACAACAAAGGAAGAACAGTAATGGTCAGAAATTTAAAAAAACAGAGTAAGAAAATAATTCTGTTCAGATATTTTAGGAAAATATGGAGAAAGATAAACCTAACTGTAAAAAGCTACAAGAAATTTGCACAAGCCATGCTCTCTTAATTAAAATCAATAATTCAGCAAAAAGATAGCCATTAGTTTATATGGAGACAGTATAACAGAACCAAGAAAAACTGACTAGATTATTATAAATAACTCAACCCATTCATGTGTATGCACACATATGAAGAGGCTGATAAGAATTCCTTTAATCTGATGGAATTTGAATCCACCATACTGTCCAAAGGAAAGCAAAAATTAGCATAAAATAATTTGATAACAATAATAATCATTTTGCCAGTTGGACCCACATAGCCACAAAAGTTTAGATGAAAGAAAATTGCAAGTTATATAATGCAACATTATTCCTAGTTAAAGAAAGGATTAAAATCTAAACAAATCTCTGCCAATAAATGTTGACTGGAAAGGTCAGCAGTAAAAATAATCCAGAATTATACATTAGTACTAGGATTACTAGGATTTTTTAGTGTTTCTCACCAACCATTGAAGTAAAAACGAAAAACCAAAATCGTAAAAAAAAAAAAAAAAAAAAAAAAAATTTACGGAAGATCAAACAAAACAAAATGTTACTGATGATAAAAATACTGAATTAAGATAAAATAAAACTGTAGCTTACAGTGAATGTACAAATAAAATAAAATACTAATTTAAAATGCAATAAAATATACTAGATTAAAAGCGCTAAAATGCTAATAACTGAAGCTTTCAAAGGCTTCTGCCTTCTTTCTCAACAGTGCACTTCTATTCTGCGGTGCCTCTTTAAATACCAGCAGGTTCACGGTGCGTCTCACGTAAACATGTACTGTTCCCGTACATGTTGGAACCGGAAGCAGCTCGGGAGCATTCCAGGCGAAAACGTTCATCCCCTCCAAGGATTACCGCCTCAAAGAGGGGATGAATAAGTGTGCCCCTGTCTCTATTTATATTATTCTCAATAGAACTAATTCGTAGGCTCTCGAGCCACTTGCGGTCCCAAAATCTATGCACCCGATCAGTGATGACTGCTTCGTCCGAGGAGATTTGATGTTGCTTCTCCCAAAAATGTTCAGCTACAGCGGATTTACTATAATCCGCATTTCTTATCGCATGTGTGCTACCCCAGACAATAGCCACCACATACGTTCCCTACTATCCGGGTTTAACCGAGCGTATAGCTTGTATACTAAGGAATTACCAGACGCGCTGTGTGCAGCTTCCAGGTCGGAAGCTGCACACAGTCGTGTCACAGGTGAAGGACTCCGTTTTACACGAAAATATAAGTGGGGTCGTATATAGCATCAAGTGCCCGGAGTGTGGGGGAAACAAAACGGCGTCTCAAAGATCGTCTGGAGGAGCACACAAATGCAATAAGAAATGCAGATTATGGTAAATCCACCGTAGCTGAACATTTTTGGGAGAAGCAACATCAAATCTCCCCGGACGAAGCAGTCATCACTGATTGGGCGCATAGATTTTGGGACCGCAAGTGGCTCGAGAGCCTACGAATTAGTTCTATTGAGAATAATATAAATAGAGACAGGGGAACACTTATTCATCCCCTCTTTGAGGCGGTAATCCTTGGAGGGGATGAACGTTTTCGCCTGGAATGCTCCCGAGCCGCTTCCGGTTCCAACATGTACGGGAACAGTACACGTGAGGCGCACCGTGAACCTGCTGGTATTTAAAGAGGCACCGCAGAATAGAAGTGCACTGTTGAGAAAGAAGGCAGAAGCCTTTGAAAGCTTCAGTTATTAGCATTTTAGTGCTTTTAATCTAGTATATTTTATTGCATTTTAAATTAGTATTTTATTATCATTTTATTTGTACATTCACTGTAAGCTACAGTTGTTTTATTTTATCTTAATTCAGTATTTTTATCATCAGTAACATTGTATTTTGTTTTGTTTGATCTTCTGTAAATTTATTGTAAATATTAAACATAAATTTTTTTTTTTTTTTTTACGATTTTGGTTTTTCGTTTTTACTTCAATGGTTGGTGAGAAACACTAAAAAATCATAGTATGAATATACCCAACCCCAGAGGCCTATTTGAAGTACTAGGATTAGTAGGAACAGATAAATAAATACTTAATGAATCGTAGAAGTATCTGCTTAATCTAAAATTAAGATACAAGGGTATCTTTATGTGGATAAAACACTCAGTTCACTAGTTTAATTTCCTGATAGCAAATAACTGTTTTTTAAATTGCTGCTACCAGCAGATCAGTGAAGCCACTGACTTTTCTTTTAAAAATAATCAAATCACAGGAAAACTTCTATATAATACTGCCTTCCTTTATAATCTTATTTCTTATCCACTGTCTTTTAATCACACATGCCAACAAATTGCTTTTATTCAGATTATTCAAATGCAAAACCTTTCATTTAAATTTAACTGACAAATTTGCAGTTACGAGACTGATTTTACCTTATCATTCCTCGCCTAAGCTCGCAAATCTTTTGTCCACCATCTATATTAAAAACTTTAATAACAGTTCCCTAAAAATAAAGCACAAAAAATGTTTCAATACACCAAAAAACAAATGTGTATAAAAGCATGTGAAATTGAGTTGGATTAACTATATATTCTCCAATATCCAAATTTTAAAACATGTTTATAACAAAAAAACAAGTTAAATGAAAATACAGGTAATTCCCATAATTTTAAACAAAATTAAAATAAACAGAAATCAAACAATATTTGCATAAGGTTTTTATTACTTTTTTTGTTTTTATTGAACAAGCAACTATACTAAGAGACAAACATTTAAATTACTTGGTATTTTTTAAATTAAGCATGGGAAAGGAATTCAAACTTGTATAGCACTTTCAAGGTTTCAATCACCAGCTAATTAATTATATAGGGTGGTTATGATTAAAGGTTGGCTGCTGACAATACACTTTCAGGGATTGGCTGCTAGGCAATAACACTCCCAGCCAGGATGACAATATAGGATACAAATAGGTGTATCAGGATTAAAGAAGGATGCCATCCTTTGTCCACAAAATGCTGAAACCACATTTTCAAAAGTAGCAGAATTTGGTAATGTGACAGTTGTACAGCTACATTTTTATAACAACATACATAAAAAACAAATTTTTAAAGTCATAATTTAATGAAATTTTAAATAAAAATTATCCTTCATTTTTTTCCCTATGCCTAGATAGCACAGTAATTGACTGATGATACAAGGCGTGGACAACCACCCAATGCTATCAATATAGAAACAACTGTTGCTATAGAAAATTTGATCTTAAATGATTGGATAATGGGAACACTGAAAAGATTATTCCTAACCTCTGCACATATGGAAATTGAATGTAAGGTGGGTCCCACAAATTGACTGTACACAGAGATTTAATCTCTACTGTACACTGTTAAGATTTAATCAACAAGGGCCAAAAAAAAAAAATTTCTAGAATCATTACTTAGGATGAGAAGCCAGCCAAGCTCAGCCCAAGAAATGCATCTTCAATGACATGTTGCACCCCAGTTTTTAAAGTAATGAGATTTTCCACCAGCTGCCTATAGTTGCCCACTTTAACATTTCCTAGAAAAGCAATAGAAACATCTTTCACAGGCTTTCCACACTGATTTCTCATTACTAAGGACATTAAAACTATTGAAAAGTTGCCTTATTCATGGACCAATGAAAATTGCCCACCTTAATCTTCTCTGTACTAAGTCTTAGGAATTTCTCTTGCAAGTATGTGAATGCAGGCCCATTCATTTTCAAAGCCTTGACAATTTTCCACAAGCCCCATTTTAATGTGGAGTGGCAGAAGCAAAACTTTATTTGGATCTATCAGAGGTTTAAATGCTACGTTCTTCATTTAAGGTTTTAGTGATTTTTGTTGAAGCCAACTCAACTCTTCACACACACACAATCATTTTTGGCATGTGTCCTTGGCACAACTATCTCACTCGCAGAGAAAGCAACAATACATAGTGTAACCTTTTTATATTCCTAATAAAATGGCGATTACCTTTAAATCACATCTGCCACTCTTGTTATAGTGAGCACCTAAGAGGATGTTCTCCATGTTTCTTTTTTATGGATGGCATATGCAAGGGGTATTGAAGGCAGAATATTTCCATTGTGTAATTACAGCCATAAGGCTAACCTTAGTCTATAAAATAGTTGTCATTCTTCAGGAACATGCCTCATGTTCACTGCTGCCATTAGACCACATCCTTACAAACAATAAGTTCACCTTCACAGAATGATCTAGAAGATTCCACTGTTTTAGCCTAGAGGCCAAATTCTTCTTAATGAGCTAATTAAGCTCACTTTCTGTGATTCAGAAGGATAAAGGTTTGGACAAGATGGTGGATCCCTTGATGCAGACGGCTGCTCTACTTTGTATATATTAATTTGATGTTCAGAGTGTACAGAAAAATGGTCAGGTGGTTCAGGAATAGGTAGTCCTTCACTGAGGCATGGGATGAATTAGACTATTTGAGTACATCACTATCCACTTTTTCTTCATTGTCATCCCCTTTCTAATAGGAGGCACGATAAAGTAATAGTGTGATGTGATTTGTTGGCTTCCCCCCACATCATGGGCACTGCAAAAGGCATAAAACATCCCTTTCAATTCACCCAAGCATTGAGTTTTGATGAACATGTAGTGCAGCATGTATGGAGCCCAGTTCTTGTCTTCGTCACCTACTCTACACCCAAAGTAGAAGTAGGCTTTTTTTTTTATTGGTTAAGTTAATGGATGTTTTCTTGAAGCTAACATGACCATCACATGATGTGGTTACAAAGGAACTGGATGCAAAAAATAATTTTGATATCATATATTTGGATTTCAGGAAAGCTTTTGATACTGTTGCACATGGAAGACTATTGTACAAATTGGAACAGAATGGTATTAAGGGTAAGTTGCTACAATGGATAAAAGGATAGTTAAGTGGGAGAAGACAGGGTGGTAATCAATGGGTTGCTCTTTGTGGACTAATGTTATTAGTGGTGTCCCACAGGGTTCAGTGTTAGGTCCACTGTTTTGTATATTTATCAATGATATTGATGAAGGTATATCAGGCTTAATGTTGAAGTTTGCAGATGATACAAAGGTTGGCAGGGTTGTTAATGACAGTAATGGCAGTGTGCTACTGCAACAGGATCTAGATAATTTGGGGAGATGGGCTAAGAAGTGGCAACTGAAGTTTAACCTTGACAAATGCAAAGTACTGCATATGGGTAGAAGTAACCCCAGAGAAATGTACCAACTGTGTGGTACTACACTTAAGGTGGTAGAAAATGAAAGACCTGGGAGTAATTGTGCAGTCAGATATAAAGTTTTCTGAGCAATGCAGACAGGCTGCCAGGGCAGGTCATGGGGTTTTGTCAATGATATATAGGAATTTTGCTAGCAGGGAGAAGGTGATTGTCCCTCTGTATAAGGCAATGGTCAGGCCACGCCTTGAGTACTGCGTACAGGTCTGGAGGCCTCATTTTAGGAAGGATGTAGATTTACTTGAGCGTGTACAGAGAAGGGCAACAAGATTGGTGAGGGGAATGAAGGGATCCTCTTACCAAGAGAGGCTTAAGTTCTGCAAATTGCAGTGGCTGGAGACTAGGCACCTGCACAGTGATCTGATTGAGATATATAAGGCCTTGAATTGAGCACGCTGAATTCTGATGGGATCCTTCTACTTGTTCAGATTACGAACCTAAGGGGGCATAAATTCGAATTAAGAAAAGAGATGTAGAATAGATGTGTGGAAATTTGCCTTTAGCTAGCGGGTGGTTAATTGCTGGAACAAACTTCCATCTGTCGTTGCGGAAGCTGATAGGTTGAATAAATTTAAGGAGGAACTGGACAGGCATTTGGAGGGAATGGTGTGATTTTTTTTTTTTTTTGGCTGATGCTGCATAAGCTCACACTTGCTTTCTTGCATCACATGCCACTACTACTACATATGTAACAGAAGTCATCCAGACTATTCACACAATTACCAGGCATGTTACCAGCCAGTTAGTCTAACTTCAGTAGTAGGGAAAATCATGGGGACAATGATCAAAGTTGGAATTCAGGATGATATTCAGAATATTCTTTTAAAGGGAAAATCATGTTTAACTAATCTGGTTAGCTATTTTGACAGGGTCACTCAAGAGCTGGACTTTGGGAATAATTGACATTGTTTATTTGGATTTTGACAAAGCATTTGACTCAGTCCTACATGAGCAGTTACCTTATAAGCTAGAACAGGTTGGAATCACAGGGAAAAGTCCTCAGATGGATAGCTGAATGGACTCAGGGCAGGAGGCAGAGGGTTGTGATAAATGGTTATTCCTCAGATTGGGTTGATGTAAGAAGTGGGGTTTCCCCTAGGATCAGTTATTAAGACTACCGTTGTTTTTGATTTTCATAAATGACATCAATGAAGGGATAGAGGGTATGATGTCTAAATTTGCAGATGTAAAGATTGACAGAATAGTTGATGATCACCGCCAAGCAGAGCTTCTTCAGAATAACCTAGATAAACTTCACGGATGGTCAGAAAAATGGCAGCTATGCATTAATCCAGCATAGTGTAAGGTATTACACCTGGGGAACAGTAACCCCAAAATAACTTATACACTTGGCTGAGTTTAACTAAAGCCGGTAGTGAAGGAAAGGAACTTGGGTGTTATGATACAGTCAGACACAGTCAGACATGAAGTTCTCCAAGCATTGCAGACTGGTTGCAAGGAAGGCCCATGGCATCCTATCAATGATTTATCAAACCGCTAGTAGAGATAAGGACATCATAATCCCATTATATAAGGCTATTGTTTGACCACACTTGGAATACTGTGTTCAGGTACAGAGACTGCACCTAAAGAAAGACATTGTGCTTCTTGAAAGTGTCCAGAGAGAGGTAACTCGCCTGGTGAGATCGGAAAAAGGCATCCATATGAGGAAAAACTTTGAATATGTGGGTTGCAGAGCTTGGAAACTAGGCACTTTAGAGGAGACTTGATTGAGGTGTTTAAGGCTGAGAGGCATAAGCAAAATGAATGAGGACAATTTTCATGGTTATAAATGATTCTAGAACTAAGGGCAATAATTTCAAGTTATTGGGGAGAACATTTAGGCTGGATAATTACTTACGGGAGGAGGGAAACACTTAGATTGTCCATTTCCTTTTCTCTTATTTATTATAATTTTCTTTTATTATTATTGCTATTTTTTATTTTTTTTGGCTGGTGCAGCATAAGCCATAGGCTTCCTTGCACCATGTGGCCATTGCTAATACTAATCTTACATGACAAATACTGTGCAAAAAGTAAGAATCTCACAGAGAACCATTAACTGAGAACAAATCACCCAGTACCTAGATTTTAAGACATTTGAGGCGACAACTTCTCATGTGATGCGGAGCAAGGACAGTTGCTGATCACATAAGTGTGGTGGTACTGAAACTATAGTGTTGCCTTGTATTTTGCTGAGCTGTAGTTGTAATGTAGAGTAATCCACTAATATGAGACCCAACTGTAATTTGAAAACAAGAGCCAATTGACAAATTAATGCAATTTTGTGTTCAGCAGTATGAAATGTCAAGAATGGATATTTTTGTTTTTGTAACATTTTACATGTTAACCACTTATTTCCATTGCAAAAAGGAATGTCATTACTCCAAGACAACAGCCAGCCTGCAATCTTGTTTAAAGATTGTTATGTTAATATATTGCTTTTCCTGTAACTATTGTACCAATTTTTTTTTTTAATAGACTCCCACTATACCAAACACCCCATAGAATGATAGAGGAACCTTGAACAATCCCAATATCAACAAATATCCACACCTCCAGCTGATTCTTTACAACAGGGAAGACCTCATGGGTGTGATTACCATTCTCCTACACTACATAAAAGATGTGGGTTTTATTCCTGTCAGAATGGAACTTATGCCCTCTGTTTCATGTCATGGTTGAATTAGTTGTTTACAATTGGGTGCAATAAATGTGAGGTAGCCATGAAAAAAAAAAAGGGTTTTATGTAATTTCAGGCAATATTACAGAAAAATAAATGAAAAACTATGCTAACTACTACTAGCTTGAATATAAATTTCCTGTTAATGTGAACTCTTACACTCTGCTCTTAGTTTGAGTAAATATGAACACATAGTAACAGAATGGAAACAAGCAGTAACAAAAATAAATAAATCTACAAAAAAAAGAGAACCAAATATCCCCCACAGATCTCACAATTAGTAAGTGTTTTAAGTCTATGGGATTTAAGTAAACAATGCATTCCTACACCCAGCAGAACAAAAACTATGGACAATGGAAGTTGGCATAAGTGATTATTTTCTCTATGCAAAAGGTCAATTGTCAGTTTAGATAACTGAAAACCTGTTTTATGTGAATCCCAATTCCATCTGAGACCAATTAACTCAGCCTGGGATGACATATCCTTCAAAAACTTCAATACAATTCAAACCCAGTCCTGGCCAGATGTATATAGCACTCCCTGAATCATGGAAGCATACTGACAGACAGCCAAACATCAGCCACATGCTTAAATTACATATACCAAAAGTGTTTTTCATCTCTCTCTCTCTCTCTCTCTCTCTCTCTCTCTCTGTCTGTCTGTCTGTCTGTCTGTCTGTCTGTCTGTCTGTCTGTCTGTGTGTGCGCGCAGCAGCAGCAGCAACAGATACAAGAGGATATATGGTAGAAGTAATAAAACTGTTGAAAAGCAGGTAGATGGAGGTGTAAATAACACAATGTGAAAACTAGGAGGATAGAAGAAAAAAGTATTGAAGATGGGAAATAGAATGAAAATATCCTAAATGACAGGATGAATTAAATTTCTGCCTATAATTTGATTTAATTCATATCATTTAGGATATTTTTATTCTTTCTATATATCTCCCACCTTAAATACTTCCTTTTTCTTCAATTTTTTTTGGCATTTGTAATTTACACCTCCATCTACCCACTTTGCAACAGTTTTATTACTTCTACCACACACACACATGCATTTACACCAGACTGTGTGAGACTGGTCGAGTTCCCAGTGCTCATATTTCTTCTGAATGTGCAAATGAACAAGATGTGGATGGAAAAAACAATTCTTCAATCGGCAGAACATAGTCCTACTATTAGCACACGAATAATTTCTACACATATCAATGTTCCACAGACAAGAGTATGGCAAACATTACGTGAGCAGGGCTTGTATTCATTTCACATACAGCAAGTGCAACACCTTCAACCAGGAGACAACACCCAGTGATTGGAATTTTGTTGGTGGGTAAATGCTAATTTCCAATTAATTCCATTAATACTGTTCAACAACAAAGCTATTTTCACCTGTGACAGTATCAACAACACTAACTCACAGGTGGTCAGATGAAAATCTGCATGCCACTATAGAAACAAATTTTCAATATCGCTTTTCTGTCAATGTGTGGTGCAGTATCATCAACAATCAGTTGATTGGGCCTGTTGTGTTACAAGTTACAGGGACCATTTACCTAGAATTTCTGCAAAACTAACTTCCACTAGTATTGGAGGATGCTCCCTCCAATAGTAGTGGAAATTAGTATGACAGAGCTCCTGCACATTATACACATCTGGTGATACAATATCTAAATTAAACTTTCCTTGAACAAAGGATCAGCTGCAGTGGTCCTGTTCATTGGCCACCAACAGTCTCCAGACTTCACTCAGATTTTTATTTTTGTGGAGATGGATGAAAAGTGGAGTATACAAAGAAAAAGGTGAATACAAAAGACTAATTGCTCACTCACATTTTGGATACAGCTGCCCTCATAAAGGAATACCAAGACAACCTCAGAAGAACAAGTCACAGCCACAAGAGTTGCAAAGTGCATCGAGGTTGGCAGTGGGATTTTCGAACATTATGAACTATAAGAAGTGTTTTGTATCATTCAAAAAGTCAATAAACACAAACAATAAGTCATTCTTTAATACCTCTCAATGGCTTTGTGCACACCAGTTTCAAACAGCTGAATCTTTTTATCCATTGAGAATGGATATGAACGTTTTTACTTAGAATAATCTGATACTATAACTCCCAAAATATTTACTATTCCTCCTGAATCATTTTGTATATACACAGTACTGCCATAAATACTGTCACAAAAGTAAGACTAAAAACAGAAGATGATATAACAGAGCTGTGGGTTTTGCATCATGTGTAGTACTAATGTATGGTTTTCTTTAACAGGTATCAACTAGTAAATGAAGCCAGTGAAAATGGAGTGGGGAGATAAAGAAAACAGGACTACTGTCATAGGTCTTATAAGGCAGGACATGATGCACCTACAATTTTCAAAATTCTAAAACCACTTGGAATAAGCCAAAGATTTGTCTACAGGAGAATTAATAGGTACAATGAACAACACAATTGATACAGGCCCCAGTCCGGCCACCCAAGAACTGATGTTTGTTATTTGGTTTTTAGGAGCATTAGCAACTAAGGCCATATTGCTCCGGGGATATGCGGTGGTCATTCCCTGACCTTTCTGCATCCTCTGTATTTGGTGGTCACGGGCTCAAACCCCAGTCTAATCAAGAAGCATGTGTCACGCACTGCTGCTCCTGCTCACCTGGCTACAGAGGCATCCCCCCCAAGAACTGAGGACCCCTGCAGCCATCAAGGCAGTGGAATTTGTAGGAATTCCACTAGGAAGACAAAATCAAGTCCATAAAAATGGGAATATCACCAAGATTAATGTCACACAATCAAAAGTGATCTTGGGATGAGTGCCTACTGCAGAGCAGGACAGTTCCTAACTACAGCTCTGATAGAATGGAGGCACAAAAGATCAGAGGCACTGTCAGTATGCAAACGGTAAGCATCAACAGATACTCTTCACAGATGAAGATTTTTACTATTGAGGAGAATTACAACTGTCAAAATGACAAGGTGTATGACCATAGCTCTGCAGAGGGCATGTCAGGCCATTAAAAGGGTTGAAAACAGTCATCATCCAGCATCAGTGATGGTTTGGTGGGGTCTCCTACAAAGGTGTAACAAAGATGCATTTTTGTGTTCAGGGGGTGAAAACCAGTGCAAGGGTGTACCCGAATGATATTCGGGAGCCACATGTGAGACCCCTCAACCAGACTCTTCAATGGTCAGCACTAGATCTTCCAACAGGACTCTGCACCTGCCCACAAGGCAAAGATCAACCAAACATGGCTGACTAAGAATGTGCCAGAGTTCATCAATCATGACAAATGGCCTCCTGCCAGCCCAGATCTTAATCCACTTGATTACCATTTGTGGGTTATTTTGGAAGGGATGGTCTGTGATAAAAGGCATGCCACATTGGAAAGCCTGAAGAGATCAATGGAACATGCTGTGGAAAATTTCCACACTGGATGTTGTACATACTTCTATTGGCAAATGGCCAGAATGTTTGAGGTCTTATGCAAAAAAAAAAAACAAGGGGCATTTTGAATTAGTGTTGTTGCTTCATTTGTTGGGCATTCAAGAATAAACCCCCAGTGTTTTGAGTTCCTGTGTCTGTGGCTACATAGACACGTGACAGTACTATGTATACTAAGGTGCAAGAAAGAAAATTACAAGTAGGACAAAGAACAATGGAACTAAGCATGTTGAGCCTGCCATGCAAAGATAGATAGAAATGAGGAATTATATAAAAGAAATGGCATAAAAGACATAGTGGAAGCAAAACATCTAAAGTGGAGGAAATGGGCAGGTCATCTTATGAGGAAAGAGATGGAGTAAAGCTACATCTGAATGGATACCACTGGAAGGGCACAGAAACAGAGGTCAACAAAAAAAGGAGATGGTGCAACAAGCTTAAGGAGTTTGCAGGAGGAAACTGGCCAACACAGGAGAGAAAAAAAAAAGGAAGATTTTGGGAGATGCCTTTTCCCAGCAGAAATAAACTATATTAGGATTCACTTAGCATGAAAGATGGTATCAGGCTGAATCACTTAATATATAAAGCAACAGAAATTCCTAGTTCAAACTGAATGGCAATTTCAAGAAAAATAAAGGAAATCACAGGAAGGATAACATTTAAAAAACGTGTACCAATTGATATGGGTTTACGATTTTAAATCGAGGCATTTATGCTTTAGTATATTTTTTAAAATATTAAGTTTAAACAAGCAAAGTAACTCCAAACTTAGATAAATACCTTCTCTGATGCAGTAGCTAGTCTAGTGCCCGGGGGATTTACTGCCAGTGCTGCCAAAGGGGTAATGTGAGCATGAATTGATGTTTTCACTCGCTAATAAATAAACAAAAAAGTAAATTAAAAAAATAATAAATAAAAAAAAAAGGCAATTTTGGGAAAAACAGTAAATAATTTAGTTTGGACCTTTGATGATTTAGTTACAATTTAAATATTTAGTTTAGTTCCTTTGATCAATAAAACTAATGGTTACTTCTTCATGAATTTAATTTCTGATAGTAAATACTTTTATGAACTGAAGATGCAATGTTAGTACCAAAATTTTGCAGCAATGCTCTTTCAGATGAAACTGAATTTTGAAGACTGAAGAAGGATGTATATTCTTAAGATCAACCAGGTGCTTCAGTGACACAGCACTTAATATGCTTATTAACCCAGACAGTAATCAATTATATAAAAATGAATGATAGTGCATATTTTACAAAGCACTCTAGCAAACATGTTACCATGAACTTCAACATGCAAAAGTAATAGCCTATTTATGAATCAACCTTCTTTCCAATAGTGTTGGGTGGTTAGAATGAGCACAACTACAGTGAATGAAGAAAGAATTTAAATCATGCTACCTCTCCTAAAAGAGACCCAAATGTTGATAAATTCTGATGATACAAAGATATCAAAGGATCTACAATCACAATTAAGAAACATTGTAACTTAGAATGTAGTGTTTTTTAAGGACAGTAGGACAGGCACAAGTTTATTTTTACTGTTGACAGGAAATTTTGTATCAATGCTTTTTAGCTTTGTCAGAATGCTTTTGCTTTTTGACAATTTATAAAATTACTTTTTATAAAGAAATTAACCTCAAATTTTATAGAAATGACTGTTGAAGCATTTGTTAAAAAATTCAAACCAAGGAATAGAATAACTGAGTGACACAAGCACTTCAAAGATGGATATATCACAATGTATATCACGATGATATTATATTTAGAGATCATGCAAGGTGAGAGACCTTGCATGTCAAAAAATGAAAAACTTCTCCCAATTATAATTAATCGAACAAGAATTAAATTTTTCAGGCTGAATTATGCCACTTTTTGTGCAATTTTTAGCAGCAGAGCACACAAATGATTTGAACTTTCAAAGGAAAAATTTCTAAAAATAAGAGTGATGGAAGTTGAAACATGGTAACATTAAGACAGCTCAAACACCAATCTGCTGAATAGTCACAAGAGGAAAAATTCAGACAGAAGCCTAATAGGACAATGTACAATGCAATCAGGACAACTGATCTTGGAAAACAGGAAATTAAACCAGTGACAAGTTCTCCTGCTCATTGTGCAACTATTTCTCAATACCTTTCCAAATGCTTCATAACTCAAACATTTCTTATTCACCTGACTTTGTGCCATGCAAATTTTATTTGTCCATCTAGAACTCATTAAAGATTAATTTTCCGACCCTCTAATGACCAAAGTTAGCCTAAATAACTTAACTCCATTAACTTCTTTCTGACCAAGGCTTTTCTAATTTGTAAATGCACTTGAGACTGCTTTTCAGGAAATCATTTGATTTCCCATCAATTAATTTTAAATTAAAAGTAATTCCAAAATTTCACAACCTTACTGAAATGAGGTACTACATGCAGCATGTTACACAAGTAACAACTATCTTAAAAATTAAAATACTTCAGTACCCTCTGCTTCTGCCTATGCTTTTTTTTTGTTCAGTCAATCAGTTAAGTAGATGCAGAAGCAGTGGTGACAAAATGGTAGCAAATTATACTATGCAATATTTTTTCCTACTATATCAGAAAAAAAAAATAAATGTACAGGTGACCCCCGGTTAACGCTGATAATGCGTTCCGGAAAAACAGAGCGCTAAGTGAATCCGCGCTAAGCGAGCGCCGCATTCCCATAAAGTAACATATGTATTTGTGAGTTGCAGTCTGTGCCATACGATATTTCCTAATCAATAATAAGCGGTAGTGAAAAGATGCACAAATGTCGGTCAAATTATTTAATATCCAAATATTTGTACATATAAAATATTCTGCATTACATACGTATATAATTATGTGGTAACTACTTACATATCAAAATTAAACTTAAAATTCAGATTAAAATCATGAATTGAATTGATCTAAATTGATTTAATTTAATTGATGAATTTAATTATGAAAAAGGTGTCGATTTTGGGTTGAACTTTGGCCTCTTCCAAATAAACTAAAAGGGGTATTAATTTTAAATCCCCCGCAGTTTAATTACCACCCAACAATAAAGTCAACCGATCCTTCGCCGCTTTGAAACCTGGCATGTTTTTTACTTCTTTCAATATGAAACTTATTTTAGGCATTCGTATCCACAAAAGTCCTGCTTCATCTATGTTATAAACTTGTTGAGAAGTATAACACACAATACCCCTCTTCAATAATTTTAACAAGTTGTTTTTTGAAAGTTTCGGCTCTTTGATCTGCACTTACAGCTTCTCCCTGGATTTTAAATCTATTCAACCAGCCCTTACTAGTTTTAAATGGTTCCAATTTTTTTTTAGGTAAGTTTTCTTCAGATAATCATATAGGCTAATCTCTCTCTCTCTCTCTCTCTTTTTTATTATTTATAAAAAATAACTTAACTGAATTCTGCATTGGATATTATCTTCAATAAAATTAGTTAGGTCTTTCCATTTCAATCCTAATAGCCGGCCCTAGTTGCTTGCAGTGGAACAGCTATCTTTCCTGCTGCTAAAATTAATTCTTTATTATTTTTTTTTTTATAATTGGTCTTACAGTTAAACTTGCAAGTCCTAAATTTTGGTACACATGCACTTGTCTTTGACCAGATCGATTCTGCTTCAAAACGTCTAATTTGATTTTCAAATTCAGTCTTTTTCTTTACATTTATAGTCTTCGTATTACACTCAGATGTTGTTGCTTTTTCATTCTTATCGGCCATTATTAACTCTTCAAAAAATGTAACTGCGTTGGTTGCATTAATTACGATACAATGTGCAAGTAAACTGTCCGTTGTACTGAGTGATCACTAGACTTCGGATAAATGCATATAATGCAAATATTACAAGCAATATACGTGATAATTTATTAAAATGTTGATCTCCGAACTACATAACAAGTCACTGTACTGCAATTAAATTAGCGCGCGAGAGAATATTTCTCAGGTCGGCGTGGGAAACGTTTTAACCGTATTTTTACATTCATTTTCAAGCTATCGACTCCATCAAATGAAACAATTTCGTTAAATATGCCAAAAATGCAATCTGTAAAAGAGCGTTATAGTGATCTATAACAGCGTTATAGTCAGATACGGGTTATAATATAAGAACAGCGTTATAGCGAATCAGCATAAAGCGAACCGCATTATAACTGGGGCCTGCTGTATTCTAAAACAGGAAGAAATGCTCATTTTTCTCAAATCCTTGATCTACAAGCTATTTTCAGTATATTCTTATGTTCTTATCATCAAAGGAGATTAGGCAGGAAAATTATGAGAAATCCTTGGCAAAGGATGCAAAGAAAAATAACAAGGAGTTCTTTACCTATGTAAACTTAAGGAAAGGTTTGAATCAGATTGGTCCACTGGATATTGATGGTTCAACTGTTGATGATCCTGCTCAGGTGGCTAACAAACTAAATGAGTATTTTGCATCTACATTCACCCATGAGGAGTTATTCAGGAAGGGGAATGTCAGAAGTGAGTTAAACTCTGGCAGTGAGCTGGATGATTTTTTAATAACTGAGAGGAAAGTGGAGGAGAAATTGTTGAAGATAAACATAAAAAAGGCACCCATGGTGGACAGGATCTATCCAGTTATATTAAAGGAGACGGCAAAGGAAGTAAGCAAACCCTTAGCTATAATTATGAGAGCTTCTTTGGACTCAGGGGAGGTACCCACAGACTGGAGATGTGCAAATGTAACCCCAATTCACAAAGGATAAAAGGGCAACACAAGTAATTATAGACTTGTTAGTTTTAACTTCTGTTCCAGGAAAATTAATGGAGGCACTGGTTAAAGAAGCACTGCAGGATCATCTAAACAAGACTTTAGTTATAGCTTGGACACAGCATGGTTTTCAAAGGAACTGGATGCAGGGAATAATATATTTGGATCTTAGAAAGGCTTTTTGATACTTTTGATAACACATGGAAGACTGCTACACAAATTGGAGCAGTGTGGAATTGGAGGCAAATTACTGCTATGGATAAAGGGATGGTTGAGTGGGAGAAGACAGCAGTAATCAATGTACACTAATGTTATTAGTGGAGTCCCTCAGGGTTCAGTATTGGGTCCATTGTTGTTTTCTGTATTTATAAATGATATTGATGACGGTATATCAAGCTTAATGTCCAAGTTTACACACAATACGAAGGGGCAGTATCTCTTATAATAAAACTAATTATTAATGATATAAACACATAGAATAATCAAAAATAAAGCAGACTTACCATGGTAAGAGCATCAAAAACAGTAGCTTCCCCAATAACACTACTGCCTGGAAATACAACATAGCAATTTGCAGGACTTGTTGATAAGGCACAAAGACCAGAAGGATTGGGGGCAGTATCTCTTATGACATAAAGAAGTTTCATCCCAATCATGCTATGAATGTAGATACATTCTTCTAGGCACACAACAGCACGCTATAATAAAACAATGTACTATTAACTTCTCAAATTTTTTGCATTATACACAATGCATCTTTTTCAAAGATGTTTTGCATATAAGTCCCACTGAACAATGATGGCCAACCTGAATTTGTTTTAACAAAAAATTCATTCTGCTGCATTTGTCAAAAGATACATAAGTGAAAACTTGAACAATAGCATTACTTTCATAAATATTAACATACTAAACTACTCAGAGTCAATTCCAGTTATTTGGGACACATCGAGACTAGTGCATTTTGGCCCGATTAAGTGGCTGCCCCAGTTATCCAAAGTTTCACGTAAATAGTTAAAAATACAATGGACCCCCACTTTACAATTGGTTCACTGTACAATCAAATCACATTTCAGTGGACTCACCACAGTAAAGTACTGTTCACTATACTATGTGTAGTAATACACATAGTATAGTGAACTAAATTGAATTTTAATTCTATTCAAGAGAGATTCTAATTATTGAAAATAGGAGGAATATTATCCACAGGCTATAAGTAAAGCTATATTAAGCACAAATTTACCCTTTATTACCTTACAAATTAAATGATACGTGAAAACCGGAAGAATGTGATAATCTGAATAATTAATATGTACTGTAATATGTACATACTAACTAGTTGACATTTCTGTTTGTTATTTAGGAGCTTTAGCAACTAAGGCCATATTGCTCCGGGATATGCAGTGGTCATTCCCTGACCTTTCCGCACCCTCCGTATTTGGTGGTGACTGGCTCGAACCCTGGTCTAATCAAGAAGCATGTAATACGCACTGCTGCCCCATCCCACCTGGCTACGGAGGTGCCACTGACATTTGTGGGTGGGGGTTAAAATTTACAACAGTAAAAAGATAAGCAATCAATAACAAAGAACACTGCACACAAATTGCAAGTAACACGATGCAAGTGAGAACAGAGTAACAAGTTACAAAGTTTTAAAAATAGGAATGAAGAGAAGATTCTGAAATTTATTTTTTATATGATTGAAGATTTCATGGAAGTGTAAATGCATTATCATAACCCACAGAATTCCAGCTGTCGGTATTATCACAAATTCAATAAGATAGTAAACTATCTGTTTATGATAGATTGCACTAACAGAAAAGCCCAATAAACAGGTGACTGCTAATTGTTTTTGTTTTATGGTTGTGACCTCCAGAAATCCAACCGAACCACGTGATACAATTGGAGACAATCATAGGGTAATCTCCAGTGCTGCAGTCTCCTGCCCCAATTAGGCAAAATAAACCCTGGCTATTTTCTCGATTGTGTTCTGTTTTTTAAGATTTGCCCCAAATAAACAGCTGCTCCAATTAACCAGTAGCCCAAATAACCTGAATCTACTGCATATAGAATTTAAAAAAAAAAAAAAAAAATAAGTGCAATTCTAAACAATACATAGCATGACAAACTTTTCTCAGCCTGCAGAAAATATTGATGAAAAACATTTCTCATCTGCAAAAATACACGTAAACTTTTTTTTTACAAAACATTAACAAAAAACACACAAATTCCAAATTTCTATATTTAAAAATAAAAAGAATTAAGTTATTTTAGTTTTGTTCCTGGCTGAAAGTGATGGACCCACATCTCATCCTATGGTCACAAACCTTGAAAGGAAATTTGTTGGATCTGCTTGAAATCAATGCAAATATTCACTTGACCTGACATGTTTTGTATCTGCTGTCAACTTTGAGACCCATTATGCTGACACCTTTTCACAGAGAACCTCTGTTATTGTGTTACTTCTTCCAGGTTCTCCCTCCTTTAAATTCTGCTGCCCACTTCTAACTATGGAATAGGAAGGGGCATCCTCTTCCAGGTTCTCCCTCCTTTAAATTCTGCTGCCCACTTCTAACTATGGAATAGGAAGGGGCATCCTCTTCCAATGTTTTAACCATATCCTCATGAGCTGCCTCTGGCATACAGCCTTTTTTCCAAATACTAGATAATTGTACAGTAATCAATTTTGTCCACCTTTCCTCATTCACACAACTGACTTCAGGATCTGTAATTAAAAATACATTACTGAAGCTCCATGACACTTAGTAGGTTACTATTTGAAGTGGTTATATATTAAGTACAGAAATTTTTAATTGTACCACTACCTTTTCATAATCAAGTCAAACTTTTCAAACCTCTCATTTGGGTCTAGCAGGTAAGTATTATTCAGGGTCATTGCACATGTGGCTGCAATGTCGACCAACTAGTTTCCCCTGATTCCAATGTAGCTAGTAGGGCTTGCATAAAACCGAGAAATTTCAAAACCAAGTTTAACCGAAGTTTACTCTTAAAACCAGTTTTAAAACCAATTTTCTCAGACTTAGGGAAAATAATTAAAAGCTTATAACACAGGTATTTATTTTATCTTGGGTAGATTGTACAAATCTTAATCAAATCTTTTAAACAAAATCTATCACCTCATAGTAAAAAAAAAATAAAAAAAAATTAAAATACTCCAAAAACATAACCAGCTTGAGATTATACAAAATTACAAATTTTATTCAAATCCTTTGAATAAAAACTATCCTCTCATATAGTAAACAAAAAATAAGCCCAATAATAATAATAATAATAATAATAAATAAAAATGTGAAAAAAACAGCTTGGGGAAATTACTTTATTGCTCAGCTTTTTTCTGAAAATGATCCTTTAAAAAACACAGTATATTAAGCATTTTTCCTGATAGACTTGACCTTATTTTTGTGTTAAAGAGACCAGTGATCAAAAACACTCTCAGATTGGAGACATTGGTTTAATGGTCAGCAGTGCTCTATAAACTTTCTCCAGCTTTGCACTTCTACTGCTAGTTGCCTCCAAAATTTTAAATTCTTTGCTTATTTCCAATTCACTCGGATATTTTGAAGGCTCTTCAGTTAATCTCTTTATTACACTATCATACTCTCGCACGAGTGTATCTCCAACATCGGAACTAGACAAGTCTCTGTTTACTTCTTAAAGAAGATTGTTTTATTTCAGTTTCTTCATTCAATGCTAAGATTCCTTTGGAATGTTTTGCAAAATCAAAAGTTCTTGAACCTGAATCTTCTTTCCTAAACTTTTTGGGGTTGTGTTGATAGCTCAGCAAAGCCACAGTTTGGCAATTTTGCTTTGCATTGTAACACTGCAAAAGGCTTTGGTGAAACTTTAAAGCAAATGGATTTTCTGCTGTATCAAGCTTAGCAAGCAGAAATTCTATTGAAGGCTCTGCTTTAAGTAAGTCTATCTTTTGAGGTTATAGCCTTCAGAATCATTTCAACTGGTCGCAAAGTTTCACATAGCAATTCAAGTGTTTTCCAGTCATTGTCAGACACAGCTTCAGTTGACAGTACTGCACATAGAGCATTTGGAATGCAATTTTTCAATTTCAAAAATCTCTCAATCATATAGAATGTGCTATTCCATCTAGTCTTGCAATCTAATATAAGTTTATATTCTTTCCCATTAAATTTTGCTTTAACAAAATTTGTGATATGTCATTTTTTGGAAGGCAATTTTCGAAAAAGCTTGCAAATTTTTCTGATTTTGTTAATAGTTTGTGCAATATTGGCCATTGGATTGATGAAATAAATGAGCTCATCGGTAAAGTCGGTTTGATAAAGCATGCCTTGCTGTCTTTCTTCAACTTCATCATCACTACTTTATTTTCATTTTCTTCATTGTCTTTGGGAGACTCAGAGACAGTGGCACCATAACTGATTGCTTTTTCATAAAGTACATCTATAACTGACAGATGTATACAATGGGCTATACATTGATGATTAGGCATAATTTGCTTGCCAAACTTAATCATCATTGCTGCTCCATCCGTGGTGCAGGCAACAATATCCTCATCCAAGTTCAAACCAAATTCCTTCAAGTGTCCATTCACAATTTGCTCAGTTCTTTTGCTATCAAGTGAACCATTAATCTCAATAATGACCTAACGACCAATGATTGTCTTTTGAATGCACATTTATATTCACATACCTTTTATTTTGTATAGACATATTCGTCAATGAATATCGTGCACCCAAAACCAATGAATTTTTGAAATGCTGAATGAGCTTTCTTAGTTTTATAATAATTCAGAACCATATTTTTAATTCCAGTCACTGAGGCTGGTGGTAATTTATCGTATTTATTTCTCTGAAGGTGAAGGCTTGATTGTATAAACTCACTCTTGGTAATTTAATTAAAAGAAAATCCATCTAAAGCAGATAATTTTTAAATCTCTTCTTCCAAGATTTTTTAACAATAAAGTTTTCTAATGTTCTTACCATTTTTAACGGGAGGTTCACTGTTAACTTGTTTAATGTCAATCTGATGCATTTTCTTTAAATGCAACATCAAAGATGATGTAGATCCTCCAGACGACTTCATTATCTTCTGACATTTCAAACATTGTGCTACATCTTTGCTTTTTCGAGCAAAATAATTCCATACATTTGATTTCATCTTAGAAATATTAAAGAGTAATAAATATTACTTAGTAGGAATTTATATCACCAACAATTTGAAATAAAAATATTGAAGATAACAAAGGCACAATAATATGCGTCACTCCCAAAAGCACTGAATGAAGAGTCTAAACGAGGCAGGTTTCAAAATTTTCACGAAAGAAATTTATTTACTTGCAATTTTTTTTTCCCCAATTAAATCTATTGTATTTTAAAAATTACATAAAGCTAAATTTGGTGAAGCTGCTCTTCTGGAGAACATTTGATCGCAAATTTAATAGGAATAAAGAAGCAAGAAACTTTCTACGATTGAAATTTGATGCAATATTCAGCAAATCTGTTTCTAGTGGGTAACCATCAATAAGGCGCGTTCCATAACTTGCCTGACGAAGATAGATGGAACGGAGAAACGTTGAGCATTTTCTTTTACGCTATCGCTCCGACTCATTCAGTCGTAAATGAGTACACCTGCATCATGCCATGATAGAGGTGGGAAGATAAAAAGGTATCCCTCCTAGATTTGGGCCACTTGCCCCTGAGATTCGTACCTAAACATAAAATAAAAAACATGTTTAAAACAAAGCAGTTGAACAATTCAGACAAACGAACAAACAAAAGAAAATGTGCGTAACAAAAAACTATATTCGAGGGCTAACTAAAAAAAATATTCGAATCCGGTTTTAGAAGCTCTGTTTCAGTTTTAACAACTCAATATGAAAACCGGATTTAACCGGTTTTATAAAACCAGTTTGCAAGCCCTAGTAGCTAGGAATGCAGTAGATGGATATATTCAGATTCAAGAAGATTTAGTATAACTATACTTGAGAACTACTATTGGTGAAGATTATACCTTATGTTTCTTTATATTCTTCCTTCCCCAATCAACACAAACCAGAACTACAAACAGTAGGATAGCTCTCTAGTACCCTTGAGCCTTAGTCTCAGAATGGCAGCCAAAAAGTAACAAATGAACAAACTATACAGTAAATGCTTTTAAATTCTAATACCCTTGGGGATTGAGGTGCTGGATTTCAAAATTTTTACAGATTTTAGACATATGCCTAGTGGGTGGGCAGTTTTAAAGGAATATACTTCAATGAATATTAAACACTTAAGTGAACTTATTTGCATCTAAATGGTTGACTATCTTTCCTTTCATCTGTATTTGTGGAGAGGATTTAAACTGCATGGATAATGCAATGTTCATAATTCTCAGAGCAGAACAAACTTGTCTTTGTAATGAGTTTTGCTGGCATTGCAGTACTTTCAAGAGATAGCTTTAGCTATATTAAAACTTTGAAAGCCTATTTTGCATAATGGGTGGCAGCATATGATGAACAACTTCAAACTGTTTCATCTGCATGTTGTCACTAGTGACCACCTATCTGATGAGGGACCAATTAGTTCTGAAAAACAGAATTGATCTTTCCTATACTATCAGTGACCTATTATACTATCTTTTATATCATTGGTATAAGAGATTCTAAATGATTTAAGGATTCAGAAAGCTATTACTGAACAAAACTACTTTTTAACAGTCACTAAAAATGAATTTAATTAGCAACAGAAGAATTTAAAAAAATATATATTGTCATGAATGCTTCTTGAAACTATCTTCAAGTCTAGTGAGCTAGACATCCAAGCATTAAGAATCTAAAAGATCTGAAATTGCATTACTGGAGAGTGAGGCTATTTAAATGGATGAGATCCCAGATCTCCTGAGACAGGCTTGCATGAAACCAACTGGGATCAAGAATAATAATTATTTTTTAATATCATTATTAGCCATATGGTGCAAGAAAGCCTGAGGCTTATGCTGCAACAGCCATAAAAAAAAAAAAAAAAGTTGAGTTACCCTGAGAGAGAGTCAGAAGGGAATCACCAGCTCAGGATCCTGGGTGTGCCAAGCCCATACTCACCAGATAAAGAGATCCTGGGTTATTGACATTCAACCATCCACTGGTAAGTAGTGGGCTCATGCACGCTACTTACCAGTGGATGGTTGAATGTCCAGACTACATAACTGCACTGCTCACAGAACCTCATTTCTCTGAGCAGTGCACAATTACCCCCAGGTCCTTATCATTTTCTACTACCCTGAATACAATACAGACAGTTACTCTGGGATTATGCAGTACCTTGCCTTTGTCAATGTTAAACTTCAATTGTCATTTCTCAGCCCATCTGCCTAATTTTTCTAGATCTTGTTGTAGCAGCATACCTTCATTACTATCATTAACTACCCTACCAACCTAAGCATCATCTGCAAATTTAGACATTAAGCCTGATATGGCCTTCATCAATAAAGACAGAAAAAAAACATTGGCCCAGCACTGATCTGTGGAACTCCACTAATAACATTAATCCACAAAGAGAAAAGTGTCCACTGACAACCAGTCTTTTCCTACTCAACCATCCCTTTATCCATAGCAGTAACTAACAGTAATGCCACACTGTTCCAAGTTGTACAGCATCTTTTATCCAACAGTATCAAAAGATTACCTGAAATTCAAGTATATGATATCAAAATTATTTTGCATCCAGTTCCTTTGTCACTACATCAGTATCCAATCAAACTGGTTCAGACAAGATCTCCCCTTAATGAGCCAACACAGTGAAGTATTACTGTACTCCTGCCTAGATGGTCCTGCATCACTTCTTTAAAAAATGACTCCATTATTTGCCCTGGAACAGAAGTTAAGCTAACAGGTCAGTATTTACTCATCTCACCTTTCAAATCCCCATTTGTGAATTGGGGATACATTTGCATATCTTCAGTCCACAGGGACTCCCCCTGAATCCAAAGATGCTCTCATAATTATGGCTAAGTGTTTGCTTACCTCCTTTGCTGCTTCCTTTAAATATAATTGGATAGATTCTATTCACTCCAAGTGCCTTTTTTACGTTTCACTTTGACACTTTATTTTCCACCTTCCTCTCAGTTATTATAAAATCATTTAGCTCCCTGTTAGAGCTCAAACAGGGATCCACTTCCCTAAAGAATTCCTCATGTGTGAATGCAGATCCAAAATACTTCAGTTTGTCAGCAACATGAGCAGGATCAATGGTTAAACCATCAATATAAAATGGACTAATCTGATTCTTCCCCTTCTTTCTAGTATTTACATAGTCTTTGCTGTTTTGCTTTGTATCCCTTACCAAAGATTTCTCAGAATTGTTTTGGCTTGCCTAACCTCTTTTGTGATTTGATTACACATTAGTTTATATCTACCACAGGCTTCTATATATCACCTGATGATTTATATGCATCCCATTCATTTTTCTTCTGTTCTATGTGTCTCATTACATCATCTAACATCCATTTAGGTATAAAAATTGAACAGTATATCATAGTTGGTATGAAAAGCCTAGTAGCTCCAATTATTATTTCCTTGAATGCTTCTCATTTAGAATTTACTGATGGTAACATTATCAGTTGGTCCCACTGTATAGAATTAAAAACTGCCTGTAGTTAAAAACTGTCTGCAGATTCTTAATGCAAGAATCACTGCTGATAATCAGATAAAGAATATTGCTCTCTGCTGTTGCCTCTCTAATATGCTACTGTAGAAAACAGTCATCCAAATCCACAAAATTCTTGCTGGTGTTTGAGTCACCAACCCACAATTTCCAGTCAATATCTGTAAAGTTAAAATCCCCAATTATATGCCATTCTGATTTACTGGCCAACTATATTTGGCTGTACAGTTGTTCCTTGTACTTATCACACTAAGGCCATTAGGCATACAACATACTCCTACTCTCAATTTAGTTTTCCCAGTGCTTATGTCTCACCAAACTGACTCAACATTGCACTGACCACCCATGTCACCTGGATGCACTACCTCAGATTTTAAGTGGTTGCTAAGAGCATAACTCTTCCTATCCTGTGTCCTTTCTCTACTCTTCAAATTCAAAATCCCTTATATCAGAGTGACACCACGTCTTTGATATCACCACAATGTCTGCATTTGATGACTTGACCAGCATTGGGGTACGTACAAGTATACATGCTAGTTGTTACTCTTAGTTAACTAACAGTAAATGTTGACTCCAGAAGGAAATAATGTTCACTTCGTTACCTTTGTGCTGTAACTTGTTAACTGCTGAATCCGCAAGGATGGAGTTCATACGTGAAATTAAGCTGACTAAAGTAGATATAAGCTGAAACCTTATCACTATGAAGCGCAACGTAATCTAAATTATACTGCCATTGTTGTTTTTAGGAGCATTAGCAACTAAGGCCATATTGCTCTGGGAATATGCGGTGGTCATTCCCTGACCTTTCTGCATCCTCCGTATTTGATGGCAAATTATACTGCCTGGGTCAAAAAGATCCAGATTGCAAGAGTCAGGAAACCTGAACATGTTTGAACATCAAAAAGGTACAATTTTAACAACAAATGATTTTCTGAAGGAAAAGAGTTCCCATGACAATACTTGTTAAAGACATATGACAGAAAAGTTTATGAAAATACTGAACGTGCAAGAAATTTGCACTATAGTACCAATCATAGAATTTTAGTAGCAATCATAGAATGATTGGTACTAAAAAAATTTTTTAGCTGTTAAACACCAAATGCCAATATTAAAAATAAATGCAAAATTTGAATGTCAGTGACACTGGGAAACTGCAATCAACTACAGTAACAAGACCCAAGCAGAGAACAATTGATAAAGGTTGGCAGGGTTGTTAATGACAGTAATGGCAGTGTGCTACTGCAACAGGATCTAGATAATTTGGGCAGATGGGCTAAGAATTGGGAACTGAAGTTTAACTTTGACAAAGTACTGTATATGGGTAGTACTGCATATGGGTAGAAGTAACCCATAATGTACCAACTGTGTGGTACTACACTTAAGGTGGTAGAAAATGAAAGACCTGGGAGTAATTGTGCAGTCAGATTTGATTTGATTTTTGTGGCGCAAAAACTGTGCAGTCAGATATGAAGTTTTCTGAGCAATGCAAACAGGCTGCCAGGGCAGGTCATGGGGTTTTGTCAATGATATATAGGAATTTTGCTAGCAGGGAAAAGGTGATTATCCCTCTGTATAAGGCAATGGTCAGGCCACGCCTTGAGTACTGCGTACAGGTCTGGAGGCCTCATTTTAGGAAGGATGTAGATTTACTTGAGCGTGTACAGAGAAGGGCAACAAGATTGGTGAGGAGAATGAAGGGATCCTCTTACCAAGAGAGGCTTAAGTTCTGCAAATTGCAGTGGCTGGAGACTAGGCACCTGCACGGTGATCTGATTGAGATATATAAGGCCTTGAATTGAGCACGCTGAATTCTGATGGGATCCTTCTACTTGTTCAGATTACGAACCTAAGGGGGCATAAATTCGAATTAAGAAAAGAGATGTAGAATAGATGTGCGGAAATTTGCCTTTAGCCAGCGGGTGGTTAATTGTTGGAACAAACTTCCATCTGTCGTTGTGGAAGTTGATAGGTTGAATAAATTTAAGGAGGAACTGGACAGGCATTTGGAGGGAATGGTGTGATTTTTTTTTTTTGGCTGATGCTGCATAAGCTCATACACTTGCTTTCTTGCATCACATGCCACTACTACTACTCCTGATCTTTCCACCGAAGTCTCAATTTTACAAAATAATTTTTTCACCATGGCCAAACTAACATTTCTTACATCCTTCATTGAGCCAAAATTGTACAGCTCTCTCAGAGCCTTTCTTTGAACATGACTAGTCTGACTGGACATCACTCATTTATCAATTGGCAAATTTCACTTAGTCAGACATCCAAAGTGCTTTCATGTTAGTTTTCCAAAATATCAAAATCAGGTTACACATGTGATGGTCATCTGAAATGTTATGGACTCTAAATTCCTTCATGGAAGAATTGTACTTTGGTTTGTCCCACATTCTAGGTATGCCTCCAGTTTTGTTGAAGCTTTTTCCCTTGCCTTGTCAGTCTGGAGGAGCATGGTCTCCAGTTTTGTCCAGAGGGACACTATCTGCCCCCTGATGCCAGTTGTGACCCTGTTCAATTGGTCTTTGAAAATATCTTCCAGGGCAGTTCTAAGTATCAGGGTTTTTTCCAGGACAGTGCCCTCAGGGAGAGTCAGATCCAGGGGTTTGTCCTGTTGCTTTGGATCCTCACTTTGGTGGGGATTGCACGCTGTTTACATCCTGTACATCCCTGAGCTCAGTTTGGCTCCTAGTCTCTATATTGAACTTCAGCACCGTTTTCTTGTTCTTTTTCTGAATAATTGGTGTGTTCCCCGTTATTCTTATCATTCTCCTGCTTGGGCTGCCTTCGCTCATTCGGCTTGACCGTGATTTCGGTTTGTTTTCCACTCATTGTCAGTATAGATGGTAGTTTCCACGAAGTTTGCAGAAAACTGATCTCACCACTGTGTTCCTCTTCCTTAAAAACCTTTGTATGGCAATAATCCAAAAGCTGGCACTATTTTAAACTGATGAAAACTATCGATATTCACGGAGCGATTTGCAGCACGTGTTATCAAGAAGGCAGCCATTACTAGTCTCAGAGTGCCTGCAACCCCAGGGGCTCACATCTGGTGAGTATGGGCTTGGCAAACCCAGGGTCCTGAGCTGGATATCATCATTCTTCTCTTTCTTGGCGATTCCTTTCTTCTCTTTCTCAGGGTAACTTGGGAATTTTTTTTTTTTTTGGCAGGTGCAACATAAGTCTCAGGCTTCATTGTACCATTTGGCTAATAATAATACTTCAACTGATTTTGAGAAAAAAAAGCCACAAGAGCCTCTTGTGGTTATTTTTTTAATCAATGTACCACATTCCTTTGCTCTCTGGAAGAGAGATGTTACAACTGCAAGGGTCTCTCACCCCCCTCTCTCTCCACCTCTCCCTCTTTAGTTGCTGCTATGACAGCTGAGATTTTTAATAGAACTATTACTTGATATGATCTATAAGTAAACAATTTCAGGTAAGATTAACATAAAATTGATGGCCCATTGCCAGAATTAGAATTCACTCCACAAGAGGGGAAACTATCAGCCATTTTACCTTCAAGTTTTAAATACCATTAGGGAAAACATGCTACAGAAAAGCTGTAAATTCAGACTGAAGTAGGTGATGAATCAATGATGCACCACCTTTGTTCAAGTATGCATTCAGTTTAAATTTTAAAAGACAACACAGAAAGCAAAACTTAAGGTAAAACATGACTATCTTATATATTAGCATAGGCATATGATGCAAGAAAGCAAGCTTTATGCAACATCAGCCAAAAAAAAAAAAGCCACTCCCATTTCACCACCTCAATTCATTCCAAATACCTGTCCAGCTCAGCCTTAAATTTATTTAGGCTATCAACTTCCACAACAAGGGATGGAAGTCTGTTCCACCAACCAACTACCCACTGGCTAAAGGCAAACTTCTGCACATCTATCCTACATCTGTCTTTCCTCAATTTGAATTTGTGCCCTCTCAGGTGATTATTCTGAGCAAGAATCCCATCAGCATTGAGCATGCTCAAACCATTCAAGGCTTTATACACCTCAGATCACCTCACAGGTGCCTAGTCTCCAGACACGAATCTTGTTGCTCTTCTCTGTAATCATTCCAACAGCTCTACATCCTTGTTAAAATGAGGCCTCCAGACCTGTATACAGTACTCAAGGTGTAGCCTGACAATTACCTTATACAAGGGGATAATCACCTCCTTATCCCTGCTAGCAAAATTCCTATATATCATTGACAAGACTCCATGACCTGCCCTGGCAGCCCCTCTACACTGCTCAGCAAACTTCATATTTGATTGCACAATTATCCCAAGGTTTTTCACTTTCCATTTCCCTGAGTGTAGTACCACACAGTTGGTACTTTTCTCTTTAGCTACCCATATACAGTACTTTGCATTTGTCAATGTTAAACTTCATTTGCCACCTCTTGGCCCATCTCCTCAACTTTTCTAGATCCTGTTGAAGCAGCATACTGTCATTGGTGTTCTTAACAACCCTGCCAACCTTCATATTGTCTGCAAACTTGGACCTTAAGCCTGATATACCATCATCAATATAATTTATAAATACAGAAAACAACAATGGACCCAACACTAAACCCTGAGGGACTCCACTAATAATAGTCCATGACGAGCAGTATCCATTGATTACCTCTGTCTTCTCCCACTCAACCAACCCTCCATCCATCCATAGCAGCAATTTGCTTCCAATGCCACACTGCTCCAATTTATTCAGCAGTCTTCCATGTGCAACAGTATCAAAAGCCCTTCTATGATCCAAATACGATACCAAAGTTATTCCCTGCATCCAGTTCCTTCGTGACCACATAGTATCCAATCAAACTGGTCAGGCAAGACTTTCCCTTAACAAAACCATGCTGTGTCTGAGCTATAACTGAAGTCTTGTCTAGATTATTATTAAAGTGGGATCAACTGATGTCACCAACACTGAATTCTAAATGGGAAGCCTTCAGGGATTTAATTTTGGAGGCTACTAGGCTTTTCATTCCAACTAAGAAATACTGTTCAAGGTTTAAGCCTAAATGAATGTCAGATGAACTAATGAGGCTCGTGGCAGAAAATAAAAATGTATGGGATGCATAGAAAGTATCAGGTGACAAGCCTATAGCAGATATAAACTAGTCTAATCAAGTCACAAAGAGGTTAGGCAGGCAAAGGTAGATTACAAAAAATTCTTGGCAAAGGAAAACAGAAGTGTTCTTTACTTATATAAACCCTAAAAGGAAAGGATGAATCAGATTGGACCACTTAACATAGATGGGTTCACTGCCAATCATGCTTGGGTAGCTGATAAACTGAATGAGCATTTTGCATCTACATTCACACACGAGTTATTCAATGAGGGAGTGCCAGAAGTTTATCAAACTAACAGGGAGCAAAGTGATTTTGTAATAACTGAGAGCAAAGTGATTTTGTAATAACTGAGAGCAAAGTGATTTTGTAATAACTGAGAGCAAAGTGATTTTGTAATAACTGAGAGCAAAGTGGAGGAGAAATTGTTGAAGTTAAACATAAAAAAGGCACCTGGGGTGAATACTATTCAGTTATATTAAAGGAGGCAGCAAAGGAAGTAAGCAAACCCTTAGCCATAATTAAGGAAGCTTCCTTGGACTCAGGGGAGGTCCCATGAACTGGAGGTGTGCAAAGGTATCACCAACTCACAAAGGGGGGGTTCAAAAGGTGACACAAGTAACTACAGACTTGTTAATTTAACTTGTATTCTGGGGAAAATAATGAAATTGCTGGTTAAAGAAGTATTGCAGGATCATCTAGACAAGACTGCGGTAATAGCTAAGACACAGCATGGATTTGTTAAAGGGAGGTCTTGCCTGACCGATTTGATTGGATACTATGTGGCCACAAAGGAAGTGAATGCCAAAAATAATTTTTATATCATATACTTGGATTTCAGGAAAGCTTCTGATACTGTTGCACATGGAAGACTGCTATAAAAATTGGAGAGGTATGGCATTAAGGGTAAGTTGCTACAATGGATAAAGGGATGGTTGAGTGGGAGATGACAGAGTGGTAATCAATGGACACTGCTCTTCGTGGACAAATGTTAGTGGAGTTCCCCAGGGTTCGGTGTTGGGCCCCATTCTTATCAGGTATTTATCAGTAATTTATCAGGTATCAGGTATTTATCAGTAATATTGATAAAAATAACATCCAAGTCTACAGATGATGGAAAGGTTGGCAGGGTTGTTAACAGTAAAGACAGTATGCTACTCCAACTGGATGTAGATAAGTTCGGCAAATGGGCTGAAAAGTGGCAACTGAAGCTTAACATTGACAAATGCTAAGTACTGCATATGGGTAGCAATAACCTAAGAGAAACATAACTGTTTGGTACTACACTCAGGGAAGTGTAAAGTGAAAGACCTGGGGGGTAATTGTGCAGTCAAATATGAAGTTTGCTGAGCAGTGTAGAGAGGCTGCCAGGGCAGGTCATGGAGTCTTGTCAATGATATATAGGAATTTTGTTAGCAGGGACAGGGAGGTGATTATCCCATTATACAAGGCAATGTTCAAGGCACACCTAGAGTACTGTGTGCAGGTCTAGAGGCCTCATTTTAGGAAGGATGTAGAGTTGCTAGAACAAGTACAAATGGCAACATGATGAAAGTGAGGGTAACAAAGGGGTGAAATTACCAAGAAAGGCTTAAGTTCTACAAATTACAGCACTTTGAGAGTGGGCACCTGCATGGTGATCTGATTGAGGTGTATAAAGTCTTGAATGGGTTGAACAAGCTGAATGCTGATGGGATTCTTCCTCTTGCTCAGATTAAGAACCTGAGGAGGCACAGATTGAAACTGAGGAAAGACAATTGTAGAATAGATGCATGGAAAGGTTGCCTTTAGCCAGCAGGTAGTTGAATGGTGGAACAGACTTCCATCTTTTGTTCTGGAAGTTGATAGCCTAAATAAATTTAAGGCTGAGCTGGACAGGCATTTGGAACAAATGGAGGGGTGAAATGGGAGGTTTTTTGGTTGATGCTACATAAGCTTGATTTCTTGTATCTTATTCCTCTACTAATGCTAAAAATAAAGTTATTCAATAATAATGTTAAATGGAAGAAATTATCAAACTTGTCCTGTAAACACAAAGGACCTTTGCTCTTACACCACAACCAAAGGTCAGAAAACTTACTTTGTTGCATTTTATTTTGTGACAAATAGTAACAAGTAAAAGCTTAGAACACTCCCCTTGGAGTGTCACACACTTAGTCTGAGAACCAGTTACATGAAATACATTACTTACTTGATGGTTTAGTTTGACTGCTAAAATATTATTCTTGTAGCCATGCGTAAGAACTTCAAGTGACCTAGCTGCATTATACATTTTTAGCGTGTAAGGAGAGCGGACAGAGACAACAGCTATGAGGCTGGTATTACAATAGCTTGCTGCTATACGAACCCCATAACAAATTTCTGTTAAAAAAATATAAAAACATTAATTAGGTAAAAAAAAAATCCTAACAAGCAATATCTTATAACAACACATTTTTCAAAAAAATGTATGCTTACACATATTTTACATCAGAAATAAATAAAAATAAAGTGAGACATAGATATCTATCTCACTTTTCTACTCCCTCCAATAGCTGGTCTAGTTCTTAGTCATTCAAACCTTTAAACACTTCAGTCAGATCACCTCTCGGTTGCCTAGTCTCTAGACACTGCAATTACAAAACTGAAGCCTTAAGAGAAACCCTTTGTTCCCCTCAGTCTCATTGCCCTTCCCTGTACCTGTTCCAGCAGTTCTACATTCTTCCTAAATTGAGGCCTCCTGTATACAGGACTCAAGATGTGATCTGACCATTACCTTATACAATGGGATAATCAAGTCCTTATCCCAGCTAGCAGAGTTTGTATATCAGTGACAAAATCCCACAAGCTCTCCTGGCAGACTCTGCATTACTCAGAACTTCATACAAACGTTACCAAGGTCTTTCTCATTTTCTGCTACCCTAAGTGCAGCATCACAGTTGGTACATTATTCTGGGATTACTGCTACCCCTATGCAGTACTTTGCATTTATCAATATTAACCTTCAAGAACCATTTCTCAGCCCATCTGCCTAATTTTTCTAATCTTATTGCAGTAGCTTGCCTTGATTGTCTTTACCCACCTTATATCATCTGCAAGCTTACACATTAAGCCTGATATACCTTCAATATATTGATAAATATATAAAACAACAATGGGTCTAGCAATGAACCCTTGGGAACTCCACTAATAACATTAATCTCCACTAAGAACTCCACTAATAACATTATTAATGGACACTTCACAAAGTGAAGTGTCCATTAATAATGTTATTAGTGGAGTTCACTGTCTTCTAATTAATAATCACTGTCTTCTACCACTGAACTATCTATTAATCCATAGCAATAACTTGCCCTTAATGCCACTGCTCCAATTTGTACAGCAGTCTTATTTCCAACAGTATCAAAAGCCTGAAATCCAAGTACATAACATCAATATTTTTTGCATCCAGTTCCCTTGTTACTGCATAATAGTATCCAATCAGTCTGGCAAGAATATACCCAGCTCAGACAAAGTGGCTTTGACAATGACCCCCCCCCAATACACTACCCAGGCTTCCTCCAATCATTATATGGTAGTGTAGAGGCAGCTAGATCCAGATATTGATTACTAAATCCAGAGTAACCAATAGGTTTGTCTTGTGGACTTTCTAGCAGTCAGCCTGCAAACAGTTTTAGAGCTGCACCCTTGAAATGTGAGGAAGATTTGATCATATCATGATCCTCAAAAGATACCAATCATACTACATGATAGAAGAGATGGGGATTGCCAGAGCTTTGCTCTAGACTAAACATGGGTTTAACCACTTCAAACATCTAAATAAGTGATGGTGACACTGCACCATCTTAAGTCATTTACCACCTAATACTGCCTGATAACACACAGGGGTGGCATTCCTCTGAGTGGTGTGTATACCACACACAACTCCTGCTTATGTGTATTCACAAGTGGTTGATCACTTCCAGTATACTAGGCAAAGCTAAAAAATGCTAACCTACATGTAAAGCTATTTATTTACACAAATACCCTACAATT
Source organism: Mastigoproctus giganteus (assembly GCF_048544385.1). Classification (NCBI taxonomy): domain Eukaryota; kingdom Metazoa; phylum Arthropoda; class Arachnida; order Uropygi; family Thelyphonidae; genus Mastigoproctus; species Mastigoproctus giganteus. The sequence goes on along the minus strand of NC_143578.1, from coordinate 26,942,445 downwards.
CCATTAACCATACACAATACTACAATATTTGTGTCAAATCAGATACAAAAGAAATTTACTATTATAAGGGCCTGATGGACTATAATATGCCTGTTTATGATCTATTTAATGGCTTTAGTCCAAAACATGATTCAGATACAGGTCATATAGATTTTGATTATCAGAACTCAAGATTAGCTTGATTTCCAAAACCAATATATTTAGTGGGTCCTGCTTATTAAACAGCAAACTGAAGGTAGCAGAAAGCATTGCAGAACAGTTATGCTTCATTAAGCTGCCAATTGACTGAACAAGATCTTTGAAAATCTAAGAATCTGTTGTATAGGCCAGAAGGAAGTTCAGTTTCAACAATTCTAAGCACTGCTCATTACATACAATTCATAGTTATAAATTGTCATATAGAATGAAACAGCAGTGAGGAAGTAGAATAGAAGCAAAGTCTTACATGTGCAAGCAGTCAACAAGCATAAACTTTTGAAAGTGCAGATAAGATAGAAAAACCAAAATACTGTACGAAGCATTCTCCTGAGGTTCTGAATTTGGTTAAACCAGTTTTACTTGTATCATCTGAATAGCAATCAAGAATTAAAAGAAAAATACACAAAAGCTACATTCTGCCTGATGTGCATTTAACTGTTTTGTTTGTGTGCTATTATTTAGACAGGTATAGCACAGTTCAGAAGTTTGACAAGTCAGAGCACCTTTCTTGACATAATACAAAAAAGAAAAACTTAAGGGATAAAAATGGGATTCCATCTTTCTCAAATCTAGAATAAGAGATTAACATATTCAAGAATGAGGAAGAAATGTCCATGATGTATTATCACCTATGAAAATGTAAACTGGTGCACCAATTGCTGATCATTAACCACAATGATTTTGCTGGGCCAGTAAAACTGGCCTAAGCTGCAGCTACTGTTCAAACAGTATCTAAACTGCAGTCTTATTTGTCATGGCTTGATTTTTCTTGGGTATGAAAGACTCAGCACAACTACATTTTATTAGTGGAAATATTTTCACTTACATTTTAGATATTGCATTACCTAATAACTTAATGCCTATGATGAGAGTTAATTTAAAACTTTTCTTTTCTTTATATAAAAAAGGTCTAATTTTCTGTGTTTAGAGTGTATAATAATGCTATTTCTGCTTCAAAAATATGAAGTTTAGTTATGTTTAAAATTGAAGAAATTGGTTTGTTTTCTGAACTTTTCCTATATTTATTCAAATGTATTTATATTTTATGAAAAATAAAAATGAATGCAAATATATAGGTGATGTAACAAAGGAATAGTTTTCTTGGCAAATTTAAAACCATTTCTATTAATAGAAATTTTTTAGCAGCAGGAAAACATTTATGGAGTAAAATCTTTCAAAGATCTGTTTGAGCACCTTAGTTTTGCATGTGTTGATTCTCTTGTGAGCCCATGTACTGATAACAATCCACTGGTCAATGTTATATGAACTGTATCCCTCATCTGAGAAACAAATAAGTACTTAATGCAGGGTAGTAACAATTTACAAGGTATTCCAGACATAAGACTATTACAGTAATAAAATAATTTAAATTTAACATTAAATTAACATACCAATTTCGTGTTCCCGTTTTAATTCATCAATGGTCCTCAAAGAATATAAAGAATAACCTTTCCTGGTTCCCACAGTGAGGAGGCTGTAATGAAAATTAAGATTAATCACCTTTCTTGTAAAAATTTATAATAGTAAAATTATTTTAGTAATTACATTTGGTAATTGGGGAGGATTAAGCATGCCTTTATTCCATTGCTCCAACCATCATTTTCAGAGACCTCTTTCTGCTCTGATCCAATTCTGTGGATCATTATTAATGGACTATTCTCACCTGTTCTGATGGTGAATAATTTGACACAATAATTTGGGCTTCTTTGTTGCACTACCAGTTAGCATTAATTAGTAGAGGCATTTGATGCAAGAAAGCAAGCTTTCTTGCATCAAATTCAGTTTTGTCACCATCCCACTCAACAGCAATTCTGATTAGAGATGCAATTTCTACTTTCAGTTCAAGTGTGTGTGGATTGTTTCCATTCAGTTTTTCAAATACAGGCAACCCCCGTATAACGCTGTACTTCAACACAGTTTTGCTTTACCACAATTGATATAAATGGCAGCAATCCTTGCACAACATGGTCTTATATAACAGTTCTGCTTTGACACAGAATTTTGGCAAACCTTGCATAACTATTTTTGAGCTTTTGCAGGGAAAAAACCATTGGATGTAATTTTTCAACATTTCCTTTCTTTTCTATGAATCCCTGCTAATCATTATGGAAAAAAAAAAAAAAAAAAAAATTTGGGAAATCCCCATGTTACGTTCTCTATTATTGAACCTGTGCTTGTTGACCTTATGGAAAATCTAGATTTCAAAGTATTACTATTGGATAACATGCCAGGCCATCTAAAAGATTTAAGTCATCCAAATGCTGAAGTAATGTTCCCACCACCTAGTATACAGTAACTTTAATTAGATCAAGCATTATATCTACATTTGAAACTCATTACATCAGAAAATCATTACAATGGATTTTTGGAAAACACTGATTCCAAATTGAATTGATGGAAAACTGAAGTGATGGAGGCAAGAAACATTTTATGTTTCAATTGTGGACTATATCAGAATCATAGTTGATCACTCAAAGAAGTAAAACTGTCAACATTAAATGTGTTGGAAAAATGTATGCCCAGAGTCAGTTCATTCAGGAAATATGGTTGAACTGACGGAAAATGGAATCCATGCAGTAAAAAAAACAAAGTTCAAATCCTGTCAATGAGAGGAGGAATTTATAGGTATTTTTACAACATGGCTGAGTTAGTCAGTCTCAGGCAAGGGCAGCATGGTTTTCTCTCCCAGAAACTACGGGTTTTCGTTCAGAAAAATAGAAAATTATCCCAGAACACATAACAGCCTTAGATACTGATGCTCCTTAAAAAGATCAAGCAAAAGCAAACAAACCCAAATTAATGATTTTTTAAAGGGCAGATGATACACTAAATATAGAATGGTATAGTTTTGTCAACGTTTTGTGAACAAAATGTTGTATTGTATTTTTGTTAGCTCTTGAAATGTAACCCCCTTTTTGTTCTCGTAATGCTAAACTGTTATACAGGACTGGTTCTTAGTCCTGTATAACAGTTTAGCATTACGAGATTTTATAGGAACCTAACTACAGTGTTAGGAGGGTTACCTGTACTCACAGAGAAAGCAATCAACAGTGGTTGAGATAGGAAGAATATCGTGTCCAAGGCCATTTCCACAACTAAAACGTTCAAAGAAGTGACAAGACAGCTGCCAAAATGCTCACTGAGCAAATCCAAGGTTGCATTTTCAGTATGCAGCTGAGCCCCATTCAACAGAAAGAAACTTTAAACTGCCTTGGATGGGATGTGGTCTTCAAGGACCCATCAGTAACCTTCAGATTTCACTGTATGGATAAAGAAAATCAGTTCAATTATTATGTCTGAAACCACACACCACAATGTGCATTTATACAAGTTTAATGGGCACCTCCATTAATGTGATGAGCTAGAATTTTCTGGTCCCTATTTACATATCCTGATTTTCAACAATACCATAGATGAAAATGAGCCATTCCTACCAGATGTTTTAAGGATTTTGTCACAAAAATGGACCACAAAAATCAACTAGCAGCTCAGCTTTGGCATGTTCAAAGTTTTGGTATATCTAAACCTTAAACAGAAAAAAAAAAAAGTGGCAAAACTACAAAATTCTGCCCCTCATGAGATTCAAATATGCCCAAGCTTTAACAACTTAACCATGGCAAACTAACCATTCAGATCCTTCTACCCTTCAGGCTCCTCTCCCAGTGGTAGACCTGACAGTTTTGCCACTGTCAGTAACATTACCAAATCTATGGACTTGGACTTTTTTTTTTTTTTTTTTTTGCAGCCAGCAGAATTTAGTTAATTTAATGTTCCAAAAAATAGAACAGAATAATCTTAACTCTGTGATTTCAGTAAGGCCAAATAGCATTAGCTTTTTTAATTTAAGAATTTATAGATCTTTTGTTAAGATCCTATTAATCAATGCTTATGACAGTCAATTGTTTAAAATGGAAATTTGTAGATTTGGACAATCTTAACTGCTTTATTAAGATTGACAAGATTGAACAACACTGCACATTCTCTTTCTACTAACAATGCCCTTCTTACTGTTAGTCAGTGCCTGTGTTTTCAAACTTCTGGACCAATCTGTTTATTGCTGATCTACTGGATCCTCCCTACAAGAATTTTTTATCCAGTAAAAATCATGCTGCTCTACTAGCAGAATAAAATGTTCTTGTTATAACCACATGTTGTAACAAGTGTGCTATCTTGTCAAATGATTCAGGAAATTAACACTAGTGCCAACACATCCTCTTAAGTGTGACGTGCTAATTAATACTGACAAAATATGACTAGCACAACCTTCCAATAACATAACCAGTCAAACAAAATTAGTCCATTACCACAAGAACATTTAAGAATAAACTATTTAAGTCTTTTTCAGTTTACCCTGTAGAATCTTAGTTTTTAAACTAAGAGCAGCATACTGAAATATCAAACAGCCCAATAAGAGCACTGACTTGGTATACATGTATACTACCAATCAGGCAAGTGATGCCATAACTAAGGCTCTATACACCTCTGATCAAAAAACAATTGCTAAATTTAACAAAAGCTGTAACTTTAATTAAGCTTAATAACAAAAGATAAAATATAGTTGCCAAATGAAAATTTAAATCAAAAGAATCTTATAAACTAGCACAACCTTCTAATAACATAACCAGTCAAACAAAATTATAGTCCATTACCACAAGAACATTTAAGAATACAAACTATGTAACCTGCACACAACTTTAAGAGAGCCTTCCCATATACACTTTTAATCTTGATGGGATGGTTTCACAGAAACTCACAAAAAAGATAATGGAGTGATGTTTGTGCAAGTTAGTATTACTATGACTAAGGGATGAAAATGAAGTGAATTTATTCTGCATCAGCCAAAAAGATAAATTCCCCAAAATCAAAAATTAGAACAAATGAAATGAACAAAGCTTGTCAGCTATTCAGATGATCTTCAAAATACATCTCCTTGCTCCTTGACACTATGCATGCATGTACCAATTCCAATGCTTCTGCAACCCCTGAAAGCATTCTTGATAGGCTTATTTTGACATTCTTAATATAATGTAACAGTAACATATCAACTGTGTGGTACTACACTGACAGTGGTAGAGTGAAAAGGACCTGGGGGTAATTGTGCAGGCAGATAGTTTTCTGAGCAGTGCAGACAGTCTGCAAGAGTAGCTAATAGTATCTTGTCAATGATATACAGGAATAAGGTGATTATCCCCTTGTATAAGGCAATGGTCAGGTCACACCTTGAGTACTGTATACAAGTTTGGAGGCCTCATTTTAAGGATGTAGAGCTGTTGGAACAAGTATGGAGAAGGGCAACAAGATTAGTGAATGGAACAAAGGATTGCTCTTATAAAGAAAGGCTAAGTTTTGCAAATTAGTATCTGGAGACAGGCAACCTGCAAGGGGATCTGATTGAGGTGTATAAAGCCTTGAATGGTTTGAGCATGCACAATGCTGATGGGATTCTTCCTGTTGCTCAGAATAATTGCCTGAGAGGACAAATTCATTTTTTTTGGCTGATGCTATATAAGTTTGCATCATGTGTCCTTGCTAATGCTAATAATACTTTCCTTGGCTGTTACAAATCTGTGACATTTCAATTTGGCTTGAAGCTTGGGATGGAGGGAATCTAAAGCTAAATCCAGTATGATGGATGGGGAGACCAATGTCATGGCACAAGCTTCAATTTCCCAAAACCGCTATTCCAGTGATTTCCACTGCACAATTGCTGTAAAACTTTAGTATTCCAGGTTCAATGTTTCACCATACAGGATAATCTCAAATTGAACAATGCTCTACAAATCAAAAAATACAATAAGCATAATTTCATATTTGATCAACATTATTGCTTTTTTTTTAGAAAAAAATCTTCCATTGAGAAGCCAGGCCTTTGTTTCTATATTATAGCCATACACTCACCATTTGTCACCAGTCAGTAACAATGGAAAAAACAGTATGGATAAGCATCAGCACATAACAAATCTTATGTTAAAATTGATTGAGGGCAAACATGTATTAATAGTTCCAGTCAACTGACAGTGAGATGCATTACTATTATCAGTTTTCAGTGGTCTGTACAATGGCCAAGCAGATGCATTACTAATATTCACTTTTATTGCCTCATTGAGTGGTCAACTATGACCCATTTTCATTGGTTATGTTTGTCAGTCAAATGCAAGTTATAGTAGCTGGAGTTGTGTACTTATGTCTTGTACGTTTGTTATAGTTCTAATAGTAGTGTTCCCCGATTCTGGTTGACTGTCTTTGAAACAAAATCTATTTGAATTGGAGAGTTTGCACAACCCAGAAAGGAGTATTATCCTTTTTCACACTATGAAAGATAAAAAATAATAGGTAATGTGCAGTCTATGTAAATAGCTATGCACAAGTATAAAGATTGGCTATACAAGTATAAAGCTCTCAATTCACTTGGCAATGCCTACTATGCAGTTGATTTTAAAGTACATTTAGTAGCAGTAGTAATAATGGCAAATGATGCAAGAAAGCAAGCTTATATAGCTTCAGCCAAAAAACTTAGTTCACCCACCCATCCATACCCTGCAAGAATTTTTCCCATTCTTCCTTGAATTCATCAACTCATCCATTTCCACAACAGATGGAAGCCTGTTCCAACAATCAGCCACCCACTGGCTGAAGGCAAACTTCCACATCTATCCTGCAACCATCCATCCTCAACTTGAATTTATGCCCTCTCATGTGTGTAGTATCAGCAAGAAGAAGAATGCCATTCACATTCAGCTTACTCAATCCATTCAAGGCCTTAAGCACCTCAATCAGATCTCTCAGTTTGCAGATGATACAAAGGTTGGCAGGGTTGTTAATGACAGTAATGGCAGTGTGCTACTGCAACAGGATCTAGATAATTTGAGCAGATGGGCTAAGAATTGGCAACTGAAGTTTAACTTTGACAAATGCAAAGTACTGCATATGGGTAGAAGTAACCCCAGAGAAACGTACCAACTGTGTGGTACTACACTTAAGGTGGTAGAAAATGAAAGACCTGGGAGTAATTGTGCAGTCAGATATGAAGTTTTCTGAGCAATGCAGACAGGCTGCCAGGGCAGGTCATGGGGTTTTGTCAATGATATATAGGAATTTTGCTAGCAGGGAAAAGGAGGTGATTATCCCTCAGTATAAGGCAATGGTCAGGCCACGCCTTGAGTACTGCGTACAGGTCTGGAGGCCTCATTTTAGGAAGGATGTAGATTTACTTGAGCGTGTACAGAGAAGGGCAACAAGATTGGTGAGGGGAATGAAGGGATCCTCTTACCAAGAGAGGCTTAAGTTCTGCAAATTGCAGTGGCTGGAGACTAGGCACCTGCGCAGTGATCTGATTGAGGTATATAAGGCCTTGAATGGGTTGAGCACGCTGAATTCTGATGGGATCCTTCCATTTGTTCAGATTATGAACCTAAGGGGGCATAAATTCAAATTAAGAAAAGACAGATGTAGAATAGATGTGCGGAAATTTGCCTTTAGCCAGCGGGTGGTTAATTGCTGGAACAAACTTCCATCTGTCGTTGTGGAAGTTGATAGGTTGAATAAATTTAAGGAGGAATTGAACAGGCATTTGGAGGGAATGGTGTGGTTTTTTTTTTTTTTGGCTGATGCTGCATAAGCTCATACACTTGCTTTCTTGCATCACATGCCACTACTACTACTCACAAATGCCTAGCCTTGAGACAATTTACAAAACTGAAGCCTTTCTAGGGAAGAGCACCCTTTTGTTCTAGTCACCAGTCTGGTTGCCCTTTTCTGCAACTATTCCATAAAGTGAGGACTCCAGATCTGTATACAGTACTCAAGATGCAATCTAATGATGGCCTTATACAAAGGAATAATTACCTCCTTATACCCACTAGCAAAGTTTCTGTATATCAGTTGACAAGTTACTATAGGGTTACTGCTACCCATATGCAGTACTATGCATTTCTTAATGTTAAAACTCCAACTAACATTTCTCAGTTCATCAACCCAGTTTTCCTAGATCTTGTTGCAGTAGCTCAACAAGACTCAACCACCCTGCCAGCCTTTGCAAACTTGGATGTTAAGCCAATTATACCTTCATCAATATCACTTTCATTAATATTGGAAACAACAATAGGCACAGAACCAAATGCTAGGAAACTCCATTAATTAAATTAGTCAATGAAGCAATGGGCACTTTTCCTAGTGCCCATTGATAACAATGTCTTCTTCCACTTAACCATCCCTTTATCCATAGCAGTAACTTGCCCTCAATGCCACATTTCTCTAGTTTATCCAGCAGTCTTTTACATGCAAGAGTATCAAAAGCCTTCCTGAAATCCTAGTATATGATATCAAAATTATTTTTTGCATCTAGTTCCTTGGTCACTGCATCATAACCCATCAGATTTGTTAGACAAGGCCACCCTGTAATAGATCCATGCTCTGACTGCAGTATAATTGCATGCCTACCTAGATGGTTCTTCATTACTTTAACCAGTGATTCCATTATCTTCCCTGGAACAGACATTAAGCTAACAGGTCTAATTAATCACATCACCTTTTGAATTGGGGATACATTTGCACATATCCAGCATAGGAACCTCCCCTGAATCCAAGGATGCTCTCATAATGGGAGTCTGCTTACCTGCATTGCTACCTCCCTTAATATAATTGAATAGTTTCTATCCACCACAGGTGGCTTTTGTCCATCTTCAACAATTTCTCCTCTACTTTCCTTTCTGTTATCATAACTGTCATTTAGTTCCTAATTATTTCTGACATCCCCTTCCCTAAAGAATTCCTATTCAATTTGTCTGCAACCTGAGCAGGATCATCAAGAGTTAACCCATAGACAACAAGTGGCCCAATGTGATTCAACCCCTTCCTTCTACTGTTAATATAAGCATAGAAGTCTTTGCTGTTTTTCTTTACATTCTTTGCAAGTCTCTCTCTCTCTCAGCATAAGCCTCAAGCTTCCTTGCACCATATGACTAATAATAATAATTTATAGCTACCATAGGCTTTATATCACCTGATAATTTATATGCATCCCACACTTTTCTTCTCTGCCACATGTCTCAATAGTTCATCTGACATCCATTTAGGTCTAAGCCTTGAGCAATGTTTCTTCATTGGTGTGAAAAGTCAGTATCTTTTATGGTAACTTCCTTGAATAGTTCCCCTTTAAAATTTGCTGTTGGTAACATCAGTAATGGATAGTTCAAGGAGAAATTCCTCAGAATAGAATTGTCCAGAGCTTTCTAATGTGCCACTCAAACCCCACTGTCAGTGATAAATTTAGATTTAGCCGTCATCATCATCAGCCATTTTAAATCCACTACAGAATAAAGGCCTCTTCCAGTTCCTTCTGTTTTGTGCAATGGCCATCCATTTACTACCCACAAACTCATGAATTTCATCTGTCCATCTCCATCATTGTCTTCTAGCTTCTCTTGGGTACCATTATTTTTCTTAGTCCATCTGTCATGTCTGAGCTGTGTCCTGCCCAAGACCATTTTAGTTCTTTAGTTTTGATAATGTCCTTTACTCAAGTTTTCTCCTAATCCATGTGTTTCTCTTCTTATCTAACAGTCTGATTCCCAATATAATTTGTTCCATTCTTCACTGTGTAGTTAGACTTCTTCCATTCTTTTGGTGAGTGACCAAGTTTCACTTCCATAAGTCATGGTGAGGAGCATACATTGGTTCATTATTTTACATTTCAGACAAATTGGGATATTGCTCCTCAGTATGTGACTATTTCCTGAATTCTATCCATCCAAAATCTATACTTCTCTTGACTTCCAGCCATTTATCATTATTACAGCTAATGGCTTGTCCCAGATAAGTATACAATTCCACCTTTTCAGTTAATGCTCCTTCAATCATTATATCCCTTTCTGTGGCATACTTGTTCATCATTACTTTTGTTTTAGCCATATTCATCTTTAGTCCAAAATCTTTACTAATTCTGCATAACTGATTAAGATTTTCCTCTAATTCTTTGGGATCATGGCAACATTGTCATCTGCAAATCATAAATGGTTTAGGTACTCTCCATTCACATTAGACTGGTTGCAGAAAGGAGTCAATCTTCAAAAAAGCTTCCTCAAGGTAGCAAGTAAACAACTTTGGAGATGTCTCCCCTTGTTGAACTTTCTCAATTTAAAATTTGCTACTGTCTTTGTCTAGTCTAATAAAGGAGGTAGCATTCTCATATTTTCTTCAAAATCATAATATATGGGGTATCTATGCCTTGTCTTTCTAGTGCCTGAAACATTGCCTTACACTGTATGGAGTTAAATGCCTTTTTCTAATCCACAAATGCCAGACATAATTGTGTTTTATATTCATTTGCTTTCTCCATTAGCTGTGATATTATGTGAAGGTGATCCATAGTTGAGAATCCTGTCCTAAAGCCAGCTTGCTCTTTTGGTTGATTTTCATCAAGTATTTCTTTCTAATCTGTTAGTAATGACCCTTGTGAACAACTTGTAGATGTGGGATAATAGATTTTGTATTGCACACAGATTTTTGTTTGAGCAGCCAAGGCCATACCATGGAGGTTAAAAAAAAAAAAAAAAATTATATATATATATAAAAGTGCTAATGTAGAAGTACTGTAAAATGGATGATTGTTACCCAAAAAGTGGTTTGGGATTTGCAACATGGATAAAATTCATGTTAAGCTTGCTTCATTGAAAGCAAAAAAAAAAAGCAGACTTTCCTTCCAATTATTACTACAGCAATTGCACAAATTGCTTGACAATTATATCATATGAATTGCCAAGCACAAAGATATTGCTGATTAACCTCAAAAACAATACATTCACAAATGTGAACAATGGTTCACCTCATTTGTGGAGCAACTACCAATCATATTCAAAATTATTGAAAAGACTAAAATCACAACAAAAGAAAGCTTGTCAGGAGACACTAGTCATACAGAAATTTTGTGGATGAAAAGACATGAACAAACAGGCAAGGGATCTTTTGCTAATGAAGAGAAACTATAAATGTATATCTATTTGTTTTTACAGTGTAATAGTTTTCAGTTTGCATTAAACTATATTAAATGGTAACTAGCATGATTAAATTGTTTTATGTATTAAATTTTAATAAAATTTCGTGTAATAATTCATGCAGACTTGTCTTATATATTTGGATTTTTAAACAATGCAGGTAAACTGCACATGACCACTGACTTGAGCGGCCAATGAAAGCAAACAGTAATGCATCTCACTTGCAGTTGACCAGATCCCATCAGTGAAGTTTACCATTAGCATATCCCTTAGGAAATACCAGTTTCATCACAAGCAACTTTGTGGATAGTTAAACTTCAATCACAGCTGATCAGATCACTGGCTTTAAGTTGAAAGGCAAACTGAATGAGGATCACCTTTAATGTGCAAACAACCTCTAAAAAACTTTGTGAACCACTGAAGTCTTCAAATGCATCTTTTCCAAAAGTTAACACATTCATGGGTTTCTATTGCACTCTTCCGTTTTGATAAAAAATATGATGCAGAACATTATAAAAATAAGGTGATGTGCAGTCCTTGTAGGTGGCTATACACAACTGTAAAGATCTGCAAAGCTTTATTTGGCAGTGCCTACTATGCAGTTGATTTTAAAGGACAATTAGCAGCAATGGCTCATGAGCAGTAAAAATCACTCATTTTAAAATGCAAAGAACTATTTGACATGCACCAATTCAGACTGACTGCAGGTAAAAAGGTGAGTCACACATTACTATTTGTAGATAATTTGCCAAACATGTTACAAGTCACAACTTGCTAAAATGGCACAATTCCAATATAAATGCAGTCCCTAAACATTTTGATCACACCCTATTATTTGCAACACTAACTCCACTTAAATATTGCCAAACCCTGCCTCCTCAGCAATTTTGGAAGATTAGTTTGTCACACTTTACTAGCCATTCCTCATACAGCTGCTTACTAATATATGCTTTCTTTGAACCCTCCTTTAGAAGCTTTGCTTATTTTTAGAGATGCAGCCTTCAGAACTGAAGACAATAGAAATCACCACTGTGTTACAGAAAAACAATGACAATCCTCCCTACTTTCAGAGGTTAAAATCACTGATAGGCCACCATGTACTTTTCCTTGCTCTTTTCACACTGCATATTTTTTATTTAAAATAGTGTTCCTTACCTTAATCTTCTCACCCCACCACCCAAGTCTATGGGTCATTTCCTGGGTTTTGTTGCCCAAATAAAAAAAAAAACCTTAATTCAGCCTGATTCTGTAACTGTCCAAGTCATGAGGCAGCATTAGCAATTTAGCATTAGTAGAGGCATACATGCAAGAAAGCAAGCTTATGCAGCATCAGCCAAAAAAAGTCTCCCATTTCTTCTCCCCTCCATTCAATTCCAAATGCCTGTCCAGCTCAGCCTTATGTTTATTTAGGCTATCAACTTCCACAACAAAATATGGAAGTCTGTTCCACCAATCAACCACCCACTGGCTAAAGGCAAGCTTCCACACATCCATTCTACAACCGTCTTTCCTCAATTTGAATCTATGCCCCCTCAGGTTCTAAATCTGAGCAAGAGAATCCCATCAGCATTCAGCTTGCTCAACCTATTCAAGGCCTTATACACCTCAATCAGATCACTTCGCAAATGCCTACTCTCCAGGCACTACAATTTGCAGAACTTAAGCCTTTCTTGGTAAGAGCACCCCTTTGTTGCCCAAATAAAAGACCTTAATTCAGCCTGATTCTGTAACCAGTCCAAGTCATCATGAAGCAGCATAACCTAGTCCTAGTAATTAACCACCCTTCGAATATTTAGAAGAATTTGAGAGCTAACCACATACATCCTCAATATCATTAAAGATGATAAACCAGATGGGCTCCTATCACCCATTCCTGAGGGAATCCACTTGTTACACCAGTCCATTTTGAACTATGCCCATTTATGACTTCCTCCTGTCTATTGGCAATTCAGTTAGTCCCTGATCAAATGAAAGCTCTTAATGTAATCCCAACTCACTCCAGTTCATAATTTTCACATTAAGCTAAAGTCTAGTATTATATCAAAGTTGCTTTTTGCACTCTACTGCTTTATGGCCTCATAACATAATACGCCAATGAGCCAAAACATTGACCAACGAGTCATTATGCAAACTGAAGCAACTGCAGGTGACCTACAGCTCATGCACAGGTCAGGACACTATCAAAAACAACTGATACTGAGCTCCATTAATCAGTGTTACTCTTGTTATTACCATGGGAAAAGCAGCAGACTTAAGCAAGTTTGACAAAGGTCAAATTGTACTGGCAAGATGATTGGATAAGAGAATATCCGAAACAGCACGGCTGGTGGGGTGCTCAGACACCCGTGGTTAGTACCTACTGAAAGTGGTCCGAGGAGGGAAACCCACAAACCACCAGCAAGGTGTTGGACAACCACAGCTCATCAATGCTTGAGGTGAGTGAAGGCTCTCCCAGATGGTACATAGCAACAGAAGGGCAACTGGCACAACTCGCCGGTAATTGGAATGCTGGTGATGGGAGTAACGTGTCACAACACAGTACATCAAACCCTGCTGAAAATGGGGCTGTATAGCCGCAGACTGCTCCGAGTGCCCATGCTAACTACAGTTCACCAGTGACAGCACATACAGTGGGCATGTGAGCATCAAAACTGCACTTGAGTTATCGGAAGAATGTTGTCTGGCCTGATGAATCATTTCCTGTTGAATGATGTGGATGGCCAGATACATGTGCATCATTTACCTGGGGAAGTGATGGCATCTGGACACCATGGGACAAAAACAAGCCAGTGGTGGCTGTGTCATGCTTTGGACGATGTTCTGCCGGGATACCTTGGGTCCAGCCATCCATGATGGGCACTCTGACATCTACCACCTACCTAAACATCATTGTTGACCAGGTACACCCTTTCATGGCAACAGTCCCCCTCTGGCAGGATAATGCACCATACCACACTGCCCAGATTGTTTGAGACTGGTTCGCAGAACATGAGGAAGACTTCAGGTATTGCCCTGGCCTCCAAATTCCCAAGACATCAATCCCATCGAGCTTCTGGTTTGTGTTGGAATAACAACTCCAATCTGTGACATCTCAACCACAGACCCTACAGGAGTTAAAGGATATGCTGGTTACATGTTGGTACCAAATACCACAAGACATTTAGAAATGTTGTAGTGTCCATGCCTCGCCAGGTACGAGTTGTTCTGGCTGCACATGGAGGACCAACATTGTATTAGGTAGGCGGTCATAATGTTTTGGCTCATCGGTGTATTATGTTATAGGAAATGATACAAGAGCAAGTTTATACAGAGCATCTACAAAAAAAATTACTTCTCCATCCCTTCCGATAGTTTGTCTAGTTCTTCCTTCAATTTATCTGCTTCCACAACACCAGATGGAAACTTGTCCAGCAATCAACTACCTGTTTGCCAAAGGCAACTTGCACACATCTATTCTGCAACCATCCTTCCTCAGTTTGAATGTCCCCTCCCATGCATATTCTGAGCAATAGGAAGAATTGGATAAGCACTGGGTTTGCTCAAGCCACTCAAATCCTTAAACAACTCAATCAGATCACCTTTCAGGTGCCTAGTCTCCAGACACTGCAATTTACAGAACTGAAGCCTTGCCTTCATGTGTAAGACACCCCCTTTGTTCCACTCAGTCTTCTTGCCCTTCTCTGTACCTATTCCAGCAGCTGCACATTCTAATATGAGGCCTCTATACCTGTATCTAGTACAATTAACCAAAATAATTAGATTTCTTCATAAACTTTGATACCACTAGGATTCAATTCTTACTGAGGTGGTCCTGCATATTGTGACTTTAAAGTTTTCACAATACATGATAAACAGTAAACATGATTAGTGCTAAATAAATGCACCTAAGGCCAGTGCAGAGTATATGCAATGCCTCAATTTTTTAAAAGATTTTATCCTTAAAGCACCTGTATCTCTTACTATTATGTTAAAATGTTATAAAACAAGATTCTTTAGAGAGCACAAGGACTGGTATAGTCACACCACTGATATTGTCATCAGACAATCTTTGTGCATAATAGGAATGCAAGATCCCAAGGAAAAAATTGAGCTCTCTACATAGTAGTTTAATGATATACCTGCTCTAGAAATTAATGCAAGAATTCTTACACAGCATGCTAAACGCCCATTCATTTTATTTTTCTCCTTTAGTACGAGTAGTGGCAAATGATACAAGAAAGCAACCTTATAAAGCATAGCCAATTCACCACCTGCAGGCTCGAGTCCTATAAATCATCGATAGGACACCATGGGCTTTCCTGGCTGCCTGTTTATACTGTTCAGAAAACTTCATATCTGCCTGTATTGTAACTCCCAGATCCCTTTCCTCCTACACTGCATTTAATTCACCTCCAAGTGAATTTATTTGTGGATCGCAATTCCCCAAATGTAAACTAACACTTATCCTGTAGAGATAGGGAGGTCATAATCCCACTGTATAAGGCAAATGTAAGACCAAATTGGAGTACCGTGTTCAGATATAGACACTTCACATGAAAAAAAGACATCTTGAAAATGTCCAAACACAGGCAACTTGTATGGTGAGTTCAGTAGAAGGATGACCCTATGAGGAAAAACTCCAATCATGTGGACTAGAGCTTGGCAGCCAGACACCTCAGGTGACCTGATTGAGGTTTATAAAGCTCTGGGAGGGATTAGTACAATGAAGGTGGAATTCTGACTGTTCTAAAGAATTCCAGAACTAGGGGTCATGGACTTCAATTACAGGGCTTGAGGTTTAGACTGGATTGTAAACAGGTTGTTGATAGCTAGAACAAAGTTGCCAGAGCATAATTTTTCTTAACTTGGGTTTTTTGTTTTGTTTTTTTTCCAGTGCAGCAAAAGCCTGCAACTTCCTTGCACTATATGGCAAATACTATTAATTAATGATATTACGAATAATGAAATAAATTCAAAAACCGTATAAATTAGTTAATGCGATTATAGCAAAGAATAACGATAAATAAAATCGAAAGTCATCGGTATTTTGATAGACTCCTATTTATATTAACGATTAGCATATTTTATTCTAAAGATACTGAAACAGGAGAGAAACTGTAGTTGAGAAAAAGTAAAAATTCGAAAAAGCGAAATTGTGAGGATGGAGAATAAAGGGATAGATAAAAACAATGAATAACGAGTGCAAAATAGAAAGGGCGGGAACAGACAAAGAAAAATCGCGATCTGGGCAAGCATTTTGACAGATACTCAATTCTGGAAATAAATTATCGATAAACCAATATTTACCTTATTTGGGCTTGAAGCCACTAAATATTTTAAAAAAATAAATAAATTTTGGAATATCAGAGTTCACAATACCTCTTTGTTGTCACCTTCCCCGACTCGCCCCTCTTGAAAATCCCCCACCCCCACAGAAATTGTTAGTACAAATACTATTTACTAATTTTAAAATACTACATATACAAAACAGTACGAACATACTGTACTACGTATCAGTAACTGCATCTATTCCAAGACATTTATCAGCACATAAGTACCTTAAGTAGTTCACAATCTCTACTTTGTCGCCTTCCTAGACTCATTCCCCTTGAAAATCCCCCCCCCTTAAGAAAACTTCCTCTCCTAGTACAAATACCATTTACTAAATTTTAAAAATACTACACAAATACCAATCAGTACTGCACATACTATATATGAATGTAGATATCAGTAACTGCATCTATTCAAAGACATTTATCAGCACATAGTACCTTAAGTTGTTCACAATATCTTTGTTGTCATCTTCCCTAGACTCACCCCCTTGAAAAACTTCCTTTGTTAGTACAAATACTATTTACTAAATAATTTTAAAATACTACACAAATACAACAGTACTGGACATACTGTACTGCGTATCATTAACTGCATCTATTCCTAAACATCTACCAACACACATTACCTTAAGTAGAGAAAATCTTCTTTGTTGTCACCTTCCCTAGACTCGCCCCCCTTGAAAAACTTTCTTTGTTAGTACAAATACCATTTACTAAATAATTTTAAAATACTACACAAACAACAGTACTGGACATACTATACTACGTATCATTAACTGCATCTATTCTTAGACACTTACCAACACACAGCATCTTAAGTACCGAAAATATACCATGTACACAATAAACGTAAACAATAAGTGGAATTACAATTATAAATTATTATTTTTAATTTATTTCATTTTAAAAATTTTATATCCCACCTGCCATCCTCGTTAAATTGGGCACATAACACTTCATTGCCCGAAAACTCTGCCTCAGTGAAACTCATGCTGTTAAGTCGTCAGCAATAGTGAGCACAACCAGTCCACGTTCAGCTAACAAACAAAAAGACGACCACGCACAAAACAATTTCTATTGTCGCGTGCACCGAGTAGTTTTAAACATTGTATTCTACTGCCCTCTGTTGTCCCAGGAAATATTATTCATTTAAAAGAAAAAAATCAAAATGCCATCGGTAGCTCTTATAAGGAAAAATTTGTAAATTAATAAATACACAAATTATGAATTCTAAATAACCAGTATTCACTGAAGGGAACAGTGAAGAGATGCACAAATTATAACACGTAAAATAAATGGCTATTATTCTCAGCAGTGAATATTTTTGTGCGAAACATAGACGCACATTACGTGAGTTTTATCACAGTTGCCAATAGTCTGTAAATTTATGGCAAATCGTTCTTCCTGTTATCGTAGGTTTTAGACGCATCAGCGACTAAGAACATATAACAAACCGACTGGAGAACACACGCAATTTATGGACATAATAAGCATGGTAGACGAGGTTATTCTTTAGTTGCCCTAATATGAAGTTGTTCATGGCAAGTCATAGAAAAATGTTCCATATCCGTAAAGTTCGTTAAAAAAAGATTTAGTTGTCAATAAAAACACTAAGAAATTTTTGGTGATTTAAAGAAGTACTCATCCAATATTTTGATTAAAAAAAGTACTCATTTTTAATTAAAAAAAAAGAAAAGAAACAACTGATAAATCTAAGTTGTGGTAGACTTATTTAATTGTGCATTTGGATGATTTGACACTGACATTTGTTTATTTGTATACATTCTGACATTTGACCTTGACATTTGTTTATTTGTAAACACTCTGAAACTTGACCTTGACATTTATTTATTTATAAACACTCTCACACATGACCTTGACATTCTGACATTTTAATTACATACACTTCTCTGAGACTTGTCGGGTATGTAATGTATATCACACGCTTCGTGTGAATAAAACAGTTCGTGTGAATTTTTGGAATAAATCAAAACATATGTAAAAAGCAAAAAAATTATTCAAATTATTATTATATTAGGGCCACCCCGTAATTTCTTACATATACCCGTTTAGGTAATACGTCTGTAAATTGCGTGTGTTCTCTGGTCGATTTGCCTGTTTTTCTGGACGAAAAAACTCCAGTTTCTGGGGGGAGGGGGTACCTTGCTATCTACGCTTGAGACGACTAACTCAGCCACGGAGTGAAAAAAAGCCCATTAAAGTTCCTCGCGTCATCAACAGGATTCGAACCCGAGTCTTTTCTACCCGGTGTGGGGAGGATGGTGACGATGCCACTATGCTATCCACGCAGACTATATGTAAAAATCAGCGTGCGTGGGCCCAA
This sequence comes from Mastigoproctus giganteus, assembly GCF_048544385.1. Taxonomy (NCBI): domain Eukaryota; kingdom Metazoa; phylum Arthropoda; class Arachnida; order Uropygi; family Thelyphonidae; genus Mastigoproctus; species Mastigoproctus giganteus. Next base: position 26,923,600 of record NC_143578.1, on the reverse strand, counting down.
CAAGGGTTTTCCGCCACGAGACTGAACTCTGCCACGAAAAATGCGCTATCCATAATGAATTATGACGCCGAAAATCTGATTGCCTTTAATAATTAATTAAATATGTTGGAATCACAATGAATTTGTAAACTCTTCTCGCCTTGGACGCAAATTTCTTTATTTGTATTTTTATTTTATGTTTTGGCAAGAGTAGAATCTCGTAATTAACGATACCAGTTGCATTCCACCAACTCGCGTCAATAACCAGTCAAAAATGACATTATTGTGACGCGAAAGCAGTCACACAAATATTAGGATTAGGATCTATAGTACTGGAGCGTTGCCAAAACCTTAATATTCCATTTTAGGTAATGGAATTCATATTTAATAATCGGAAAAAAATTCAACAAACTTAAAAATATTATTGTTGCATCTAATAATGCTTTTATTACATGTAGATGTGGACGCACGCACAAAAACACATATACAAATACAAGGGGCTGTCATGCACCTTGCACTGGGACCCGCTTTAGCTCTCAACTTCCCTGGTCGATGCAATTGCAAATAAATCATTTCGTCGCTTATATTGATTCTTTCTGCAAGTATTCGGCATGTTTGGCTTGAATCTGTCTCAATGATGGCGTTCAGTTCGCCGCCATCAATGGAGTCATCGGCCTCTTCCAGGGGAAGTCATCAAGTGACTCATCACCTGATTAAATTTTTTGAACCATTATTGGGTTGGGTGTTCGCTCACTACCTTCTTCGAATTCCATTCAAATCTGACGTCTACTTTTGCATCCTTTGTGCCCAGTTTATACTCATAGTAAACCTGCTCGAATGTCTGTAATTGGAGAAGCTATATTTTCGTTACTTTCACTATTTTACCAAACTGCACTTCATGTTTGATTAACATTAACAGACTCAGTGTCACTTGTACGTTCGAAGTGCATCGACGGATAAAAAGGTAAACAATTCATGTTGAGGGAAATGAACCATAATCTGCCACGCTGGTCCAGAGCGGGTTGGCAAATATTTAGCAGTCAGGGCTTGAATCCCGCTCTACTCAAAGAGCGTGTGCTATTGCACTCCCGCTCCTGACCACTCGGCTAAGGAGGCCTCATCGACGGATAATCTTCATTTAAATCGGCTCCCACATATTTTTTGTCAAAATATTAACCCTGATAAAATCTATGTGACCTCATTCACATAGACTGGCAGTGTCTATGTGAATGAGAAAAATGCGAGTAGGGTTGCTGGCTAATAAAAATCCAAAATAGGACACTTTTTTTTTTAATGTATGATACCCGACAAAATTAACAGAACACGTAGAAAATGTGGTGTAACTCGTGCAGCTTGCAACAAAACGGGACAAAATTTAGTATGGTGGTTTACCATAGAATAATGATGAGGAAATGAGGACACAACAAGAAACTTCGGACAGATGTAAGGGACATTTATAGAGGTTCTATTAAAATTACCAAAAAAGGGTTAGATTAACGGAAGTCGACACAATATGCTCGAAAATATTGTCACATGACATCGGTACGGTGCATGATCTTCAAGGCAAAACAGGTCTGACAGCGGTGAACTATGCTCGATAAAAGGGTGTCTGTAAGATCCTGTAGCAATAAATCCCATTCTTCCACCAGTACATACCTTAGCTCCAGTGCCGTACCTAGAGTTTTGTCGGCCTCGGGCGAAATACAGGTAACCCTATTACAGACAAAAATACTGGTTTATGTAATCAGTTAGGGATAACCCTAATGTAATAAAAAAATATGTCACATTGAGCTATCTGCGCGTGTAGCACAGTGGTATCGCCCTCCTCAAAGCAGATGTAAAGGACCCGCGTTCGATTCCCGTCGATGACGCGACTACCTTTAATTGGGCTTTTTTCGCTCTGTGGCTGAGCTGGCCGGTCTCAGACGTACATAGCAAGTTTCTTTTCACCAGAAACTGGGAGTGTTTTTTTTTTTTTTTTTTGTCCAGCAAAACAGGCAAATAGACCAGAGAACACACGCAATTTACAGACACAAATACGGGTTTATGTAATCAATTTCTAATGTAATCAATCAATAATCCGCTCTCTCTTTTAAAACAGTCCGAACACGTGCTGCCACCAGCCAACATCCATTTACTGTCCAACTTCAAACTCACAGAACCAACTTTTCATCTTCCTCATTTATTCATTCAACTGCCGTTTTCTGGAACAACTTTCCTTCATACGTATTTCCTGAAAACTACAATCTACAGAAGTTCAAGTCCAACATCAACAAATATCTTCTTTCGTCTTCTCAACCTCCAACCCAAGCACGGTACTAAGTACTATAGGTTCTAATACCTCTCGTGTTTGGGGTTCTCATAAAAAAAAAAAAAAAAAAAAATTACAAGGAACCTTAATATAGCAATTTAATTTTTTTTTTTGTCCCACTGAACAAGCCAAAAAAAAAAAAAAAAAAAATAGGAATGAAGTGATGTGTCACAATTCGTGTTTTAGGGAAGAATACTTTGCATGATGTGCTGTTGTGTAAGGTGGACTATCGATTTCTATTGGACACTCGGAATTTGTATGCCAGGATACCTATTATATCAAATATTCGCCTTCGGCGACACTGTTCGTAATAAAATATTTATGAAAAACATTTAGTTCTGTTAATTTTGTCGAGCACGCAATTCAGATTATACGATGAGGAATTATAGTAGACAAAATTTAGTTAATATCATCCTTTTTTAATGAATTAAAAGGATATGAATAAAAACAGCTGTCAAGTCGGAGTGGCCCAGGAACAAACTGATCTGCCTATGTGTATCATGTTTGCTTTCTGGTTGATTTGCCTCTTTTGATGACGAACAGCTACAGTTTCTGGTAGGAAAACTCTAGCTATTCGCCTGAGACCGCCTAATTCAGTCACAGAGTGAAAAATGTCCATAAAAGTTCCTAGCGTCATTAATGTATTTCAAACCCGTATTTTTCTAGGCTGTAAAAGTGTAAAATGTTCGAGGTCTAACGGTCCCAGGGGTTTAACCCATCTTCGCGTTGTGTACTCTGTTTGACTCCGTTTGTGACCACCCAGTAAAGCAATCTGTACTGTACTGCCTGGCTCACCTCCTAGTGGTGTGTACGGGCAATGTGGGATTCCAAAAGGGTACCCGCGGCCAAGAAGCCAGAAGAACAACAGAACCTGACATAAACCCACACTCCTGGCATTTACAGAGTACTAAAGGCGCAGTTGTGGGAAACCACTGGTGGCGCCTCACCCAAAACACTATATTCAAATTATAATTATTTTATTATCACCCTGAATTTCTTCTATATACCCATTTATGTAATGTGTCTGTAAATTGTGTGTGTTCTCTGGTCGATTTGCCTGTTTTTCTGGCCAAAAACTTCCCAGTTTGTGTGGAAAAAACCTTGCTATCTACGTCTGAGACCAACTCAGCCATGAAGTGAAAAAAAGCCCATTAAAGTTCGTCGCGTCATCGACGGGATTCGAACCCAGGCATTTTCCACCTGATGGGTGACTATACCACTGTGCTACCCTCGCAGACGTCTGTCTTCTATTGAACATTTTGCTAATCTGAATTAAAGAATCAATGTCCATTACTAAAAATGAGACCTACGTCGATCGATCAATATCAATCGCCAAGACTGAGTACAAGTACAATAACACCCAATCAGTAAGCTTAAATTAAAATTCATTCCATTTAGCAGGCAAATTAACACACCATGAGATTTTCAGTTCCGACAAGGTTCAACTGTGTGTTCTCCCCACTAATTTACATAATTTATTCAAGCTGCTTACAGGCGCTGGTAACCAGCAGCATTTTTCTGCACGTTCGTACGCTATGAGATACATGTATCAATCCACTGGTTTCCAACAAACGGGCGATTTGCTTTCCACGTGTTTGCACTAGAACAAAATAAAATATTACACATTGCGAGCAAAACATAGAAGAATTAAGAATTATTTATCTATTGGAAGTTTTTGTGTCTGGTACATTAAGGCAGGAATGACCAACCTTTCTTCACCGTTCCACATGTTATCTTGGAAATGCATCGCGTGCCACTTAGAGGTAGATCAGAAATTTAACGAAATGAAACCACCTTCTCCTCACACTGACCCGCCTCTAACTTGACTAAATGTTTTTTCTAACTACGTAAAGGATTTGTTCCTAAGCACTGATAATGAAAATTTATAATAATTTTAGATTATAAAATAAATTTAATATAGGTTAATTACTTTCTACTTACTGCTCACTACTTTCTTGCACTAAGGTAACACTAAAAGGCGTTAAAAATGAACCGAATGTTCCTGTCACAGAGAAACCGGGGTCATAATTCTTTGTGATAGAACAGAAATATAACAGTATGTGTTTAGCTTCATTTTTAATTTTTCAAATCGGTTATAGAATAATTTTTTATATTATTTTTTAGCATCAGGAAGCGTGCGACTAACAAGAATTGCGCATGTGACAGTAGTATGCATGCCGCGGGTCGTCCACCCCTGCATGATTCGGGTGTGCACAGGCGCACCCGGCCAATTCCGTAGTTTCGCCTAAGCTTAAAGGGCGGTATCTACTTAGGACAGGAGAACAGCTGTTATTCTCTCTTAACTAGAATAACTGAGGCATTAATTGTGAATATATGGAAGTTTTGTGACTTCCACATATACAGCAAGGAAACTTTGGTCTCTGGTAATAAATACCCTTATGTTTTATCCATTCTATTCTTTAAGGGGCGCCAAATTTTACAAATTATGAAAAAAAAAAAAAAAAAAAAATATATATATATATATATATATATATATATATATATATATATATATATATATATATATCCTTAGTAAAGGAGGCGCCGAAAAATCTTTTTGCCTTGGGAGCAAAAATACATTGTACCTTGGTCCGGCACTGGCTTCATCATTTTCAAATACTGTATCTGAATCTCTGTCCAAATCGTAGATACGTGAGTTTTTCAGTATCATGCCCAGGAATATTTGACATTCTCCTACAGAGAAAAAAAATAAATCTCCTTTTATCAGATGGCGCTAGAAGTTCATTTACTTATTCTGTTGCTTGTAGAGCGGTTAGTGCAATTGTATGTAGCCAGTCTGATCTATTATTTTGATTTATAGAATTACAACGAAGATTTTTATTGTTTGTTTTTTAATAAATATATGAACTCTTTATAATTATCACTTCCATTTGTATTCACATTCGCTCTCTACTTGCAGTTAATACCGTAAGATATACACGATTAGATTTCATCCCACTATAAAGGTAATTCTGTTTGAACGTACCACACTTTCAATATCTGTGGTGACTGGTCTTAGTGGAGAATATTATTATTAGTAGTAGTAGCCATGTGGTGCAAGGAAGCCTGAAGCTTATGCTGCACCAGCCAATAAAAATTCCTGTGAGAGAGAGAGAGAGAGAGAGTCAGACCTAGAAAGGAATCAAGAAAGAGAAGAATGATGTTATCCAGCTCAGGACTCTTGTGTGCCAAACCCATACAAGATGTGAGCCCCTGGGGTTATTATGGCTAAGGTCTTAAATAATGATAAAGGAAGGTTAGATGAGCGTTTAGGAAGTTGAGGTCAGTAAGAATTTGTATTTAGCCTTTAGCCAGCGTGTAGTTGATTGTTGGAAGAACAAACTTCCATCTGTCGTTGTGGAAGTTGATAGCTTAAATAAATTCAAGAAAGAACCGGACAAACTTTTAGAGCGAATGGATGTGTGAAATGGGATTTTTTTTTTTTTTGGCTGATGCTGAATAGGCTTGCTTTCTTGCAACATATGCCTCTGCAAATTTTAATAAATCAAGTAAAATGCAAAAAATAATAATAAAAATAACTCACCCACAATGAAATTTAAAAGATAAAGAGTTTGGTGGTGATGATATTGGAGGATGGATTAAAGGAGATAGTAATAGCAAATTGTGGGGGGTGGAAAATAAAGATGATGGGAACTATTTATTATTTATATAGTTCCTTGTTTCTTATTCTTATTTCGTTTTGTTCCCTATTATGTGATTGTCCACTTTATTCTTATTTCCCCCACTTACACATCTGACTTTACTTCCTAGGAGAATTCCAGATTCGTGGGAACTTCTCAATTGTGTATAATTCCCTTCGTAAAGGCTGAGTGTTCAGGAATGACAAACAACGCACACATTAATATATAACATAACATAGTTTATTTACACTTATATATACAACATAATATACAATTAAAAAAAACATGTAATATGCATACAAGGTTAAGTCAAGGATATCTTGCATATATTATTCTTATATTAACAATCAATATGCTATTTTCATCATTATACTCTGTGTTCTCGCCATTCTGTTACAATGCACTGAAGACCAATCTTAACTTTCCTAAAGTCTCTATTTGTTATTAGTCTTTCAGTTAGATCAACAATTCTTCATCAATACAAACACTATATTCAATTACTTATCCTTAAAACATAATCAAAACTTCTCATAGGATTCAATTATCTGTTCTTAAAACATTCAAGGTTTTTTTTTTTTTATATAGTTCAATTATCCTTCTAACATATTATAATCATTTGGACAACAATTTAATCTATTACTTATCTTTCGTTTCTCTTGCATTTTACAATAACCTTTTTGAATTAATTAAACTCTGTTAGTATATATATAATTTACTTAAGAGATAATTTATCAATCAATTTACTTCTAGTGCTATCCCTTTTTCATTAATTAATCACTATGCTGTTTCACTCACAGTCCTTGTTAACTTACAGTACTTACTATTATCTTTTTTCTTTCCTTTGCTTTCCGGGGTGGTTTCAAACTTCCATTTTTGGCTCACTGAGGATCTCCTTCACCTGCTTTCACCTGAATTTGCTACAGATAATTTTTTTAGGAACTCTTGGCTGCATGGGACTGGCGTTCTTTCTCCACCTTATTCGGGCTACCATCCATTCGCTGCTTCCTTCCTTCCTTCTCATAGAGCTACTAATTTCGCATTTTCGCTCCTTTCTCTCGAGCTACTGATTCTGCGGATTTCGCTCCCTTTCTCTCCACCTTATTAAAACCTATCACAAGGAAAACTCATAGGGCATCTCACACTAACTCCTTGTCCACTCCACTTTATTAAAACTTATCACAAGGAAAAACTCATAGGGTGCTACCCTCGTTTTTCCGCTCCACCTATTAAGAACTCTTTCAAGAAGAAAACTTCCCAGGGTGCTACCCTTTTCTTTTCCCACCACGACCAAACACTCAACTGTTAACTGACACATTTTTCCTACCGCAACAGAACCCTCAACTGTCCATGTTACTAACTCATTTTACTTATCTCGACGAAAATCTCGACTGCTGTGTCCGCTGACTATTTCATTTTCCCTAGCACCAACAAAAACTCAACTTAGAATCCCACTAACTCATTTTCCTAAACACCCACATAACTCAACTCGGGGATCTATGTCTAACTCATCTTCGCAAAACACTCCCAAATTCTCAACTCTGTGTCCTTTTCTCCCTGTTCACTGACTTTTTGTTCATCTCCTTTTCTGTACCGCCTACATATGTCAAATCCGCCCTAGTTTTCTGTTTAACCAATCTTACTCATTTTCTCAACTTTCTCTCTGTTCTTATTTGCCCGTTTTATTTTCTCAAGCTGATTCCTTATTGCCCGATCTAACTTTTTATTTTAAGAAGTTTGTAAAATTTCTCAGGCTGTCTGTACCTTTGAAGTTCACCGCTTATAGTTATACTTTAGCAGACTAATTTCCCACTATCTATAAAACTTGCCATCACTTTCAGCCAGACAGACTTAAATCTAATTCCCAGCATTTGTTCCGTTTTTACCACTTTGTCTCCTCTTCAGGTGTCACTGATTAAAGAAATGTCCCGACAGCACATGGTCCACCGCGCTATTGTTTACCAGAGTTGACCCTTCTACTAATAGCAGTTGCTACTAGTTTCTATTGTTTGGTTTGTTTGTGTGAGCTGAGAGTCGGGTGTCCCTAGGTTTCTAATAGCTTTTCAGTTACCGCTCCCCTTGTATAGACGTCTAATTTAATCCCTTGGGTGATCTTAGTAATATTCTTGACGTATGGTTTCGCTCCCCCATATTGCCATATTATAAGTTTTACTTTAAACAAATCTCACTTTTCTTTAAATTAATACATTTGTAAGATTTTACATCTTACAAAATGATACAAGAAAAAATTATGTAAAGCATCAGCAAAAAAAAAAAAAAAAAATTCCCATATCACCTGAACATCTTCTCCAGTAGTTTGATTCTTCCTTGAATGTATTTAACCTACCCACCTCTACAACAACACATCGAAATTTGTCTGCACCTGTCCTGCAACCACCCTTCTACAATTTTAATTTATGCCCCTTCATGTATTTTGAGCAATTTAGGATAGATGCTATTAACATTGAGCTTGCTTAATCCATTAAAAGTCTTAAACACCTCAGTGAGATCACTGGTGCCTAGTCTCAAGATGCTACATTTTTGCAGAACTGAAGCCTTTCTTGGTAAGACGACCCTTCTGTTTCCTTCGCTAACCTTGTTTCCCTTCTCTGCACTTGTTCTTGCAGATCTACATCCTTCCTGAAATGGGGCATCTAGATCTATATGCAGTACCCAAGGTGCAGCCTAACCATTCCTTGTATAGTGGAATAATCATCTCCTGATCCCTGCTAGCAAAGTTTCTCTATATCATTGACAAAGGCCCATGAGCTGGGCTTGCAACCTGCCTGCACTGTTCAGAGAACTTATCTGACTTCACAATTACCCCCCTAGGTCTTTTTCATTTTCCACCAGAGATGTGGGGACCTGAAGTTCTTCATGATAAGGTGACTTAAAAGTCTATAATTGCAATGCTTTTTTATAAAGAAATCAAAAATGTGTTATGGGCATTTTCTTTGGCCCATTTTAGTTCTTTTATAAGGACTGTAAGAGCCTCCAATCCTTTTAAATTTTAGAGTACTCTCCATCAATGAGTATATCCTAAACACCCTGTCAGTCAGATCCTTAAGCGAAAGCTGAGGCTTTTGATTTTTAAAAATCATTCATTTCTTTCTCACAGTGTTCCCCTCACTTTCCTTAAAGTTGTCAAACCCTCTCCCCCATATCATATGCCAAAATTATAAATTTCCACAGCCCTGTTGATGAGAAAATTTCCTCTAGTACATATTCTAGATTGATGATTTCATTTCATATAGAGATTCCTTTATTCTTGTTATACAGTCAGTGATGTCTCTCATACATACATCTTGCGAGTATGGGGTTGGCACACCCAGGGTTTTGAGCTGGATATTATCATTCTTCTCTTTCTTGGTGATTCCCTTCTACTGTTATTTTCTGTCTCTCTCTCTCTCTCTCTTTCTTTCTTTGGGTAACTCAAATTTTTTTTGGTTGGTGCAGCAAAAGCCTCAGGTTTCCTTGCACCTTATGGCTACTAATAATAATGATTTTCAAAAAAGAGTGATCTGGGAAACTGTAAATCCACAAGCCTGACTTCTGTGGCAGAAAATATGAAATCTGTGATCAGGAATGCATTGCAAGGTCACCTTGACAGTAATACATTATAAGGTGTTTCAGTGGGGGTTTTGTTAAGAAATCTTGTCTGACCAGCCAACTAAGGTATTATGAGTTAATCACAAGGGAACTAGATTGAAACTTTGATATCACTTAGATTTTAGAAAGACTTAGCACACTGTTCTACATGAGTGATTTGTGCATAAGTTGGAGAAGTGTTATTGACATTGGAAATACAGTGGATAAACGAATAGTTAATTGGTAGTAGACAGAGTAGTTATAAATGGGTATTACTCCAAATGGACCAGTGTTATTAGTGGGCTCTGATTGGAGTTTTGTGCTAGATCCTTATACAGTAGTTTTTAATTTTCATTGATAATGTTATCACAAGTTTTATATCAAAATTTGGTATGGATATTGAGTAAGTGTCTTTAATAAAGAGAAGTAGGTTGCTATTGGATTTTAGGCACGTCAGCAACTGAAACCATATTGTGCCAGTGTAGTATGCCTATACACATGTAGCTTTCTATTATTAAATATATCATTTATACATGATCAATTTGTAATGATCAAACATGATCAAAGTGTATCAATTTGAATGCCCAAACTGAAAAGCGTCCAGAAAATGATTTATTTTCAGCAAAGTTAGTATTAGTAGTGGAATATGATGCAAGAAAGAAAACTTATACAGCATCAGCCAAAAAAAAAAAAAATACTTCCCATTTCACCAATCTGTTCCCTCCAATAGTTCTCTTTTGAATTTTTTTAATCTATCAACTTCCACAATAACAGGTGAAAGTTTGTTCCATCAATCAACTATATGTTGGCTAAAGGCACACTTCACACACTTCAATTTGGCAGTCATCCTTTGTCAAATTGAATTGATGTCCCCTCTTATGCCAGTCTGAGCAAGAGGAAGAATCCTATGAGCATTGAGCTTCTCAATCCATTTAAAGCATTAAACACATCACTCAGATAGTCTCACAGGTGCCTAGTCTCCAGACACTGCAATTTGCAGAACTGAAGCATTTCTTTGCAAGAAATGCTTCAGTTCTGTTCACCCCTTTGTTCTGCTCACCAACCTTGTTCCCCTTCTCTGTACTTGTTCCAGCAGCTCCACATCCTTCCTAAAATGAGGCTTGCCGACCTGTATGCACTACTCAAGATGTGGGCTGACCGTTGCCTTATAGAGTGGAATAATCACTTGCCTATCCCTGCTAGCAAAATTCTTGTGTATCATTGACAAAACCCCATGAGCTGTCCTGGCAGCCTGTCTACACTGCTCAGAGAACTTCATATTAATAGGGGAGATGACACAATTACTACCAGATCTTTTTCATTTTTCACTACCCTAAGTGTAGTACCATACATTATGTTACTCTGGGATTACTGCTACCCATATGCAGTACTTTGCATTTGTCAATGTTAAACTTCAGTTGCCATTTCTCAGCCAATATGCCTAACTTTTTTAGATACACATACCCTCATTACTGTCATTAACCACCCTGTCAACCTTTGTATCATCTGCAAACTTGAACATTAAGCCTGATAAGCCATCATCAGTATCATTAATAAATATTGAAAACAGCAATGGGCTCAACGTCGAGCCCTGAAGGACTCCGCTAATAACATTAGTCCACGAAGAGCAATTTCCATTGATTACCACTCTCTGTCTTCTTCCACTCAACCATTCCTTTATCCATAGCAGCAACATGCCCTTAAGCAACATTGCTCTAATTTGTACAGCAGTCTGCCATGTGCAACAGTATCAAAAGCTTTCCTGAAATCCAAGTATATGATATCAAAATTATTTTTTGCATCCAGTTCCTTTGTGACCACATTATAGTATCCAACCAAATTGGTCACACAAGACTTCCCTTTAACACCCATGCTGTGTCTGAACTATAACTGCAGTCTTGTCCAGATGATCCTGCAATGCTTCTTTAGCCAGCGAATCCATAATTTTCCACAGAACAGAAGTTAAACTAACAGGTCTATAATTACTTGTGTAACCCTTTGAACCCCCTTTGTGAATAGGGGATACATTTGCACAACTCCAATCTGTGGGGTCCTCCCCTGGATCCAAGGATGCTCTCATAATTATTGCTAATGGTTTGCTTACTTCTTTTGCTTCCTCCTTTAATATAGCTGGATAAATCCCATCCACCCCTGGTGCCTTTCTTATGTTTAACTTTAACAATTTCTCCTCCACTTTCTTCTCAGTTATTACAAAATCTTTTAGCTCATTGTTAGGGTTTGATAAACTTCTGGCCTCCACTTCCCTAAATAACTGCTTGTGTAAATGTAGATGCAAAATACTCATTCAGAGTGTCAGCTACTTGAGCAGGATCATCAACAGTTGAACCATTGATATCAAGTGGACCAATGTGATTAATCTCCTTCCTTCTAGAGTTTACATAAGTAAATAGGTTTTTTTCTGTTTTTCTTTGCATCATCTGCCAAAGATTTCTAGTAATATGCATTCGCTTGCCTAACCTCCTTTGTGACTTGATTACAGACTAATTTATGTCTACCACAGGCTTCTGTGTTGCCTGATAATTTATGTGCATCCCATGCATTTTTCTTCTCTGCCATGAGTCTCATTAGTTCATCCATTTAGGCCTAAACCTTAAACAGTATTTCTTAGTTGCTTTGATCAGCCAAGTATTACTTCTTTAACCAGTGAATAATGATTAATTCCTCAAACACTTCCCATTCAGAATTTTCTGATGGTAACATCATCAGTTGGTCCCACTGTATAGAATTTAAAAACTGTCTGAGACCACTGTAGTCACCTTTATGAAAGTAAAAACCCCTTCCATTTACGCTTGATGGTAGTTACATCTTTAAGTAAATCCCAAATCAATGTACCATGATCACTACCATCTAGTGCAGGGGTGGGAAACCTTTTTTTAAGGGTGTGTGCCGAAATTGGCTAAATTTTTTTCAAAAATTACCCTCGTGTGCCGCTCGGAATTTTGCATAGTATAGTAGAACATTAATTATCCGAACCACCGTCTCCCCTCCCCCCAAATTACAGTATCTACTTTTAGTACACTGTTTAGTATTAGCATTAGTAGAGGCATACAATGCAAGAAAGCAAGCTTATGCAGCATTAGCCAAAAAAAAAAAATCTCCCATTTCATCCCTCCATTCGTTCCAAATGCCTGTCCAGCTCAGCCTTAAATTTATTTAGGCTATTAGCTTCCACAACAAAAGATGGAAGCCTGTTCCACCAATCAACTACCCGCTGGCTGAAGGTAAATTTCCACACATCTATTCTACAACTATCTTTCCTCAATTTGAAACTGTGCCCCCCCTCAGGTTCTTAGTCTGAGCAAGATGAAGAAGAATCCCATCAGCATTCAGCTTGCTCTTTATGCTGAAATATTACTCCTACCGCTTAATGCATTTGAAGGCCCATTCGTGCAGAGGCCTTCACTGCACTAGAAACTGCAATGGCATGGTGTGAGTAAGTCTGAATTCAATTCAGAGATACTGCTATTAAAGAGGATGAGAGATCTCACCAAAAACAAAGACAGTCTCACATGGTTCAAAATTAAAATTCAAGATTACATATTTTAAAAAATAAACCTTCCCAAGATTCATTATACTCTTATTTGTGTGTAATTACTTGTGTGTGTTTATTTTTGTTTATGTAAAAAAAAAAAAAAAAAAAGTGTGTTCATAGTTGAAACCATGTAAAACAATTAGGTAAGGTCAAAATAAATATAATATACATTGTTTCTTCGAAACAGTTTGGTTATTATTTACAAACCATTTCATAAATCAATTATTTTTTATAATACTTCATATTTCAAAATACAGTAATAACCTTGAGTCATCATCATCCTCATCAGCCATTTTCAATCCACTGCAGGATGAAGGCCTCTCCAGCAACTTTCCAGTTCCTTCTGTTTTGAGCACTGGCCATCCATTTACTACTCAAAAACTCATGAATTTCATCTATCCATCTCCGCCTTTGTCTTCCAGGTTTTCTTCTAGCTCCTCTTGGGTACCATTCTCTTATTTTCTTAGTCCCTCTGTCATCATGTTTTCGAGCTATGTGTCCTGCCCAAGACCATTTTAGTTCTTTAGTTTTGATAAGAATGTCCTTTACTTGAGTTTGCTGCCTAATCCATGTGTTTCTCTTCTTATCTAACAGTCTGATTCCCAATATAATTCGTTCCATTCTTCGCTGTGTAGTTCTCAGCTTCTCTTCCATTCTTTTGGTGAGTGCCCAAGTTTCACTTCCATAAGTCATGGTGGGGAGTATACATTGATTCATTATTTTACGTTTCAGACAAACTGGGATATTGCTCTTCAGTATGTGACTATATTTCCTGAATGCTATCCATCCAAAATTTATTCTTCTCTTGACTTCCAGCCATTTATCATTATTACAGATAATAACTTGTCCCAGATAAGTATATGACTCCACCTTTTCAATTACTGCTCCTTCAATCATTATTTCCCTTTCCATGGCATACTTGTTCATCATTACTTTTGTTTTAGCCATATTCATCTTTAGTCCAAAATCCTTACTAACTGTGCATAACTGATTAAGATTTTCCTCTAATTCTTTGGGATCGTGGCTTATGACCACAATGTCATCTGCAAATCGTAAATGGTTTAGGTACTCTCCGTTCACATTGACTCCTTTCTGCGACCAGTCTAATCTTCTGAAAGCTTCCTCAAGGGCAGCAGTAAACAGCTTCGGAGATATTGTGTCTCCTTGTCGAACTCCTTTCTCGATTTTAAATTTGCTACTGTCTTTGTCTAGTCTAATAAAGGATGTAGCATTCTCATATATTTTCTTCAAAATCATAATATATAGAGTATCTATGCCTTGTCTTTCCAGTGCCCGAAACATTGCCTTATGCTGTATGGAGTCAAACGCCTTTTCATAATCCACAAATGCCAGGCATAATGGTGTTTTATATTCATTTGCTTTCTCCATTAGCTGTGATATTGCGTGAAGGTGATCCATAGTTGAGAATCCTGTCCTAAAGCCAGCTTGCTCTTTCGGTTGATTCTCATCAAGTATTCTTTCTAATCTGTTAGTAATGACCCTTGTGAACAACTTGTAGATATGGGATAACAAGCTAATTGGTCTATAATTTCCAATTTCTGATTTATCTCCTTTCTTATGCAGCAAAACTATGATTGCATTATTCCACTGCTTAGGCATCAGGCGCCTCCGTAGCCAGGTGGGAAGGAGCAGCAGTGCGTAGCACACGCTTCTTGATTAGACCGGGGTTCGAGCCCGTCACCACCAAATACGGAGGATGCGGAAAGGTCAGGGATTGACCACCGCATATCCCGGAGCAATATGGCCTTAGTTGCTAATGCTCCTAAAAAACCAAAATAACTAACTAACTAACTAAGCTTAGGCATCACACCTTTTCTAATGCACTTTGTGAAGAGCCTTGCCAGTTTTTGTGTTATGTCTCTTCCTCCCAATTTTAACAACTCTACAGTAACTTCATCTTCCCCCGGCTCTTTCTGATTCTTCATTTTCTTCAATGCATGTTCTCCCTCATCAGGAAGAATATTGGGTATGTCGTATGTGTTGCTACTTTGCAATCCATCTTCCCCACTGCTGGTATCATTCCCTCGCTCCTTGTATATTTCTCTATAGTAGTCTTCTGCTATTTGAATTATGCCTTTTCTGCTGTTTATAAGTACACCATCGCTATTCTTCAGTTTCAGTATTATTTGTCTTTCTGTATTACTGCTCATGGCTGCTGATTTAAATCCTTTGTTTTCCCTTAATGCTTATTCTACTTTTCTTGTGTTAAATCTTCTTATGTCCTCTCTGAGTCTCTTTCTAATGGCTTTGCATAACTCAGTATACTCAATTTTCTCCCTGTCAGTGTTTTTCTTGCTCTTCATTTGTCGTCTTTGGTTCATCATGACAAGTGTTTCTTGACTAATTTTTTCTTCTTTGGATTTCTTTTTCCCTATAGGTTTCTTGGGCTTTATCACTTTCAGAAAGTTGTAATATTCCTTGTCAATATCTTGGTCCTGAGCAGTCTGCAGAGGCTCAAACTTGTTCTTAAGTTCCAGTACATACTGCTTTTTCTCCTCCTCTGTTATTTCAAAGACCTTTGTATTATTTACTCGAGTCAGTTTTTTCCTTTCCTTTCCTACGTCTATATCAAGTGTACATCTTACCATTCTGTGATCACTTCCAACATTTACCTTATTCAGGACGGTAACATCATTCACAATATATCTTCTGTTAGTGAGGATGAAGTCGATTTCATTAGTTGTTAATCCATTTGGACTCTTCCATGTCCACTTTCTGTTCACCCTTTTCTTGAAAAAAGTGTTCATTAAGTGTTCAACCTTGAGTACAATAATGTAATTGTAGGACTAATTACACTTTGTATAATCTGAGTATTCTCATGTATGTTTGAACATACATGAGAATACCACCATTTGAATTACCTGAACTATTTGATTAACCAAACCAACTCTGCTCCCATTTTTTTTTTTTTTTTTTTCCTTTTTGGCTGATGCCATATAAGCTTGTTTTCTTGCATCACGTGCCTTTACTAATGCTAATTAGTTTGGATAATTGATATTCTACTGTTTGGTTATTTTTCTCTTACACATTTTACTTGACAAAAGTGTAACTAAAAAAAATAATGAAATAAAAGACATTGTTTCAAAGATGCTTTAATAAAAGTATTAAAATAAAATCCCTCATAACAAAAATGTAACTTTTAGCTCACAAAACAAATTTAATATAAAATGATAAACTTCTCTTATATTATAAATATAAAACATCAGTGACGACAGATGCTTTACATTAGGCTTATATTTTGTAACTTTTAGAACTATGCATGCAGCACTAGTTTCATCCGTAAGACTAGACTTAACAAAGTTCGTCACTTAGAACAATGACTCAAAAGAATACGTTGATGAGAAAATTGTTAGTAATGCTGTTGCCAAATTTTTTAAACAGACAAAAGTTTCAGGAATGGAATTCCAAACTTTTAATACCTCGTTTTCTGCAGTTTTCTTTGCTAATCCTGTCACTAGTCATTTCAATATTTTCTAAATTTTCTAAATTCACCTTTCAATATTTTCTAAATCAGCTCTTAGGTCAATAAATTTTTGCCTCCAAATCGAGCTGCTCTGAAAATCAATCAATTGCATCTCAAAATCATCCAGGTCGATCCACTGAAACATTTTCAGGTTCAGTTCTGCTAGTTTTACGCTGTCTGCAAACTTAATGAATTTTGCAGTTTCTTCCAATTCTCTGAACTTGAGAAATCTTGAAGAAAACTGTTTAATAGTTGATTCAATTTTTTGGGACACTCTGCGTTTCACGTGCCATAGGTTCACCACCCCTGACCTAGCGATTCCTTTATCTGCAGATTCTTAATGCATGAACAATCACTGCTCATAATCAGATCAAGAGTATTACTCCCTCTTGTTGCCTCTCAAACATGCTTCTGTATTAAACAATCATCCAATAAATCCATAACTGTCTTGCTTGTCTATGAGTGGCCAGCTCACAAGTTTCGATTAATATCTGGAAAGTTAAAATTTCCGATCATAAGACATACTGATTTACTGGCCCCTTCCTATTTCTGGAATGTTATAGGCCTAATTACTCTTCAGAGTAATTAGGCCTATAACACTCTCCTACTCTTATTTTTGCTTTCCGAGTGCTTATGTCACACCAAACTCACTCAACATTGCACTGGCCACCCGTGTCAACTGGATGCACTACCGTATATTTTATGTGCTCCTTAACTAAGAGCATAATCACTCTCTTCTATTCTTTCCTGTCTTGCCATTCTGTACACATTGTACATCCCATATTCAAATTCTGCATCCCTTATATCTGCGTGACAACACATCTGTGATATCCCAAGGATGTCTGGACGCCTCCGTAGCCAGGTGGGAAGGAGCAGCAGTGTGTAGCACACGCTTCTTGATTAGACCGAGGTTCAAGCCCATCACCACCAAATACGGAGGATGCGGAAAGGTCGGGGAATGACCACCGCATATTCCCGGAGCAATATGGCCTTAGTTGCTAATGCTCCTAAAAACCAAATAACAAACAAACAAACAGACCAAGGATGTCCACATTTGATTTCTTGATCAGCACTTCAAATTCATCAAGTCTATTTACTATGCTCCTAACATTGGTGTACATGCAAGTATATAATGCACCTGTTCTTACTCTTAGTTACTCGAACACAGCCCATGTATTTACTTTTTCCATGGTGACTTCCAGCACCTTGCTTTCAGGCTGCTGCTTGTTCCAGTAGAAGCAGTGCAAGAATCACTTTCACCTCTCCCTGCAGGTATTGTTAATCTATTAGGCTACATTGTTCTAAGTGACATATTCCCCCCCCCCCAATCTAGCAGTTTTTCAACTGGCCTAATACTGCCTCGATAGTGTCAGCGAATATTCTTACACCCTTTCTATTTAAGCGTGTCCCAACTCTGTTGAAGCAGTCTCCCCTGTTAACAAGCACAGACCACTCTGAGAAAAATTCTACCCCATTAGCTTTGCATGTTCTCTCCATGGCCAAATTGATTGACAAGGCCCTCATCATATACTCCCTCCTATTATGTCTGAGCAGAATTGCAGCTGCTTTCAAATTTAACCCTAACTCACAATTTTTGTGAACATTGACATTAGCATTAGTTGAGGCATACGATGCAAGAAAGCAAGCTTATACAGCATCAGCCAAAAAAACTACTCCCATTTCACCCCTTCATTCGTTCCAAATACCTGTCCAGCTCAGCCTTAAATTTATTTAGGCTATCAACTTCCACAACAAAGGATGGAAGTCTGTTCTGCCAACCAACTACCTGCTGGCTAAAGGCAAACTTCCACACATCTATCCTACATCTGTCTTTCCTCAATTTGAATTTATGCTCTCTCAGGTGATTATTCTGAGCAAGAGGAAGAATCCCACCAGCATTGAGCATGCTCAAACCATTTAAGGCTTTATATATCTCAATCAGATCACTTCGCAGGTGCCTAGTCTCCAGAACTTCCACAACAACAGATGGAAGTCTGTTCCAGCAAAATAGAAAGGGTAAATAGAAAGATGTTAAGAAATCTGCAGATCTCGTATTGTCATTAGCGCCAATGTGTACAATGATATCACCATTTCTGCCCTTAAAAGATGGTATCTGCTATGCAATATTAGCAACTTTTGCCCCAGCAGACATACCTTGGTCCTATTCCACCTATCTATTTTGCACAATATATTTTCTGTTTTCCTAACAATAGCATCAACAAGAACAACTAGCATGAATAAGTGAAATAGATCCCAGTACCTTTTAATTAAAACATCATGTATATTATACATGAGCATATATACCTATAGATTTTTGTCATTGTTTATCAAATTCAGTTTTCATTTTTTTTTCCCTTCAAAATTAGCAGTGCTAATTGATATTTAATTGAGAATAATAATGCACATTTAATTAATAAAATGGATTTTTATCATTCAGTAATAATTTTAACTTTTTTTTTTACTGATTTTAAGCCCAACATGAATTGCACATCAGAACATCTTGCTGATTCTAGTAAACCGGTTGTCTGTCTCACGCGGGTTGAATGTTTTAGTGCTTCCCACAGGTTGCACAGGTATGATTCTGTCATTGAACAGTTGTTGTTTATTTAAATTTTCATATTTTCAAATATACTGCAGTGATAATATTGTGTGTATGCAATTTCATCATGTTATCAATCCAGTACTTAAATTTGTGACAGCAAAGATGCAACAGAAGTTTCACAGTTGCTTCAATTTTTTAATTATGAAATAATAAAATAAGCTTTCTAAAAGATCTAAATTTTTTTCAGTTATATTTTATGTATTAATCTTTAGAGACTGTATAGTTAGCACAAGTGTTTAAATCCAAATTAATTGAAAATGTAAGTGGCACGAATGAAATCTTCAGTTAGTATGTTGAGATCTGATAGTAATAAACGTGATGATCAGAACAAGTTGTTATTTTTAGTTTTTATTCTGCACTGTGTTTAGTATTAGTATTAACAACATGATAGAAGGAAACAGAGTTTATACAACACCAGCCAAAAAAACCCCACTTCATCTGCCTGTTCCTTCAAGTAAGTTGTCCAAACTTTCTTTAAATTTATTCAGAACACCCACTTCCACAACACTAGGTGAAAATTTATTCCAACAATCATTTGGTATAAATGTACACTTTGGCTGAATGCAAATTTCTGCCATCTCCGAAAGAGTAAAGATGATATCACCATTCAGTTAATTTAGCCATTTTAAAGCCTTATGTACTTCAGTTAAATCACCATGCACATGCCCAGTTTTCAGAGATTGCAATTTACAGAACCTTAGTCTTTCTTGATTAGAATATGCTTTTGTTTCCCCAACTATTCTTGTTGCTTTTGTCTGCACCCTTTTTAAATTATTACCAATTTTATTTAAAGATAGACATATTGGGATCTCTGTCCATAAAATGAGGTTTCCAAATGTGTGTGCAGCATTCTAGATGTAATGTAATAATTGTCTTATGCAATGGGAAAATCACCTATTTATTCCCTGCTGATAAGTAAAAAAGACCTATAGGTTTTTTTTTACTTATCAACTACCTTGAGTTTGATGCCACCCAAATGTTATGTTATTCTGGGATTAATGCAGCCCACATGCAGTACCTTACATTTATTATTATTAAATTTTTATTGCGTGTTTCTTTCTTTACATAAAGACTATGCAGAAGAAATCAGAATATAAAAACTGTGCACATGCACAGTTTTTAAATTTTATAAGTTGTATAAACTAGAAAATGGATAGGACTAATGCATTCTTGTTTGTATTTTATGCTTATAATGTTTTTTCACTATTTTGAGAACAATTAATATTTAAATAATTATATATATTTATTATATTTGAGTACAGTTAAATTTTTGAAACAAAAATTTTTGTTTCAAAACATTTTTAAGTAAAATTTTGAAAGGTTTTCCATAAAAAAATTGCATATAATAATTAATACAGTCCATTAACAAAAAGTCAAGCATTGGCATACTACAAGCAGAATTTTAAAAAAAATCAAAAACATTTTCCAGATATAAAAAAAATTTGGGCACTTCCCAGATGCTGTGCAACCCAATTTATTAAGATTCGCAACACAACCAACCACTGCTCGATTAACATTGTTTTTTTGACTCGTTTCACCATAAATCAGAATATTATCAGCTAGTATTATACTAAAACCATGTTAACTCATATTAAATAGTAATACCCAACACTAGAATTCTCATTCTCTCTAGCTTAATGATCTCATTCTCTCTAGCTTAGAGAATTCTCATTCTCTCTAGCTTAATGATCTCATTCTCTCTAGCTTAGAGAATTCTCATTCTCTCTAGCTTGATGATGGTATATCAGGCTTAATGTCCAAGTTTGCAGATGATACGAAGGTTGGTAGGGTTGTTAATGACACTAATGACAGTACACTGCTGCAACAGGATCTAGAAAAGTTCAGCAGATGGGCTGAGAGTGGCAAATGAAGTTTAACATTGACAAATGTAAAGTATTACATATGGGAAGCAGTAATCCCCGAGTAATGTATCAACTCAGTGGTACCACACTTACAGTGGTAGAGAATGAAAAGGAGTTGGGGGTAATTGTGCAGGCAGATATGAAGTTTTCTGAGCAGTGCAGACGGTCTGCAAGAGTAGCTCGTGGTGTCTTGTCAATGATATACAGGAATTTTTCTAGCAGGGATAAGGAGGTGATTATCCCCTTGTATAAGGCAATGGTCAGGCCACACCTTGAGTACTGTATACAGGTCTGGAGGCCTCATTTTAAGAAAGATGTAGAGCTGTTGGAATGAGTATAGAGAAGGGCAACAAGATTAGTGACAAAGGGTTGCTCTTACGAAGAAAGGCTTAAGTTTTGCAAATTACAATGTCTGGAGACTAGGCACCCGCAAAGTGATCTGATTGAGGTGTATAAAGCCTTGAATGGTTTGAGCATGCTTAATGCAGATGGGATTCTTTCTCTTGCTCAGAATAATCGCCTGAGAGGGCATAAATTCAAATTTGGAAAAGACGGTTGTAGGATAGATGTGTGGAAGTTTGCCTTTAGCCAGCGGGTGGTTGATTGCTGGAACAAATTTCCATCTGTCGTTGTAGAAGTTATAGCTTAAATAGATTCAAGGCAGAACTTGACAAACATTTGGAGCGAGTGGATGGATGAAATAAGGGTGTTTTTTTTTTTTTTTTTTTTTTTTGGCTGATGCTACATAAGCTTGCTTTCTTGCATCATGTACCTTTGCTAATGCTTAGAACATGTACAGAGTCATAATGAAAACTTTCTCTAGATATCATAACCATTATGGATCTTAGTTCTCAGGTGCCTCCTTAGCCAGGTGGGAAGGAGCAGCAGTGCATAGCACACGCGCTTCTTGATTAGACCGGGGTTCAAGCCCATCACTACCAAATACGGAGGATGCGGAAAGGTCAGGGAATGACCACCGCATATCCCGGAGCAGTATGGCCTTAGTTGCTAATGCTCCTAAAAACCAAAACAACAACAACATCTTAGTTCTCCTGTGTCCAGAAAGATGGCTTCTCTTCCAAAGTAAACCTTGTCTGTGTGCTTTTGAGGTTTTCCAATGATATGCACTTATCTGTATACCATTGAGGCAGTAGACTTTGAACTGATATCACGCATTGAGTTGTTAATGATAGGTAACAGTCTGGAACTGGATAGCAATCTGGTAAACTGGAACTTTTGCTTATTAAAAGTTTTGAGCACCCCAGTTTTGACATTTTCTTTCCCCAGAAAGATTACCACCATCCTTGCCAGAAGGGAAGAGGGGCTTCCTTTATATTAAAATTGGGTGCTAAACTAAAAAGGTTGGGAACCATTGCTCTGGTGTCAACAAATTTTCAGTGGTGACATGCTGAGTTCATTCTGTATAGAGATCTCAAATGACATGAGTGATAAATTTCTGAAATCAGGGAGTCTGTGTAAAACTACCTTTTCATAATTCATGGAGGGATGAATAAGGGATATGGTCATTCTACGTTCCTGATTCACCCCTGAGATCCACAAAACTGATGGAAACTGGTGATTCCATTAATTTTGTGGACTCCTACACATCATCTAATATTTTGCAATATTGGATGCACATCAGGCCAAGATAGTTGGTCAGTAACATCAGATAAGTTTGTTTGTCACCAACCCCTTCAATTCCATCTCTGTATTCAGCAACACAGGATTGCCAACAGGACAGTTGCTTTGCATATTTCACATTACATTGCTTCTTTACTAGAAGCAGGCAGAAGATTTTGAATTCTGGGGAATTCAAAACCTTTACTGTTTTTGTTAAAGATGTGGTGCCAGTTGTCCCAAAAGTTTACCATGCTAGGAATATGACAGATAGCACCACGAATTTTACTGCTCAGTGTTGAGTATGAATGTGCACTTTAAACAATATTTTCTGAAATCGCCAACATTTTCCTCCATATTGGAAGCATCCTCTGGTCAGTGACACTTGAATAAGGGATATAATTATTCCATGTTCCTGGTTCACTCCTGAGGTCCACAAAACTGATGGAAACTGGTGATTCCATAAATATATTGTGTGGACTTCTACACATTAGGGAATATCCCATTGGCCCATGTGCCAGATAGCCAACTGTGTGATAGTGTCTTCTGTCACTTGTTTCTGCTAAATAGACATCTTTCAAATAGCAGAGGTAGAATGAATTTTGCCTAATTCACTCTGCATCACATTTTAGTGATCACTTCTCAAGTTTTCCAATCAGAATGGAGTGTCACTGCAGTTTTGATTTCATTTTTAGTTATTAAGGGCTGTTAGTTTGTGTGTTGAATGCATTGCTTTTTAGGATTCTGCTTTATCTTTTCTATCAATATATGTCTTTATTTTAATTATTAATATTAAAAGCTTGGTGCTTTGACATTTCAAAGAGTAAAGCATTTAAGTAGTTAAAGCACCAGGTTTTTAATAAGTCAGTTGTATTGTGTCCTATGGACACTGCATAAGGTAATGTTAAGCTTCTGCAATGACTGATGGTTGATACATAAAATTTATAAGCTGATTATCATAAATCTACTTATAATTTTAAATATTTAAATAAAGATTAAAATTAATATGATTATTTAAATTGAGATATGCATCCCATTGTAGTTGATAATTCAGCCTATAGTTTGGTTTCAACTATGATTAGATTCACTTTCCTAATATTCAGCTCTTATGTGATATAGTCGTATTATAGCCTGTATTTATTTGTTTTGTAATTATTAATTTTACTTTTAGTAATTGTCTATCAGATGAAGAAAATGCTGAGGTCTTTGGAAAATGTAATAATCCCAATGGACATGGACATAATTATAAAGGTATATAATAGCAACTTAGTAACCATTATGTAGTAAAAGCAATATTAATTATTATGTCAACTTAAATTTTGCATAGTTCACTCATTATTACTTATAAAGATAAATTAGCAATATAAAATAAAGATTTATATGATTCTCTGTTTCATTTTGTGTTAAAGATTCATATGCATCATTAACACAAAATTACTATTTGAAGTACAAGTCCTGTTTTGTTGGTGTAAATTTTTTCCACTCTAACACAAGATGTATTATTGATTTCTAAGTCAGGTCATACATCTTGTGTTTTTCCACTCTAACACAAGATTTATCACATGACTCAGATCTTTGGCACACCCAGGGTCCTAAGCTGGATATCATCATTCTTCTCTTTCTTGGTGATTCCCTTCTACTTCTGACTCTCTCTCTCTCTCTCTCTCTCTCTCTCTCTCTCTCTCTCTCTCTCTCTCTCTCTCTCTCTCTCTCTCTCTCTCACACACACAGAGTAATTCAGAAATTTTTTTTTTTTTGCTGGTGGAGCATAAGCTTCAGGCTTCCTTTCACCGTGTGGCTAATAATAATAATAATTTGCTAGTTAAAATAAAAATTAATTGACCTTACAGCCATTGGCTATTGATTTTACATAGAGATGGTTTAATTATATAGAGCTAATTGCTCGCTGTTCAAGACAGCAAGATAATGACATAACTTTTATCTCACTATAAAGATAGCAAGAAAGCTTAAGAGAAAAATTTAAGAGCAGTAAAAAAAGCATAAATAGAAGGAAACTATTAAGGCTAATTAGCAGTATGATATGAAATCTTTGGCTATCACACAGAGCATTTGTACAGAAGATGAATATTAATTTAAATAGTGAACGAAAGCTTAGTTAGTGTGAGCAGATGGCTTAGAGTTTGGGGGAGAGAGTAATAATCATAATTATAAACATAAAATAATAATATAAATAATAGAATAAATTATATTAATCAAAAAATGTAAAATACAGGGACATTACTGGTTAGATTATGATGGTGTGGTGGAGCATTGCAAGGCTCTCTCAGTAATCTTTCTGGTCATTAGATTATTGGTTATATTTAACTATGACTTTTACTGGCCTATCCACATTGTTGTGAAACTTGTTAATTGCCTCCAGAATGTGCATTAATTTTGCATAGGTGTGTGTGTGTGTGTGTGTGTGTGTGTGTGTTGGGATAATGTTTTTAATCCAATTGCTTTCCTATGTTGTATCAGTGAAAATTAATCAGTGTTAAAGCAACCATTCTTTGTGAAAAAACATTGTATATGCAGGATACTACATTATAAGTTTGCCATTAATATATAGCAAAAGAGCAATGTAATGAATGGAGGCAATAAGTGAATCGTCAACAGATTTTTCTCAAAATTTTATTGAAATTTATTTATGTACATTAAGTTGGATTTTCTCTGCTGTTGTTATAGTAAACTTTCACTGTGCAAGAAGCAGTACTTAATTTCTTCCGTTGTTCTACCATTTAAAAAAAAATGTTTTTGAGTTTTGTTTGTTTACTTTTTGTTTACTAACATTACATAGGCGCCTCCGTAGCCAGGTGGGAAGGAGCAGCAGTGCGTAGCACACGCTTCTTGATTAGACCGGGGTTCGAGCCCGTCACCACCAAATACGAAGGATGCGGAAAGGTCACGAAATGACCACCGCATATCCCGGAGCAATATGGCCTTAGTTGCTAATGTTCCTAAAAATCAAATAACAAACAAATAACAAACATTACATTTACTTTTTTTTGGGCAATACTATAGCAGCGCTGGAATTAAGCCATGGTATATTAGTTTAATTTTTTTTATTATTTTTTTTATTAGTTGAATATTAGTTCTCACTTGCTTTTGAGAACTCTGTTTTTAACCCCCAAATGGGCACTAACGCCCACTTGCCACTGGTGAGCACACTTTTTCCAAGTTGTACCTATTTTAGGAGACCTTATATCAGCAAGAAACTATTCAGAATTATTCAATTTTTAAGACTTTCAATCTGTTATAATGACAGCTGCGAATAATCCTTTTTTTTTTATATTGAAAACACATTTAAAAGTTTTTTTTAAATATGTGTTTGAGGCACGTGTGTCTGTTCTTGTTCAAAATTGCCTCCCTTCTTTGGCATGATGTAGTTTTTTACTAGAAGAATTAAATAATGAATTCCCTCATTTTCAGTGCTTGATTTTTCTACATGAGCATGCCTTATTTATACTTATGAAAATGAAACTCCCACATTCTTTATTACTGGTGGTTAAAATGTTTTCGTGAGCTGGCATGTATCTATCCAAGCTGCTCCTAAAGCATATGATGGTAGTATACTGTCAGAACAAACAGAAAGACCATGCTAATTTTAAATTCATATCTTTAATGATTGCATACATTAGGTTTAATGAAATGTGTTATTTTATTTGTTTAATGGCTAAATTTCTCATCTCCCACAGTTAATGATGCAGATCAAAAGGAATAGCAGTAATTGAGGAATACTGAAATTGACATTGATGTCACTCTGGTAGATAATTTTCTGTTTACATGGCCTCTGTTACAC
Source organism: Mastigoproctus giganteus (assembly GCF_048544385.1). Lineage (NCBI taxonomy): Eukaryota > Metazoa > Arthropoda > Arachnida > Uropygi > Thelyphonidae > Mastigoproctus > Mastigoproctus giganteus. Next base: position 26,897,167 of record NC_143578.1, on the reverse strand, counting down.
TAGAGGGTTAGGCACACTTGCCGGAAGGTTAAATTCATAAAATTAAAATATTTTAAAAATACATTATAGAATTTGTAAAGGTATATAATATTTGACTATTTTAAGCATTAGTAATTGACATTATATTTTCCCATGATGACAATGATGATAATGATGCTTCTAATAAATAAGAAGCAAAACTGAGCAGCAATGGCATATCAGTAGAATGGCACTGATAACAAAATCCCACAAGCCAGAGACTCCTTTTCCATTTTTATATTTGTCCAGGGTGGGAGGAGAAGGTGTAATGTTCATTTTAACTAAAAAAATGAATGCATAGGCTGATATATCATCATTATCCATTTTCAATCCACTGTAGGATGAAGGCCTCTCCAGCAACTTTCCAGTTCCTTCTTTTTTGTGCAATGGCCATCCATTTACTACCCACAAACTCATGAATTTCATCTATCCATCTCCGCCATTGTCTTCCAGGTTTTCTTCTAGCTCCTCTTGGGTACCATTCTGTTATTTTCTTAGTCCATCTGTCATCATGTCTTCGAGGTATGTGTCCTGCCCAAGACCATTTTAGTTCTTTAATTTTGATAAGAATGTCCTTTACTTGAGTTTGCTGCCTAATCCATGTGTTTCTCTTCTTATCTAACAGTCTGAATCCCAATATAATTCGTTCCATTCTTCGCTGTGTAGTTCTCAGCTTCTCTTCCATTCTTTTGGTGAGTGCCCAAGTTTCACTTCCATAAGTCATGGTGGGGAGTATACATTGGTTCATTATTTTACGTTTCAGACAAACTGGGATATTGCTCTTCAGTATGTGACTATATTTCCTGAATGCTATCCATCCAAAATTTATTCTTCTCTTGACTTCCAGCCATTTATCATTATTACAGCTAATAACTTGTCCCAGATAAGTAAAGTAAAGTGTAAAGTGCGTTCGTGTCAAACGGCACCAGGGGTTTCCCCCCATCTCCGCGTGGTTTTCTTTGTGGGTGTAACAGATCACTGTTAAGGCCAGAGATTTAAAAGTGTATGGGATTTGGAAGTATTGTGTTGTGTATCGTTGTTCCTCTGGCCATTTAGCCGCTAGACCCCTGCTGGGGCCCAACGTTGCCCACACTCAGCCCCGTGGAGGCAGACCAGGTACACCCAGCATAATTATTTACTCTGGCAGGCCCTGCCACCTAATTTCCTGAGATTTCAGTGGCTAGGGCCTAAAAAAAAATATATATATAAAAAATAATAAATAAATAAATAAATAAATAATAATAATAAATAAAATAAAATAAATAAAAAAAATAATAATAATAATGCGATTTTAAGGGGTGGTTAGCTAATGAGGTTAAGTTTCGGAATTGATGCACGATTTGGCTGTTATAATTTGGAAGTGTAAGTTTTTGTCATGTGGGACGTACACTGTGATGTATAGAGAGAGAGAGAGTGGAGGAAAAGACTGAAGACTGGAGGGGAAAGACAGAAGTATGAGGCCAATAGGGTAGACGACCCCAGATATCAGTGCGGCATGCCCATGCCGCACCAGGAAAGTAAGCGGGGGGACGGTCTCGGCCCCCCCCCTCCGCCAAGATATGGAGAGAAAGTGGGCCAGACTAGGTGTCCAACCCAGATCGCCAAAAGGCAAGGCAACAGCGTAGCTGCGGTCACAGTCATGGTTTTTTGATGTTCAGTTCAGTGTCACTTCAGGTAGGTCACAGTCTTGGTTCAGTCTCCACTTGTCTCGTGTTCATCTTATGGGATCAGGAAGAGGAGTGATGACTCTGGTCAGTTTGTAGTACTGCTTTGATGTCAATTCAGGTAGTCATATTCATTGAGAGCATCAGCCCTGGCCATTTGCACCAGGTCATGAATGGAGAGTTATCTTTGTTGGTAATTTCTTCTGATCGGTTGTAGTCATGCGGTATGTTCATGCTGTAGTCTTGAATGTCTCCTCCTTGGTTAGTTTCAATGGAGTTCTTCTATTCAGATGTTTCCATACTGTTGCGGATAGCGATTTCCGTTCTCCTTATGCTAAAGATGTCCTGGCGTAGCGGCTGAACGCGGTGTACTCGTCTTCCGAATCCAGGAGGTGATGCTCATTGTCTTTTGGTACAAACTTTATACTGGTGATGAGTACTGATCTTTGTTCCTCATAGCATTCACATTTGTGCATGATATGTTGCCACGTCTCCATATTGCCACAGGTGCAAGTTGGGTCCTCGGTCAGTCCGAATGCATTTAGTTTTGCGTTAAAGGGCCCATGGCCCATCAGGAGGAATAAGTATATGACTCCACATTTTCAATTACTGCTCCTTCAATCATTATGTCCCTTTCTGTGACATACTTGTTCATCATTACTTTTGTTTTAGCCATGTTCATCTTTAGTCCAAAATCCTTACTAACTGTGCATAACTGATTAAGATTTTCCTCTAATTCTTTGGGATCATGGCTTATGACCACAATGTCAACTGCAAATTGTAAATGGTTTAGGTACTCTCCATTCACATTGACCCCTTTCTGCGACCAGCCTAATCTTCTGAAAGCTTCGTCAAGGGCAGCAGTAAACAGCTTCAGAGATATTGTGTCTCCTTGTCGAACTCCTTTCTCGATTTTAAATTTGCTACTGTCTTTGTCTAGTCTAATAAAGGAGGTAGCGTTCTCATGTATTTTCTTCAAAATCATAATATATGGGGTATCTATGCTTTGCCTTGTCTTTCCAGTGCCCGAAACAATGCCTTATGCTGTATGGAGTCAAATACCTTTTCATAATCCACAAATGCCAGGCATAATGGTGTTTTATATTCATTTACTTTCTCCATTAGCTGTGATATTACGTGTAGGTGGTCCATAGTTGAGAATCCTGTCCTAAAGCCAGCTTGCTCTTTCAGTTGATTCTCATCAAGTATTCTTTCTAATCTGTTAGTAATGACCCTTGTGAACAACTTGTAGATGTGGGATAACAAGCTAATTGGTCTATAATTTCCAATTTATTTCCTTTCTTATGCAGCAAAACTGTGATTTCATTATTCCACTGCTTAGGCGTCACACCTTTTCTAATGCATTTTGTGAAGAGCCTTGCCAGTTTTTGTGTTATGTCTCTTCCTCCCAATTTTAACAACTCTACAGTAACTTCATCTTCCCCCGGGGCTTTCTGATTCTTCATTTTCTTCAACGCCTGTTCTTCCTCATCAGGAAGAATATCGGGTATGTCATATGTGTTGCTACTTTGCAATCCATCTTTCCCACTGCTGGCATCATGTCCTCGCTCCTTGTATAATTCTCTGTAGTAGTCTTCTGCTATTTGAATTATGCCTTCTCTGCTGTTTATAAGTACACCATCAGTATTCTTCAGTTTCAGTATCATTTGTTTTTCTGTATTACTGCTCATGGCTGCTGATTTAAGTCCTTTGTTTTCCCTTAATGCTTGTTCTACTTTTCTTGTGTTAAATCTTATGTCCTCTCTGAGCCCCTTTCTAATGGCTTTGCATAACTCAGTATACTCAATTTTCTCCTTGTCAGTGTTTATCTTGCTCTTCATTTGTCGCCTTCGGTTCATCACAACAAGTGTTTCTTGACTAATTATTTCTTCTTTGGATTTCTTTTTCCCTATAGGTTTCTTGGGCTTTATCACTTTCAGAAAGTTGTAATATTCCTTGTCAATATCTTGGTCCTGAGGAGTCTGCAGAAGCTCAAACTTGTTCTTAAGTTCCAGTACATACTGTTCTTTCTCGTTTTCTGTTATCTCAAAGCCCTTTGTATTATTTACTCGAGTCAGTTTTTTCCTTTCCTACATCTATATCAAGTGTGCATCTTACCATTCTGTGATCACTTCCAACATTTACCTTATTCAGGACGGTAACATCATTCATGGTATATATACAGGGTGATTCACTACCAGTGCAACAAATTTGCAGGAGGTGTAGGGGGCACAAAGACAAATCGGAATCACATAGCATTGCAGGGTCTGAAATGCCTTCATCATGCGGTAGAGGACGTTGAATGGGAGGTTGTGTGAACAACAATCCCACTGGAATTCAGCATTTGCGAACCAGTTCCCGAGGCAGTAGGATGGACGAGTATTCAAACGTTGAACTGGCCGACATGCACCTTGCGTATGGAGCTGCAGACTGTAACAGGCACGCCGCTCTGCCCTTGTACCAGGAACGTTTCCCGCACAGGCATGCTCCTTGTCATACGATTTTCGCACGTGTGCACAGAAGGTTACGTGAGACTGGTTGTTTCACTAGAGGTACCATGAATTGAGAGCGAACGACGAGGACGCCAGACAATGAGGAGAATGTCCTACATCTTGCAGAAGCCAATCCAAGTAAGAGTACTCGAGTGATAGGCCAACGATTGGATATTTCCCAATCCACTGTATGGAGGATACTGTCAACAAACCAAATGAGTTCATACCATCTGCAACGCATCCAATCGTTGGAGCCTGTGGATTATCCACTCCGGAGGACTTTTGCTACTTGGTTTCTTCAGCAGAAACGGTTCGCAAATGCTGACTTCCAGTGGGATCGCTGTTCACACGACCTCCCATTCAACGTCCTCTACCACATGACGAAGGCATTTCGGGCCCTGCAATGCTATGTGATTCCGATTTGTCTTTGTGCCCCCCCCTACACCTCCTGCAAGTTTGTTGCGCTGGTAGTGAATCACCCTGTATATATATATATATATATATATATATATATATATTTTTTTTTTTTTTTTCTGTTTATACTCCGGCACGACAACTAAGTCAGTAGAGTTTACAATAAATCTTCAATACAAATATTTATCATATTTAATAGTCACAGGCTTGAACCCCAGTCTACTCAAGGAACACATGCTATGCACTCGAGCTCTTGACCACTGGGCTATGTCATATCTTCTGTTAGTGAGGATAAAGTCAATTTCATTAGTTGTTAATCCATTTGGACTCTTCCATGTCCAATTTCTGTTCACCCTTTTCTTGAAAAAAGTGTTCATTACTGACAATCCTTGAGATTCTGCAAATTCCACAAGTCTTTCACCTCCTTCATTTCTTTCACCAATTCCAAATATATATCATCTGCTAAATCTGATATCAGCTTTAGTGCAGTAAAATGTTGTTTTACCCTTAGTTGTTTTGGACTTCAGTCTGGACCAAGAAGGTATAATGATGTGACTAGAGCCAAATTTGTGGAAGTACAGAGTTATGCAAGCCACATATTCAAAATATGATACCACAAAAAATACAGTAACAGTCTTGCAATCTAGCTTGTAAACTCTCTGAACCTATGTGGCCTGGAGTTGTTTTCATTTATAAGTTGTAAATGGTAAACAACCTTTTACTCTAGGATGGCCACATAGGCTCAGAGGAGTGTTATTAGTTTTAACTCCATCCACCTATTTCAGAATTTAATCCTTTAGGAAAGTTTTGAACTAATGTTTCTTGATTTAACTGTAAAATTATTAATTATATTATCTGAAAAAAAAGATGAAATGTGTTAAATTAATGTAACTTGTGATTTTATTTACTGTAAAATATATTTCATCAGTTTCTTTTTCTTTCTTTCTTTCTTTTAGTGGAAGTTACTGTAAAAGGAGAGGTGAGAAATAAGTACAAAATTAGTACTTTTTCTATAGTGACTTTATGCTTTCAAGCTTTGTTAATTCCTTCTTCAGTTTATAAACAGGTCTTTGAAAAAGAAATCTGGTAATTTAATTTTAAAATCTCATAAAATATAAGATATATGATAATGGAATTCTACCTCATTACAGTGCCATCATCATGTCTTCTATTTTTTAAATTATGCTATACAGACCTTGTGTCTCTCAAAGAACATGTTGGAAATGGTTGAAAATTTTCAGTATTCCTACATTAAGCACATTTCCAAAATAGCTAACATTGCATAATTGTATAGCTTGAGTTTGTGCCACATAATAGAATGACTATTTATTTTATTAACACATTTGCAAATGTTTTTGTTTATTCATGATGATTCTGACAAGGATGCAACATGGTGAATTAGTAAAGCATTGGTATATGTAAAGATGAAGCTATACTACAGGGATATTGCTTTGTTCACGATGTCGCAGTTTATTTCCTGTAAAATTGAGTAATTTGATAAATAAATTTGAAGCCACAGGTTGCATGTGCAGTAGGACACCACATAAAGAATGACATTTTTCTGGTACAGAAGCCATTGCTTGAGTCTTCATTGCATAGATGAGCAGAAATACAAAATACAGATTTTCTTAGTGCCAGTTTTCTTTCCTCATCAGTTGGAGATGCTTATATCCATGATATAAAAGACTTTTTGTAAAACACTTGACATGTCCATATATGATCTCTCAGGTTGAGTCTTCTCAAGAAGATGACTATGACACATCTTGATTTAATACTACACTTTCTTAATAAATTGAAGAAGACTAAGGAGTGGCCAAAAACATCCTAAGAATATTCCTTTAAATAAGTAACGTGCACTTCACTCTGTCAGGTTATGCAAACACAAAATTGTTTGATTCAAATAAAACAATCCATATTCTGCTTATCAAACTTTCCTTCTTGATGTAAAAGTGATATTTTATGGGTTTACTGCTCATTTCATCCTTGTTCATTACTTTTGTTTTGAGAAACAAATGACAAAGGACAAAAAATGTTTACTGTCACAACAGCTACCACTTGGTGGTAACATGCTGTTGGTAATGTGGTACCACATTACCTACCCATCGATATTTGTGCAAGAGTAACTAGCAACAGAAAAGATTGTATTTGTGAAATATGTTGCTTTGCCTTATACATTTCTTATCCATGTGTAATGGAATTAATAATCTTTAATGAATACTTTCCTGGCTGGATAATTTCTAAATAGCTGAACTGAAAGTGCTTCATCTGTAAAATTTTTAGAATCTATATTTTATTAATAGAATACAAATCATATTTTTAAAATTTTTATTCCTCTGCTTCTTCAATGATTGTAATCTTGCTGATAAACCATTACTTTTTACATTAGTTTAGTCTTTGATGGTTTTTTTTTTTTTTTTTTTAATGGTGTAACAGCAAGATTACAACCATTGCAGAAGCAGGGGAGAAACCATCCTTGAAATATGATTTGTAAACACTTTATTAATAATAAATAGGTTCTAAACATTTTACACAGGTTTCATTTCAGCTGTTTAGATGAAAGATAACTTGTACAATATGCCATTCAAACATTATAATAGTAGGGTAATTTCTCATCACTATTCATATATCCTCCACACATTGAGTTTAATACCAGTATATTTTTGTATGGCAATATCTAAATTCCAGAGTTAATACAGGAGTCTCCCACAACAATCTCAGAACTGAAAGTGGTTTAATTAAGAGGTAAAAACATATCCCAGGTGAAATACTTTTTTTTAGCTGTTTCATCAGTTTTCAACCAGCTGTATGCAACAGTGATTGGTGGCAGCCATATCAAAATGAAGTTGTAAAGTTTATACTGGTAATAAAGTTTTTTTGAGAATTGTTTAGTCAATTTTTATATTGATTTGCTTATTTGTCCTAATAATAGTTATCCTGCGCCTGATGGCATAAGTTCAAACTGTGAAATTGAGTGGATTAAACTTTGGATATCTCAGGTACATAATATAAAATATTCCCAAATTTCAACTCTTTCCAACAAGTACTTTGAGAGATACAAGACCAGAAATCATAGAAGTCATTTTATAATAGCGCTGTACAATATATCCAGTACCATAAACAAAATAATAATTTTTTTTTATTATAAATTGCTTTTGAACTTGTATGTTGATCTTTTCTAAGTTTATTATTCAACATGCTTTGGTCTCTTTATTATTCAAAATACTGTGATCTGTTTTTCAGATAGATCAAAGCATTTTGAATAATGTTGCAGCATTAAATCATTATATGCATTGAAATTCTTCCAAATAATAATTCATGCCTAAGTCATTATTAGTTTGTTAGTTATTATTTTTTAACATACTGTTTGCTTCATTATCTGTACATTAGTATTTTTCTTCTTTTTTTTTTTTTTTTGTGTTATACTTCTAATTTATTATAAATTAAAATAAGAAGATAAATAAATATATATAAAATTTTGTTAATTGTTCATTGTGTTTTCAAGGTAGACAGCAGAACTGGAATGGTTTTGAATATATGTGATCTCAAAAGATATATGAAGGTAAGGAAAAATTTTTTAATATTTAATCATAAAATATTTTTAAAAAATTCTTTTTTTTTTTTTTTTTTTTTCTGTAATGGTTAAATCACGAGTTAGCTTTTGCTTAAGTTAAACTTAAGCAAAAGCTAACTTGTAATATAGGTTAGTGCAATGGCATAATTTCTATACGCAGTAAACCAACCGAAGTTGTACAGTGCCATCATTATATGACATCTCATATATGAGATGTTATATCCCTGCTGGCAAAATTCCTCTATATCATATAATATTACATATGAAAAATTTAATAGTAATTGACTCTCCAGAAGTCACTCTTAAAATTTTGATATCACTATTTGCATTGAACCCTAAGAGATCTCATTTTTTAAAACTATCATAGCATAGTCATTTTTGAATATTTCTCATTGATTTTTCTCCTGGTCACCCATACTACTACTTTGTAATTCTCAAATATCATATTTATAGTGGCATCATTTTTATAAATAAAATAATAATAAATAAATAAATATAAATACTTTTGTAACTCTTGTTTCTGCATGTGTTTTAACGTTGCTTCAGCCAGTGCATAATTGTACATGCACTGCATTCAGTTGTTATTTGATTATAATGTATTTGTATTCATTTGCTGCAATGAAGCTCATTTTACGGTGATATATGATTTTATTTTCTAGTGAAGCTATATTTACGAGTCCTAATCTTATAATTCAAGTTTTTGCAAAGAACTAAACATGAAAGCAATACAATTGCATTCAAACGAGGAAAAGAAATAATACAGAAACCTTGGAACATAAATTCTTACATAACACATAAATCTCTACCATGTATAAATGTAGTGGGTGCGGGATCAGTGAGCCAATAGCTTTACTCACAGAAGACTTGTGAAAGAAAGACATTTACATTCGTCTGATGCATTTTTCAGTATTACTTAGATACAGAAAAATTCTTTGAAATTACAATGATAAATTACACCCTTTCCCATCTCATAAAATCAATTTATATTGACCAATGTATAGATACATGTTATACAAAACATACATGTGTGTGTACTTTGTTTTCAAAAATAATTGTATGAGAGTAGTTTACAGTAGAAGAGAGCTCTTTTTATGACTGCAAAGTTGACAAAGTGTGAAAGTCCTCTAAGCCTAGAATTCAGCACATTTTTCTCTTGACCTGCTTTTTGCCTATATTCTTGATAATTCATGCAAAGTTCTTAAATTTTTAATAGAGAAACAAAAACTCTTTTCTTGAAAGGTATTGCAAGTTTCAGCTAGAGTCAGAGTGTTTGAAGAATAGAAAAGGGCAAAAGAACACTTAATATTTTGGACCCTATTCACTTACTCCAAATTAACTGTCATTCAAAAATTATGTATACAGTTATTTTGTTACAGGGCCATAGTCTGCTTGCTGTGGAATTTGGATTGAATTTAGACACTGTCTTTTTAATGCAAGGAAAGAAAAGAAGTAATTGCTTTGCTTACCATTTTAATATGCTCTAATTTGCCTGTCAGCACTTGAATTTTGATCTGTTCACAAATTTTAAATATAATTAGTATCTTCGTTAGTTATTTAAGTATTACACTTCTTCAGAGGAGCCTCTCTCTAATATATGTGATAACAGAAAAATTAAACATTAGTTTTCTCCTTATGAGAAGAAAATTGGAAAATGTACACTATTCATAATATACATTGATAAATTCATTTTTTTCTCGTGTTACTTTATAAAATTATGACAACTCCAAGTTATGATACAATATTACACTTTTGTAGATAGCTATTAGTGATGTACTTGATCACAAGAATATTGATGCAGATGTACCTTATTTTAAAGACAAAGTGAGGTAAGTCAATTTTTATATACTCTCATTGTCAGAAAAATTATTCTATCTTAAAAGTGTAGATTAATTTTCCTGAGCTTTGGTTTACAAATACAGATGCTCCCCACTTATGTTGTATACCTCCATAAGTGGGGAACATCTATATTTGTATACCAAAGTGATACGTTTATATATGAGGATTAATACTAATTGACCGCTGACCGACACATTTTGGCCATAGTTGGCCTCGTGTCGTGAAATCCACATAACTAATTAACAGGACTAGTTGATATTGGAATGATGCCAATACTCACTTAGCTCTTTTATTCTTTAAATTTAAAACCAGAAGGATTCTTGTTAGAGATTATTAGATATACATATCATATACAGGGTGTCTCAAAAATATTGGTACAAATGTTTAGGGGAGGTAGGTAACATCTAAAGGAAAGTGAATCTCATAGGAACCCATAACAGGAAACATCACCGTAAGTCGGTAGACGGTGCTGTTCATCAGTTCGCGAGAGGGAAAATTTCTGGTTTATTCATTCAAGCAGTAGTCGCCGCACGAAGAGCATGCATCAATATACGAACTGTGAGCTGGCAGACATGCACCTAGTGTATGGATTAGCAGAGGGCCCACACGGTGTGCGCCCCCATGCAGCACAACATCACTTCGCAATAAATGTGTCGGCAGGTATGGTCGGTGACTGCTTAGTCAGCCCATACCTGTTACCATCCCGCATGAACTCCGCTAAATATCGGATCTTTCTTGAACAAGTTCTACCAGGGTTAATTGACGATGTTCCAGCAAATGTGAGACGCAACGTTTGGTTTCAACATGACGGGGCACCTGCCCATTATGGAAGGTGTGTTCGTGACCATTTGAACAGGCGTTTTGGGCGTCGATGGATTGGCCATGGTGGACCCGTTGCCTGGCCCCCACGGTCACCTGATTTATCGAGCCTTGATTTCTTTCTGGGGGGGGGGCGCAAATCTATCGGGTATGAATCACCTGTGGAGACAGAAATGGATCTTGTGGCGAGACTCGTCTGCACTTCTGCTACTGTCAAAGAAACTCCAGGTGTGTTCGACCGTGTCTGCCAATCCATGCTGCGTCGGTGTCATGCATGCATCACGTCTGATGGTGGAACCTTCGAGCATCTGTTGTAACATCATTAAATGCATCCATCTCGTACTCCATTGTTAATATTATGTCAAATAAATGTTTGCCATTAATTACTGTCTTGTGTCATTTCTGCTTCTTGTGCCTCTGCTACTACTTACCCGTGACGTTTCTGGTTATGGGTTCCTATGCAATTCCTTTAGATGTTACCTACCTCCCCTAAACGTTTGTACCAATATTTTTGAGACACCCTGTATATTTACCATATGGCCCATGCTTACCAGCAGAATTAAAAGATGTCACTATCTGGCATATATTTCAAATGTATATGTAACAGTGTGTCACATATGTATCCTGTTTTACATTTAGTACATTTCGAGCCTATATGATGTGGATCAAGGCACGCCAAATGAAAGCTGAAACAGGTTTAAAGGAATTATACTGCAAACAGCTCAGAAGAAAATAAGATACCAAAAGGAAAAAAGAAGGAAACCATGGATTTCAGAAGGAACCCTAAGTATTATGGAAGAGTGAAGAAAGATAAAAAGAGGTTACATAAGGAGTAAAGGTGTTAAATTTTACTATAAGAAAATAATGTACACAGAAAAAGCAAAAATGGCATGAAGAAATTGAAGACCTCAATAAAAGGTCTTACCTCCAGGGGCTTACCTCTGGTGAGTATGAACTTGGCACACCCAGGGTCCTGAGCTGGATGTCATCATTCTTCTCTTTCTTGGTGATTTATTTCTAACCCCCTCTCTCTTTTTCTTTCAATAAAAGGTAAGACCTCAATAAAAGGTCTTACCTCTGGTGAGTATGGGCTTGGCACACCCAGGGTCCTGAGCTGGATGTCATCATTCTTCTCTTTCTTGGTGATTTCTTTCAAAACCCCCTCTCTTTTTTTCCTTTCCCTCCCTTCCTCTCTCTCTCTCTCAAGGTAATTCAGATTTTTTTTCTTTTTTTTTTTTTGCCTGGTGCAGCATGAGCCTCAGGCTTCCTTGCACCATATAACTAATAATAATAATAAAGACGTGATGTTAACAGAATGCACAGGATCATAAAAGAAATTTAGAAGGAAAGAAGAATCCCAGGAAGAGTTAAAGATAAGAATGGTAAAATATTAGATGAGGAAAAAGACATCATGGAAATCTGGAAAGAATATGTGGAAAGCTGTATGAAGCGGCAAATACAGAGAGAATAGAAATCCTGGAGGAGGAAGTTGATCTACTAATTATGAGGGAAGAAATAGAAGCAACAAAGAGAAAAAAAGAATGGAAAGGATAATATTCCAATTGAATTCTACAAGAATATTAAGGAAGATAGCTTGGAGACATTCACAGAACTTGTGAATGATATTTACATGACAAGAGAGTTGCCAGAAGATTATAAGCAAACAATAATGATCCCCATACCCAAAATGAAAAATAGCCTAGGTTGCAGCAATTACAGAACAATAAGCATCGTAACACATGCCTCTAAAATTTTAATTGGATGATGTTGAGGAGGGTAAAAAGAAGAATTAAAGAATTCATTGGAGATGATCAGTATGGATTCAGAGTAAATAGAAGAACATGATGTGGAATAACGGAACTAGAGTGAATAGAGTAAAAAGAGATGGAATAATGGAACTAAATACCATTGCTCAGAGGATAATAAAAGGATCACTAAATATTGTTTGTCAGATTCATGGATTTTTAAAAAGCTTTTAACAGAATAAACCATGGGAGAATGCTCAATATGCGTAAGAAAATAGGAGTGGAGGGAAAGGATTTAAGAATTATAAAATTAGCATCAGCAGTAGCAAATGATGCAAAAAAGCAAGCCTATACAGCATCTTTCAAAAAAAAAAAAAAAAACACACACACAAAACCTCCCATTTCATCTATTCATTCCCTCTAATAGTTTCTCTAGTTCTTCCTTGACTTTATTTTAATAGTTGTTATTGTTGTTGTTATTTGGTTTTTAGGAGCATTAGCAACTAAGGCCATATTGCTCCGGGGATATGCTGTGGTCATTCCCTGACCTTTCCGCATCCTCCGTAGTCACGGAGGATGGTCACGGGCTTGAACCCCGGTCTAATCAAGAACCGTGTGCTACGCACTGCTGCTCCTGCCCACCTGGCTACGGAGGCAGCCTATATTTTAACAGTCAACCACCCATTGCCTAAAGACAAACTTTCACACATCTATACTGCAACCGTCCTTCCTCAATTTGAATTTGCACCCCCTCGTGTGTGGTCTGAGCAAGAGGAAGAATCCCATCAGTACTGAGCTTGTTCATTCCAGTCAAAACCTTAAACATCTCATTCAGATCACCATGCAGGTGCTTAGTCTCCAGATTCTGCAATTTGCAGAACTGAAGCCTTCCTTGGTAAGCGCACCCCTTTGTTCTGCTCACCAATCTCATTGTGCTTCTCTATACTCGTTCCAGCAGCTCCACATTTTTATAAAATGAGGCCTCCAGATCTGTATGCAAGATGTAGCCTGACCACTGCCTTATACAATGGAACAATCACCTCCTTACCCCTGCTAGCAAAATTCCTGTATCATTGCCAAAACCCCATGAGCTCTCCTTGCAGCCTGTCTATATTGCTCAGCAAACTTCATATCTGACTGTACAATTACTACTAAGTCTTTCTCATTTTCCATTACCCTGACTGTAGTACCACATAGTTGGTACATTACTCTGGGGTTACTTTTACCCATATGCAGTACTTTGCATTTGCCAATGTTAAACTTCAATTACCATTTCTCAACCGATCTGGCCAACTTTTCTAGATCCCTTTGCATTAGCATACTGTCATTACTGTCATTTGCAACACTGCCAACCTTTGTATCATCTGCAAACTTAGACATTAAGCCTGATATACCTTCATCAATATCATTAATAAATACAGAAAACAATGCTGGACCCAACACTGAACCCTGGGGGACTCCACTAATAAAATTAGTTCACAAAGAGAAGTGTCCCTTGATTACCACACTCTGTCTTCTCTCACTCAACTATCCTTATATCCATAGCAGAAACTTGCTCTTAATGCCACACTGCTCCAATTTGTACAGCAGTCTTTTTTATGCAACAATATCAAAAATCTTCCTGAAATCCAAGTATATGATATTAAAATTATTTTTTGGATCCAGTTCCTTTGTGATCACATCATAGTATCCAATCAGATTGGTCAAACAAGATTTCCCCTTAACAAATCCATGTTGTGTTTAAAGTATAATTGTGGCCCTGTCTAGATGACCTGCATTACTTCTTTTACCAGTGATGCCATTATTTTCCCCATAACAGAAGTTAAACTAACCGGTCTGTAATTACTCATGTCACCTTTTATTCCCCTTTGTGAATTGGGGATACATTCGCATATCTCCAGTCCACAGAGACTTCCTCTAAATCCAAAAACAAGAGGGAGACCACAAACATCCAAGACAAGGATGTTTGTGGTCTCCCTCCTTCTTCAACTTATACAGTCAGAATACTTATATCCTTATCTATGCAGATTACACTATTAGAATTACTGGAAGTAAATCAGAACTAAAGAGAGCACTTAACAAAATTCCCACAAGAGAAGAGTGTGGCATGAGATTAAACATGAACAAAAACAAAAATTTAGAAAATAGAATATAAAAAATTAGAATAAATGGAAGGTTAGTAGAACAAGTGAGAGAATTTAAATACCTCAGAAGTTTGACAACAGTAGATGGAAAGGGCACCAAAGAAATTTTTTCAAGAATCTGAATGGCAGCTTTTAGGAAACAGAAAGAGCTGTTGAGAAGGAATATGAGTAGGAAAATAAAATTAAAAATGTTGAGATGTTATGTTTGGTCTGTCTTCTTATACTGGTATGAAACTTGGACTCTGACAAAAGAAAGCAAAGATAAGATCAATGCTTTTGATATGTGGTGTACTAGAAAAATGGCGCATCCGTAGCCAGGTGGGCAGGAGCAGCAGTGCATAGCACACACTTCTTGATTAGACTGGGGTTCAAGCCCATGACCACTAAATACGGAGGATACGGAAAGGTCAGGGAATGACCACCGCATATCCCCGGAGCAATATGGCCTTAGTTGCTAATGCTCCTAAAAACCAAATAACAAACAAACAAACAAGCTAGAAAAATGTTGAAAATTAAATGGATTGATAAGTTTAAAAAAGTTTGGAGGAGAATGGGAAGTGATTACTGCTTATTTGAAAGAAGTGATGAAAAGTGATGAATAATATGTCCAGCATATTATATCTCAAAAACAGACTAGGTACAGCATTAGAGGGATGAATGGAGAGAGAGTAACAACAGGAGAGGCCAAGAAGAGAATGGCTAGATGATTTAAAGGAATGGTCCAACTTGAAGAAGTACTATGAACTGAAGAGACTTGCCAAAAACAGAAAGCTCTGGCAAATCATGGCTGCACACCTAATGATGTGGATGTAAATGTCTAACTCACAGATATCACCTTAATATTATTTCTGTTATAATGGTTGGAACCCTAAAATTTTTTTATAAATTTTCATCCATATATATATGATGAGAAAACTGCAATAAAAATATTATGATCTTCCCTTTTCTCCATAAAAATGTATGACTCTGGATAATGATAAATATGTCTTGCTGGAAATTTTTCAGTAATTTTTATCTTGTATTATTTACAGAGGCTTTTCAGAAAGAGAGAGAGGCGGGGTCATTATAAATGAATTTTCTCCCTTCTCTGTCTAACACCTTTTCTTTTATTAGAAAATTTTTTCCCTTTTATTTCAGCACAACAGAAAATCTTGCAGTCTTTATCTGGAAGTCTCTTGAATCCCTTATGCCCAAAGGAATGCTTTATCGTATAAAGATACATGAAACTGATAAAAATATTGTTTGTTTTATGGGAGAATTCCATTAACTGTGATGATAAAAAAATTTTTGCACAGAAGGTTTTCTAAAATGAGGTAAAATGCATTCCATATACATGTGAATTCTAGTATTTAATCAAGATAATCAGACAGATCATTTTTTGACAAATCATTTATAATCAGACAAATTATTTTTATTCTCTATAACAAAACTAAAAAAATCAAACTGCTACATAGGCAGATGAACCCCATTCCCAAATAACTATATGGGAGGATTGGGGCATAATGGAAGAACTTGCAGTGCAAAATCTAACTTTAAAGTGCACTTTCCTGTCTAGATGGTCTTGTGTTACTTCTTTAACCAGTGACACCATTATTTTCCAGGATACAGACATTAAGCTAACAGGTCTGTGATTACTCATAAAACCTTTTGATCCTCCTTTGTGAATTGGGGATACATTTTCACATTATCAGTCCAAAAGGGACCTTCCCCAAATCCAAGGATGCTCTCATAATTATGGCTAAGGATTTGATTACCTCCTTTGCTGCCTCCCTTAATATAATTGAATAGATTCCACCCACCCCGGGTACTTTTTCTATGTTTAGCTTCAACAATTTCTCTTCCACTTTCCTTTCAGTTCTCACTAAATTATTTAGCTCCCCATTAGCATTTGATAAGCTTCTGGCATCTCCTTCCCTAAAGAATAAATCATATATGAATATAGATGCCAAACACCTATTCAGTTTGTCAGCAACCTGGAGACGATGTCAACCTTTGACATCAAGTCTTCAGAAGCAGAGAAGTCTTTGCCACTGTTCTGTGCATCCTTTGCTAGCTTGCCTAACCTCCTTTGTGACTTGATTACAGTCTAATTTATATATATATCATAGGCTATATATAAATTCATAATTTATATACATCCCATGCATTCTTCTTCTCTGCCACAAGTCTCACAGTTAATCTGACATTGATTTAGGTCTAAGCCTCGAACAGTTTCTTAGTTGGTATGAAAAAGCCTAGTAGCTTCTATGATTACTTCCCTAAATACTTCTCATTTAGAATTTGCTATTGGTAATATTATCAGTTAATCCCACTACATACAATTTAAAAACTGTCTGAGACCACTGTAGCTATCCTTTTTAATTAAATTCCACATTAGTACACTGTAATCAGTGCCACCCAGTGAGTCTTTACCTATAGATTCTTAGTGCATGAAGAATGAATTGCTGCTGATAACCAGATCAAGAAGAGTCCTTTTTTTTTTAAATTCCTGTAGTCCAACAGGATTTGAATGCAAGTGTCTCCAAATTTTGACATGGCTAACTGCTACACTGTTACAAAGAACACTCCCTTTTAATAAACAGACTAGTTCTAAATTGTCTTTTTGATGAATTTGCTAACCACGTTAGTATTAATAGAGAGCTATACTTGGAATATATATATTGAATTTCTATTCTTAAAAAATGGATTTTTTATGGTGCCAGTGTATACAAAGGATACTTAAGGATACATGTATTTTCTCATAAATTGAAAATTTATTCTTAGATTAGTTTTAAAATCTACACAAAACAGAAAACTTTGTGCCCATCAAAGCTTTCAGATGCATTGATGATTTCTAACTGTAACTTTGATTTCAAAAATATCGAACGTATTATTTAACCGAAGAACTGACATTGGAAAAACCAACGATGACAATTTTATAGCCAACCTCCTTGATCTGAATATTACACTAAAAGTTGATAACAACAAAGATATGGTGTGTGTGTGTGCAGGTGAAGAAAGATATACTTTCCAATTGGCATATGCTAAGCATTGGAACTCAAACATATCAATTATGGTGCACAGAAACATAACAGTGGAACAAGGCTTTCTTTCAATGTTAGGTAATTAATCTGGATTTGTTATTCGTAATATTGTAAGCCAGTTGAATCTTAGAAATATGTGATATTTTAAAAGGATTGTCTATTTATTGTTATCATAATATAAGAAAACTTTTGCATATGCTAGTGTATAAGTATATAAGTCAAATACACTACTTAACAAAATTAACAGAACATCTAGAAAACTTGGTGTAACTTGTGCAGCATGCGATGAAGCAGGACATATTTGGTATGGTGGTGTACCATACATTACAATGAAATGAGGAGACAGTGAGAAACTTCAGATAGGTATAAGAGACATTTATAGTGATTTTATAAGAATTACCAAAGAGGTCACAATACAGGAATCGATACAAGATGCTCGAAAATATAGTCACGTAACATCAGTATGGGGTGTGATCCCTCCAACGACTAAATAGACCTGACAGTGGTGAACCATGCTCAATATAAGGTGTCTAGAAGATTATGTGGCATCAAACCCATTCTTCCACCTGCACAGATCTTAGCTCACTAAGTGACCAAGGAGTTGGTTGTCAGCATGCAATGCGACACTTAAGGGTGTCCCACACATGTTCAATCAGACTTAAGTTTCGTGATTGTGCTGGCCATAACAGCCATTGGATATCTTCAGTTTTAAGATATTCCTCCACCACTTGAGCTCTATGTGCAGTGGTATTGTCATGCATGAAAAGAAAATCTGGGCCAACCGCACCCCTGAAAAGTCGCATATAGGGTTCAAGGATCTGTTCTTGGTACCTCTGCACAGTTACAATACTCCTATAAAAAATATAAAGAGGGGCACAGCCATTGATCATTATTCCACCACCACCTCCACTGAAAGTGTCCCTTTCTCTGATGTTGAAGTAATGGTACTGCATTCCTCATCTCCAGATAAAATAATGTCTAGAATCTGTAGGCTAAAACAGGACTCATCAGAAATCAGAACTAGAGTTGGCTCCAAATCACATGTTCATAGCACCAGTTTCAATGAGCTCTGTGGTGGTTTGGTGTTAATGGGATACAAACCACTGGCCTCTTTGTGTAGAGTCCACTTGAATTGAGCCTTCTTAACATGGTCCAGTTGTAAATGTTTTCACCTGTGGCTGCAGCAACCTCAAGAGACAATTGATGACAAGACCTTGCTGTTAGGGCCAGATAGCAGTCTGTTCTGGTTGACTTAACCCTTGGGCAACCTTGGCCAGCTCTTCTTGTAATGGTTCCTGTCTCCTAAAACTGGTTCCATAGTGCCAAAATGACACTGCGGGACATGTTAAGCCTCCTCCACCTGCGACTGCCTGTCTTCAAGTTGTCCAATGGCCTGCCATCTCAAAGAATCAGAAAAAGTCTAAATGACAACAACTTGCCATCCCGAGTATTGGAGATGTGACTGTCCCACTGAGCAAGCCAAAAAATGGGAATGAAGTGACAGTCACAACCCATGTTTTTATAGGCATAAATAATTTGCATAATGTGCAGCTCTGTAAGGTGGTAGATCAATTACTATTGGATACTTGAAATTTGCATGCCAGGATACCTATTATATCAAATATTTGCCTTCAGCAACACCGTTCACAATAAAATATTCATGAAAAACCTTTCATTCTGTTAATTTTGTCGAGCAGTAAATATAACACATATGCTAAATCTATATTTATCAGTCAGCCATTTATAATAAAGAACAATTATGGTTGGTGTTATCAGTATGTTATATAAATACATAGGGTACTAGGAAAGTTTTGCAATATGACGCAACAATGAATCACAGGAAGCTGCTTGTTGCTGCACGTTGAGACATGTTCATACGTGCATAGTAGCCGCCGCGCCAAGTCGATGGGCTCAGTTATTCATTAGTAGTGAGAGTGTAAAGTGCTTGCGATGGCATCGTGGTCACGAAATGAGATAAGGACAGTTTTGCGGTATAATTTTGTGCGTGGTTTAACCATAGACCAGTGCTTAGAAGAAATGACTCTTGCACTAGATGATGATTGTCCACATCGTACAACGATATTCAGGTGGTATAGAGAATTCCAAAGGGGTAATTTCACTCTGGAGGATTCGGAGAGGCCGGGAAGGCCACGAACGTCAGTTACGGAGGAAAACGTTACTGCTGTGAGGAAAATGCTTGACGAAAATAGGCGAGTGACCTACCAACAGATAGAGGATACTTTGGGCCTAAATGCACCAGTAATTCGTTCGATTCTGCAAGATCATTTGCACGTGAAGAAACTTTGTTCTCTCTGGGTGCCGCATCAACTGACTGAAGAGCAGATGACACGACGTGTGACTTGGTGCCGGGAGATGTTAAAAAAGTTTGATAAGGGACAATCTCGGTATGTGAACAACATCGTGACAGGTGACGAGACTTGGCTGTACTATTACGATCTGCCGACCAAGGCTCAAAACAAAGTTTGGGTCTTTGATGATGACGACACACCCGTAATTGTCAGAAAATCCCGATCTGTAAAGAAGAAAATGATAGCGGTATTTTTAAAATCGAGTGGAATTGTGGAACGTGTCGTTTTGGACACGCAGAAGACAGTCACAGCTAAGTGGTATACTGAAAAATGCCTGCCTAAAGTCATTGGATCTATGAAGAACCTGCGGCCAAAGTCAAGAATGGACACCTGGTACCTCCATCACGATAATGCTGCAGCTCACCGCGCCAAAGCCTGCACCGAATATTTGACCACGACAGGACTGAAACTTCTTGAGCACCCTCCCTACAGTCCAGACCTTGCTCCCTGCGACTTTGCACTGTTCCCGCATGTGAAAATGAAGCTAAAAGGGAGGCGGTTTTCCAGTGATGAGGACCTTCTACGAGCTTGGGACAACGAGTGTGCTTTACTCCCTAGTGAAACTTGGCAGAACTGGTTTAAAGATTGGTTTCGGAGGATGGAGAGGTGTATTGAATGTAGAGGAAATTACTTTGAAAAAATTAAATAAACAAAGCTGTATTGCAAAACTTTCCTAGTACCCTTTGTATTAATGTAAAATGGTCTATCAGTAAAAATTAAGTATAATATGTTACATAAGAATCTTTACCTCAAGTATCCAAATAAGATGATGCAGCTGTCCAATGTGCAAAATACGTTTAAGCAGAAGTATCACTTTCAATTTAATCTGTCTTCACAGAGTTTATTTCTTCATTTACAGTAGCTAATTCTTTTGCATAAGTAGGGTGTAGCCTCATTCTGTACATAGCTTTGAGCAAACTAAGTTTGCTAATAAGTGCATTGATCCCGTATTGTGGAGGCAACTTCATCACAAGTTACCTTGGTACTGCACTTTAAATAAAGAGCACTGCTCTAATGGAGATATACTCATATATTGCTATTTATGTAAAAATGTATGCCATTCCCAGTACTCTTGTTTCAACTCTTTTTGGGGTGTGATCGGTAAGGAAGTAGGCACCACAGGTGAATGATCTGATGACCCAGATATGAAATATCCAGAGAAGAGTGCTTTTTATTTAAATTTCAGTGTAATACAATGCAACTCATGGTGAAGGTGCCTCCACAGTATGAGATTGATGCATGTATTGGCAAAATGTTTGTTTGCTCAGTGCTGTGTACAGACTACTTATACAATTATTTATAGCTCTTGTAGCATGAGGCATATTGCCCTAAATTCTTTGAGCTTTTAGTAGCTAATTCTTTGTTATATTTTCATAAGTTCATTACTGATATTTCAGTTCTATAAATCATCTTTAGGCTGTGAATTGCTTCTTAACAAAACAGTAGAGAAAACTAATTTTAATTGGACTTATTTTCTGGAAAAACTATTAAATAGTTTGTGATAAATGAACAATATTTTTGATAGGAAAATAATTTTTGACACATTGTGAGAAGAAAGTATTTCAGTATTTCTGAAGTAAATATTATTAAAAGGAAGAAATGCTAACAAAATCTTTAACTATATTTTATTGTGCTAAATATTTTGTTACAAAAATGACAATTATACATCATGTACAGTGTATCTGTATTTATATTCCAATGCAAAAACCCCACTTATGATTTGGCTATATATATATATAGCTAAATTAAAATAGGATATTGCCAGTAGCATGGCATACCAGTAGAGCGAAAATGAACTGAACCAAATAAAATAACAATAACAGAAAAATATAAGGGAGGGTAAAGAATAAAAGGGTAGTGTTGAAGCAACATTCCTAAAATAATTTAGAAATTAAGCCAATTAAAAGAAATTTAGCGACGCCCTTTAGTAAGCACCCGTTTCCGAATTATGTGAAATGTCACTAAGGTGGAAACGTAAACTAACAACATTATGCGACCAAATAAACTGAAAATTAATAAAATAAAATAAAATACTGACCATTATGCCCCATCTCGACAGAGGACCACGAGGCCAATAATAGTCAGGGAATCACTGCATTTTGAACGCTAAAAAAATCCATGCATCGATGGAATGATACTAAGATCAAACCACCGGTGCAATAGATTTGCATAGCGGGGGTGGTCCTTATGCAGCGAAAAATAATAAAACAGGAAGCCTAGTACTCGCATGGCCAAACCACACCACTGACAAAACAATAGTTGAACTGAAAATATATAGAAACAAATTAGGCTATAGATGTTGGTACGAACGCAGCGTTAGCACATTGTCACGCTACCCCCATTTAAATATGATCAAATTAATCCAAAAATTAAATAAAGAATTGACTTTTTTTATTGGCTTAATTTCTAAATTATTTTAGGAATGCTGCTTCAATGCTACCCTTTTCTTCTTTACACCCCCCCCCTTTATCCTTATATTTTTCTGTTATTGTTATTTTATTTGGGTCAGTTCATTTTCACTCTACTGGTTTACCATGCTACTGGCAATATCTTATTTTAATTTAGAGAGAGAGAGAGAGAGAGAGAGAGAGAGAGAGAGAGAGAGAGAGAGATAATCTTTATTACCCTTCACGGCTATAAAGCCAGGGGCTTACAGTTTCCCAAACTTGGGAAAATTGAACAATTATTTACAAAAAGGTAATTTTACAAAGAAAACATATTATAATACAAAGGAGAGAACTCCTTACGAGAGTTAAATCTGATTGAGCTGGCTTAACATCGAGATAAGAGCACCAGCTCAATCAGACAGGAACAGATGGACTAATCAGTCATTGCTGATTAGTCCTACTCGTCATAATTTTTTTCCGGTAAGTCCGGTCAGCAGCGAATTTGTTCAGGTTGGCGTCCAGTGCCTGGGTTTGCTTGAGCATCTGCTGAGGAAGGAACCTGTCCGAGAGATGGAGTCGTGCTGAATGCGAGTAGAGCTCGGGATTGGCCCTAAGGGCAGCAGGGGGGATCCTCCAGCCACAGGTATCCCAGAATGAAGGTGTTGCCATTATGCCTGTTATCATCTTGACTGTTGCTAGGAGGCGTTGGTCGTCGACTAAGGTGGGAAGCCGTGGAATTCCGAGAGAGTTGGCAAGCTGTGTGGTACGAATCAGAGCTGGAAGGTTGTGCTTCCTGTTGGCCTACTTTAGGAGCCAGAATTCTGTGGCAAAGAGTGGTTTCTTTATTGACGGTGCCGCTGACGCCCAAATTTCAGCAGCATAGAGTAAAGGTGGAAGGATAACTGTTCTTATGTACCTCACGGTTATCTTTTTATCTGTGATATGAAGGAGATGTTGTTTTGCTATCCCCCGGAGTCTTGATAAGCAACATGTAGTGGATTCTGCTTTTCTGCTGCCACAGATGTTAGCTTTTCTATTATTTTTTCTTATTTATTTTAATATATATTTCAGTAATTTTTATTTCTTTATTTAATTTTTGGATTAATTTGATTATATGTATATATCTGCAAAAAGGTCTCTAAGGTTGGAGTTATACATACCACAAGTTTAGACAAATACACCAACCGTTTAAATAAACTGATTTAATGATAAAATAATACTGAAATGATACAATAAAACGATACAATAAAAACTGTAAAATAATAATTTACCAAAAACTGATTTACACTAAAACAAATAAAAATGAATCGATGAATTTAAAATACATTAAAAATTTTTAATTTAAAAGCGATAAAACACCATTGAAGCTTTCGGGGGCATCCCCCTCCTTTCTCAACAATAATGAAGTTCAAGCAACACAACCTTAAATATCAGGCTCGGCGCATGTTCAACACTCCCTTCACGTGTGCTGGAACCGGAAATGGTCTGGGAGCGGGACAAATTAAAATGTTTGTCTCTAGCAAGGGGATAGAGATAGGGGAGTTTGGCTCCACCTCCAAAAGGGGGTGGAGCTGAACTCCCCTATCTCTATTCATACTATTGTTACCAGATGACCCAATCTACAAACTCTCCCCACTTGCGGTCCCAGAATCTATGCGCCCGGTCAAGGATGACAGCATTCTCAGGGGATACCTGAGATTGTTGCTGATGTTGTTTTTCCCAATAGTGCTCGGCAATGGTGGACCTATTGAATTCTGCGGTTTGTATAGCTCTTGTATGTTCCCCCAGATGATCCTTAAGTTGTCGCCCTGTCTCCCCCACATACCGTTCCCCACGATCCGGGCATTTGATCTCATAAACGACCCCACTACTAGAGTCCCTAGTAATGGGGTCTTTGACCTGTGACATCACTGTGTGCAATCTCCAACCCGGGAGCTGCACACAGTGTGTCTGAAAGTCGCGAAGCATCCTCGCAATGCGATCTGACAAGCCCAGATAGTAGGGAATATAAACTGTGGTAAGCGGTGCAGGTGGAACTACCTGATTATGCTCCACTTCTCTATTATATTTATCAATGACCCTCTGGGGGTAACCTCATTTCATAAGATCCATCATAACTTGCCTAATTTCTTTCTCTCCCTCCTCAGAGGTACTACACTATGTCCTCACCCTACCCATAAGTGCCCTAGCCACACTATTTTTATGTTGGGCAGTCTGAGCCGACTTATAGTGTGTGTACTGGCCCCTACACATTAATTTCCTGTAGACCTTGGTTCTAAGCCTGGGGCCTTCCCTGTACATCATTATATCCAAAAATGGTAGGGTGCCGTTTCTTTTACCTCAGAGGTCTACTTCTACCTCTGAGGTAAATTTTATGAAAGGAGAGAAACCATTGAGAAAACTAACCACGTCTTCCTCTCTCCCCTTTTTTTACTATAGTGAACGTGTCATCCACATATCATTTCCACTTACATTAGCATTAGTAGAGGCATTTGATGCAAGAAAGCAAGCTTATGCAGCATCAGCCAAAAAAAAAAAAAAAAAAAAACCCACTTCCACTTCACCCCTCTGTTCGTTCAAAATACCTGTCCAGCTGAGCCTTAGACTTATTTAGGCTATCAACCTCCACCACAAGGGATGGAAGTCTGTTCCACCAACCAACCACCCGCTGGCTAAAGGCAAATTTCCGCACGTCTATCCTACATCTGTCTTTCCTCAATTTGAATTTATGCCCTCTCAGGTGATTTTTCTGAGCTAGAGAAAGAATCCCATCAGCATTGAGCATGCTCAAACCATTCAAGGCTTTATACACCTCTATCAGATCACCTCGCTGGTGCCTAGTCTCCAGACACTGTAATTTGCAAAACTTAAGCCTTTCTTCGTAAGAGCACCCCTTTGTTCCATTCACTAATCTTGTTGCCCTTCTCTGTACTCGTTCCAGCAGCTCTACATCCTTCTTGAAATGAGGCCTCCAGACCTGTATACAGTACTCTAGGTGTGGCCTGACCATTGCCTTATACAATGGAATAATCACCTCCTTATCCCTGCTGGAAAAATTCCTGTATATCATTGACAATACTCCATGAGCTACTCTTGCAGCCCGTTCTGCACTGCTCAGAGAACTTCATATCTGCCTGCACAACCACCCCCAAGTCCCTTTCATTCTCTACCACTGTCAGTGTAGTACTACAGAGTTGATACGTTGCTCTGGGGTTGCTGTTTCCCATGTGTAGTACTTTACATTTGTCAATGTTAAACTTCATTTGCCATCTCTCAGCCCATCTGCTCAACCTTTCCAGATCCTGTTGCAGCAGCATAGTGTCAGTAGTGTCCTTGACAACCCTGCCAACCTTTGTATCATCTGCAAACTTGGACATTAAGCTTGATATACCATCATCAATATCATTTTTAAATACAGGAAACAATAATGGACCCAACACTGAGCCCTGAGGGACTCCATTAATAACATTAGTCCACAATGAGCAGTGTCCATTGATTACCACTCTCTGTCTTCTCCCCCTCAACCACCCCTTTATCCATAGCAGCAATTTGCCTCCAATGTCACACTGCTCCAATTTGTGTAGCAGTCTTCCATGTGCAACAGTATCAAAAGCCTTTCTAAGATCCAAGTATATAATATCAAAGTTATTCCCTGCATCCAGTTCTTTTGTGACTGCATCATAGTATCCAATCAAATTGGTCAGGCAAGACTTCCCCTTAACAAAACCACGCTGTGTCTGAGCTATAACTGAAGTCTTGTCTAAATGATCCTGCAGTGCTTCTTTAACCAGTGCCTTCATTAATTTTCCTTACGTATAGGGAACTCCAACCTCGCAAAAATCCTATTCTCTAATTCTTCCAAAGCTAAGTTTGCGACAATAGCGCTAATTGGAGAACCCATAGCTGTGCCGTGAACCTGCTTATATATCAGGCCTTGAAATACCAAGGTAGTACTTGAAAGACATAATTCAACACCACAGCATATATCTTCCATATTTAGGTGAGATCTAGCACTTAAGGTATCATCCTTCTGTAAGGCCAACTTGACACATTCTACCCCATGCGCTATGGGGATACACATGAATAATGATACGACACCAGAGTCTCATCCTTCCCTATATCTTGACACTTTACAAAATTCACGAACTCCACACTATCTTTAATGACCAACGTGGACTGACCCATTACCAGGGCAATCAGCTGTGCCAGAAATTTAGATAGAGCATAAATAAAAGAAACTGTAGGTCGTAGTGGAACATTTACTTTGTGCGTCTTGGGCAACCCATAAAATCTGGGCAGCCGACACCCTGTTGCATGCATGGACCAGTATTTCTCCTTTGAAATCTTTTCCATTTTCAACCAGGATAGTAACATCTTATTCACACGCTGTTCTAATCCAGCCAATGGGTTTCTATGAATTATCTTGTACATATCACTATCACGTAATAAATCTAACACTTTCTTTTGGTAATCCTCCTTACTTAGTACAACAGTTGATCTACCTTTTTCTGCTGGAAAAATTACAATATCATCATCATCCCGTTTAAGTTCTTCTAACTCTTTCTTCTGTTTAAGGGTAAGATTTGAAGCAGCCATTTTTGCCTGTCTTAATATAGCAACGGTTTTAACACGAATTTGATTAGCAATGGATTCCAGTAGTTTACTAATGGCCCTCTCAATGGCCATGGTTGTTTCAGTAATTGGAGGGTTATCCAAGATTTGTTCCGCCGCTCCCAGACCATTTCCGGTTCCAGCCCACGTGAAGGGAGTGTTGAACATGCGCCTGGTCAGACACGTGTGCTGTGAGCCTGATATTTAAGGTTGTGTCGCTTGAACTTCATTATTGTTGAGAAAGGAGGCAGATGCCCCTGAAAGCTTCAATGGTGTTTTATCGCTTTTAAATTAAAAATTTTTAATGTATTTTAAATTCATCAATTCATTTTTATTTGTTTTAAAGTAAATCAGTTTTTGGTAAATTATTATTTTACAGTTTTTATTGTATCGTTTTATTGTATCATTTCAGTATACTATTCTGTATTATTTTATCATTAAATCAGTTTATTTAAATGGTTGGTGTATTTGTCTAAACTTGTGGTATATATATATATATATATATATTGTGTGGAAATCTAAAAATATTGCTAAATGGAAGATCTTTCATTCTTCCCATTTGAATTCATACGATACTCATCCTGTTATGCAGAAATCAGTAGTCATCCTTCCTTCCTCATTAAACCTGACAAAAAGATTCCATTCTAGGAATATCATCAAAATAGTTAAGTAGAGTTTTTGTTTAAAGTAAAGGTATAATCAAATGGCCAATATTTTAAAATCTGCAACCAAATATTTTGCACAATAAATTTTACTTAAAGGTAATTCGTGTAGTTTTTTAGTGTTTCTTCCTTTTAACAATATTCCTTTAAAAAAAATTTTATTTATAAATTTATATGGGCATTTCAAATGTCAAGTAGTTTGATTTGCATTCTGTATGTTTTTTTAACTGCCTTTCATGATATAAGTGAGATAGCGATGTGGAATTCATTTGCAATTAAGGCTTTATCTAGTTATAAAATTTTAGACAACTAATGTAAAATAAAATTAAACCTTATTTTTATATAAAAAAGAAAATCACTACCATAAAATTCTGTGATGTATTCAAATGTAAGCTTTATTTATACTTTGATGAGGATGACTGTCATCCGTATCAAAATATTTTAAATAATAATTGCAATATGCAGTGTTTCAGAATTTATAAAATATCTAAAAAATACATGCATTGCAATAAAAAAAATATGTTTTTAATATGTTTGATATTGTAATATATTGAGGATGAATTCAATTATTTTAAGCTAAGATGATATTGCTTACGAGTCTGTTGTTAAACCTTGTTATTTCATGCATATTTAATAAAGTACTATATTAGCATTTTATGCTTCCCAATTGCATATATGTTACAATGGCCATTACATTAATTAAACTGAAATTTCCAGATAACAAGAATTTCTTGTATAAATTTTGGCAGTTATTTCTAACAACATCTTATGATTGAGTAACTCCATAAAAAAATACACATAAAAATGATGAAAAGCTACCTACAAAGAGCCATTTATATTTACACCAACTTTTAAAAATACATTGGAAATGCAGAGAACACATATTTCAATAATAACTATTCATAAAGCTCAATGGTTCTGTCCACCCATGGTCTAAAATAACTCATTTTGACATAAACTCCAGGAATATTTTGTATGCCACATCCAATACCCCACGATACTAGCCCTGCTACTTTCCAAACTCCTTGGTGTTTACATACAAGTGGACTTCCTCCATCACCCTGTTGTAAATATATATATATATTTTTAATTAACATTAAAAATTTCTTTTGCAAATATAACGAGCACATATATTTAATAAATAGATTAATTTTCCTTGAAATATATGAGAAGCATTTGAAAAGTTTCATTATTTAAAAATAAAATAAACATATAATATTAAATTATATATAGTATTATATGCATGTAACTCAGTTTTTGGAATAATATTGTGTGTGTGTGTGTGTGTGCATGTGCGTTTTTAAAAAGTCATGTCTACTTAAACCAAAAAATTCACAAAAGAAGATAGAGAACATTTTTTCCATAATGATGTGATGAAGACATGCTTGATGATTGTCCATGATAGACAAATTGGGTTGCTGAATTTTTGAATTCAGAAGGATTTATAAAGACAATTCTTGTAATGGATGAAACTTAGATTCCTTTCTGTGATTCAAGGATCAAACTATAGTCCATGAGTAGCATCATGATGGATCTCCTCACCACAAAAAATTTCAAAGAACATCAGCTACCAAGGTTATGATATTATAATCAACACAATATATAGTTTTTAGGACAAAAAAGGGATGAGACTCATTACTTTTGAAAGGATAAATCCATGATGGATCAATATCATTCTTCCTTACTATTGAAATCCCATGAGCTAAAAACAAAACGTCATTGGAAACTCTCCAGAGTGAAATTCTTCCTGTGTGATATGGCAATGCTTCCAGTCACAAAGCTCCAGTAACCATGGAGACAGTCAATGATTTAGGCTAAGTGGCACTTTAAAATCACTTGACTCTGCTTAATGTTAATATGCCATTTGTTTATTGAAAGGAGTGTATACAATTGCATATTTTTGAAAAAAAAAAACTGCAGTATTGAATGCTGATACACTTTATTCTTACTCTTTGTTAGTTCGTAATATGAAGGAAGATTGGAAAGGGAGATAAACTTCATTTGTGTTTGGTTAAGTGTGAACAGCTCACTATGGCTTGCATTAGAATGTCACTCTCTGATACTATATTCACATTCTTAACTCTCTAGTGGGTGCACCAAAAAAAAAACACCAGCAGACTCATTGGCATACAAATATTTTCAATCAGGTTTTTTTTTTTAAATAAATGGCAAAAAATAATTTAAAATGGAAAACTTTAAAAATATATATTCTTAATCATGACACAATATTGAATAACAAAATCAAAAATTATATATTTAGAAAAAGTCTTTTTTTCCAAAAAAAAAAAAAAATTTCCCAATGCCCAATTTTTTATTGATGCAAATAAAATTAAAACAAACCAAATCCTATGGAAAATGATCATAATGCTGTCTTTTTGTGACCCCAAAATGGGGCCTTAAAGAATTTTTTATGACTGTGTGTCTCCATTTAAAAAACAATTTTTTTTCATAATAATTCTTTTATGAAGAAGATCACAGATATCAAAAATCCTAAAGAATCATCAATTGATGTTACTTGTGTATGTATATATGAGGCTTTATATAGCTGAGCAGTTTATTTTGGTCCATTAAGTATGCTGTACTGTGAATTGGTTTTCTTGTATTTGTTGTCTCATTTGGGAGCATAGTATCACTATAAGAAACTATAATACCTCTGATGAATATTTCATAAAAACTGTTTCAGAGAAACAGTTTTTATGATATATTCAATATGAAATATATCTAATGTTATATTTGATATAAAGATTAATATTGAAGTAATTACAAAAACCTTTCCTTCGGCTACCTTTGCAACTAGCTAAGGTGTTAATGAAATGGACTCAGGTAAAAATGCAATTTGATAATTTTTTTACACATACAACTGTGCTGTCCTT
This sequence comes from Mastigoproctus giganteus, assembly GCF_048544385.1. NCBI lineage: Eukaryota > Metazoa > Arthropoda > Arachnida > Uropygi > Thelyphonidae > Mastigoproctus > Mastigoproctus giganteus. The sequence continues at coordinate 26,866,539 of NC_143578.1, read as the reverse complement.
CAAAAAAATTATAATTATTGCACAAAAAATTATCTGGACCTGGAAACTGCTATGTAAAGTTATTCATGAGCAAAAACACCAACTTTGTTGATTGTAATGATAAATGCTAAGAAATTGTCTTCTCTTCAAAGTAAATGGCAAATTAGTTTCACTGAGAGCTAAATCAATTCTCAGGATTTGAAAATCAGTTAGAAATTTTTTTTTTTTTTTCTCAATTTTACTGCTAAATAAAACCTGTTGCAAAAGGAATCAGGTCGAAAGCTTAGTTGTTCAAGTTCAAAGAGCATTCTGGATAGAGAGAGGAACATAAGTAAATTGTTATATAGGTTAACAGTTTTGAAAGTTTATTTTTTAAGAATTATGTATTGAAAGAAACACTTATCATTTCCAGTAAACTAGTTTCTAGTAAATAATTGATTTGATTACTTCAGAAAGGACACATAAAGCATAACTATATTACAGGAATATATATATATATATATATATATATATATATATATATATATTCCTGTAATATAGTTATGCTTTATGTGTCCTTTCTGAAATATATATATTTATATTAAAGATACAAATTATTAAAGATTCATATTCCCCATAAGGGGAATATGAATCTTTAATAATTTGTATCTTTTCATCATTGTGTATTCATATAAAAGAATTAGATAAACAATTTTAACATTTATTATGTAGGTGTTAAAGTTGTTCTCTGATACCTGCATTACATTGAAATTACACTTTGTAAAAGAATAAGAGTTTACTTCAATATGATACGTAGCACACTTCCATATGATACTCTCCAGAAATCAAAACCAGAAGACTTTAACAGAAGGTTTTAATTTCTGGAGAGTATCATACGGAAGTGTTATACGTATCATATTGAGATAAACTTATTGTTTTACAGATATTGATATCAACGTAGAATGTATTGAGCATTATAGTTCTGGTTCATACTATTGAAATTACACTCTACAAATATCCAAAAAGATATGGCAAATATCAAATGAAATCACAGCTTCTTTAGCACTATTAAAAGTGTTCCAGTTTAAAGCTGAATGTCAGCATCACTCTTTGATACAGCATGAATGCCAGTTGCTGTAGTGTCCATGTAGTCAGATGTCAACCCTCTGTAATGTGGTTGCCACCTTGAAACTCTTTGGACCTTAGATAAAAATTTCTTTATCTAAGGTCAAATTTTTTACAGTGCAGTATTTGATTACCTTCCCTTACAAAATAACAAAATATGCTGGACCTAGTTTTTATTGTTATGAGAATAAACGATGAAATTAGGAAGAAAAAAGGGGCAAAGAAACATTTTCAAATGCAATATACTTCCCACCCAAAAAAAAAAAAAAAAAAAAAAAGAGAAAAGAAAAGAAAGGACAAGTGAATATCAAAATCTGGTTGTTCTAGTTGGACTTTATTTTTTGGGTTGTAGCTCCTCAAAAATTTCTTATTTTTATGCAGATTTTAGAAATATTTTTGTGCCCAAAGACTGGTATACTTTAATTTTCATTGAAATAACAGTGAATAACAGCAGAGCTATGTTCTACAAGTATATATAAATATTTGTACTGGCAAAAGGGAGCAAGCTTATATATTATATACAGCATCAGCCAAAAAAAAAAAAACATTAACCACTTCATTTACTCATCCCTTGGGCGCCTCCATAGCCAGGTGGGCAGAGCAGCAGTGCTTAGCACACACTTCTTGATTAGACCAGGATTCGAGCTCGTGACCACTAAATACGGAGGATGCGGAAAGGTCAGGGAATGACCACCGCATATCCCCGGAGCAATATGGCCTTAGTTGCTAATGTTTGTAAAAACCAAATAACAAACAGCAAACAACTCATCCCTTATAATAATTTGTCCAATATTTCTTTAAATTTATTCCAACTACCCACTTCCATAACACCAGATGGAAGTTTGTTCCCGTTCCAACAATCACTTACTGATCTGGCTGAAAAAAAATTTTTGCACATCCCTACTGCAACCATCCTTTCCAACTTAAATATATGTTCCCTTGTGTATGCTGCACTGTCTAAGAAGGAGTAAAGATGTTATCAAATTAAAATTACTCAACGCATTTAAAGTCTTAAAACACTTCAGTCAGGTCTCCACATAGGCTTCCAGATGCTGCAATTTACAGAATTTGAGGCTTTCTTTCTTAGAAAGAGTACTGTTTTGTGACCCTGACTAAACTTGCTCTTCTTTGCACCCATTGCCTTATATATGTCTGATAGAACCCTATAAGCTCTCCTAGCAACCTGTCTGCATTGCTCATACTCAAATGCAGTACCCTGCATTTATCAATGTTAAACAGCAATTGCCACTTTTCAGCCCACTACCTAATTTATCCAGGTTTTGTTGGCATAACGTACCCTGATTTACCATCCAGCCAGAACAACATGTAAATTGTCTGAATACATGATACTGCTGAAATTAGACACAATGAAAAGTCTGAGAGAAGACATCATATATTTTTTTGTATCCCAGTGATGAGTTGAGTGTGATGTCTCAGAAAAATGTGGGATATTTAATTTTAGCTGTACCAGTGTTCTTTTAATAACTGTAACCTTAAGTCATCTAAGACTTAAGGTTACATCTAAGATTTCAAAAAGTTTGCAAATTGCTCCAGCCAAATGGCTATCATTGAAAAATATGTTACTATTTAGCACTGCACCTGCATATCTGGTACCTAGCTGTTCACAGTACTGACAATTAAACCAGATTGTGTCACATAAGAAATTTTAATTTTCATATCTAATTGTTTTCTAGATTTGGTATTTATGTGGTAATTTTATTGTTAAGAAGCAGACAAAACTTACTGTACAAGAATCTTTTCCTCTCTCTCCTCCTGCACAAAGGAAGCTAGGATGGAGCTGGAAACCTGGCCCCAGTCGTGTGGTTTGTAGTTTGTTTTCACAGTCTATACTTGACACTACAGGAACATCAACTTCTTTTAACACATTTTGATATTTTCCTTGTTCTAAATGAACAGGTATGAAGAAATAAGTGACACATAAAAAATTAGATTCTGAAACTATAAAAGAATTACTGATTCCACCAAATAGCAATCAAAGTTAGTTTTAATTGCAATGTTAACTAGAAAGGACATAATTTCAAATTACCTTAATTTCAGTAAGTCAATTATAGAAACAAACATTGTTTAATAGGATTACACTTAATAGGAACAATGTTGAGACATCTTTTATTCCATAGTGTAGGAATAACATTCCTTAACTCTCAGATGGTTTCTTCAAGTTTGAAACATTCCAGTGAAATTATTTAAGGCATTCATTGAAATTATATTTCTTTGGTCAGATAAGTATTAAATATGATGCTTGAATGATATTGCTATCAAAAAATCCAATAGGAATAATGTGCACTTGTTTGAAAAAATTACATTCATGCTAGCCAGCTGAATTTTATAAACTAGTTTGGCAGCTTATGACATGCAAATCAGTAGAGGAACTTTGGTATTAGCATTAGTAGTGGCAAGTGATGCAAGAAAACAATTATACAGCAATCAGCCAAAAAAAAACACACACACACACTTCCCATATCACTTGACCATTCCCTCTAATAGTCAGTGACTATTTCTACATCTGTTACAAAAATTTAAAGCTCAACTGGACAGGTATTTCGAACGAACAGAGGGGTGAAATGGGAGTGGGGTTTTTTTTTTTTTTTTTTTGGCTGATGCTGAATAAGCTTGCTTTCTTGCATCATATGCCTCTACTAATGCTAATGCTAAAAAGTCATTTCACTTGTCCCTTTTTTGTATTTACATATGTGTAAAACTTCTGACCTTTCTCCCATATGGTTAATATTAACTTGGAGAGTACTTTTGCCTGTAGGAAGATTTTATTAAAGATTGGAATCAAACTCCCACCCCCATACTACATGATTGGTTACCCCAGTTCTTATTTTCTGTTAATCGTATCAATTAACCTATTTGAAGATGTTGTGTCACTCAGACATAAGGGATGCAGAATTTGAATATGGGGAGTACAATGTGTACAGAAAGGCAAAACAGGAAAGAAGGGGAGAGGGGTTATGCTTTTAGTTAAGCACATAAAATCTAAGACAGTGCATCCAGTAGACATGGGTGGCCAGTTCAATGTTGAGTCAGTTTGGTGTGACATAAGCACTGAGAAAGAAAAGAAAAATGAGGGTAGGAGTGTGTAATAGGTCCAAAAATGGTACAGATGCATAGAGTGGGCCAATAAATCAGAATGTCTTATGATGGGGAACTTTACCTTGTGGGCTGGTCACACACACAACAGCATGGCTCTTGTGGATTTATTAGATGATTATTTCTTATATCAGCCTGTTAGGCAACAAGAGAAAACAGTACTCTTAATCTAAATCTTAGCAATGACTTCATGCATTAAGAATCTGCAGATAAAAGACCCACTTGATGATGGTGATCACAATGGATTGATATGGATTTTATTTTAAAATGTAACTACTGTCAAAGGCAAGGGAAGGAGCTTTTGTAAACATGACTACAGCGATCTCAGACAATTTTTAAATTCTCACTGCTGCAGTGAGACCAACTGATAATGTTACCAATAGCAAATTCTAAATGGGTAGCATTCACAGGTGCAAGCCAAATTCAGAGATGCTCTCATGGTTACGAGAGCATCTTGGGATTCAGGGACGATCCCTGTAGACTATAGATATGGGAATATATCCCCAGTTCACAAAGGGGGGATCAAAGGGTGACACGAGTAATTACAGACCTGTTAGGTTAACAATCTGTCCCAGGAAACATAATGGAGTTGCTGGTTAAAGAAGTAATGCTGGACTATGTAGACAGAATTCCAATTATACCACAGTCACAGCATGGATTTGTTAAGAGGTGCGCTTGTCTGATCAATCTGATTAGATACTATGATGCAATAATAAAGGAACTGAATGTAAAAATTAATTTTAATATCATATACTTTGAGTTCAGGAAAGCTTTTGATTTTGATACTGTTGCACATAAAAGACTGCTGTTCAAATTGGTGCAATGTGACAATAAGGGCAAGTTACTGCTTTGGATAAGGGCATGGTTGAGTGGGTTATCAATGGACACTGCTCTTTGTGGACTAATGTTATTAGTAGCATCACTCATTGTTTAGTGCTTGGCCCATTGTTGTTGTTTTCTATTAATGAAAGTATATGAGGCTTAATGTCTGACTTTACAGATGATATAAAGGTTGGAAAGGTAATGACATATTCAAGGTATGCTACTGAAACAAGATCTGGAAAAGATCTTGTTTCAGTAGCAAAGATCTAGAAAAACTAGGCAGATCGAGCAAAAAAAAAAAAAGAAATGGCAACTGAAGTTTAACATCAACAAATGCAAGGTACTGCATATGGGTAGCAGTAATCCCAGATTAATTTATCAACTGTGTAGTACCATATGCAGGGTAATGGAAAATGAAAAAAGACCTAAGGGGTAATTATGCAGTCAGATAAGTTCTCCAAGCAGTGCAGACAGGCTGCCAGGGCAGGTCATGGGGTTTTTTCAAAGGGATAAGAAGGTGATTATCCCATTATACAAACCTTTGGTTAGGCTGCATCTTAAGTACTGCATACAGGTATGGAGGCCTTAATTTAGGAAGAATGTAGATCCAATGGAACAGGTGCAAAGAAGGGCAACAAGATTGGTGAGGGGATTAACAAAAGGATGTCTTTACTAAAAAAGATTTCAGTTCTGCAAATTGCATCATCTAAAGACCAGGTACCTGTGAGGTGATCTGATTGAGGTGGTTAAGGTTTTGAATGGATTGAGCAAGCTTGCTGATGACATCCTTCCTCTTGCTTAAACTACACACGAGTTCACATAAATTCAAATTGAAGGCTGGTTTCAGGATAGATGTGTGGAAGTTTTCTTTCAGCCAATGGTGGTGGATTGTGGGATCAAACTTCCATCTGTTGTTATGGAAGTGGTTAGTTTGAATAAATTCAAGGAAGAACTAGACAAATTATAATTATTGGAAAAGATGAACAGGTGATGTGAAAGTTTTTCTTTTTGTCAATGATATACAGGACTAATGCACAATGCTGTGTGTTTGGTTTCTTGCATAATTTATCCCTACTGATATGAATACCACTAAAACTAGCCTCTTTAATTTTAGCATCATAATTTCTCATGTTTGTCAAATTAAGTGGAAGATGGCTGCTTTCCAAAATTGACTCTTAAGAATGCTTTACTTAAAATAATCTAGATGTAATTTTTTAAGACTGTACTCTTCTAAAATAACTTTAATTTCTTTTTGTTTTTGTTTCCTAAAGTAGACTTGATAATAGATACCATAACTGGATCTAGAAAACAGTGCTGGATAAATAAGGCATAACTCAAATAAGCTATAGTTTCTGGCTTCACAATCTTTGATTTAGGGCAGTGATTTTTGATCTCAAAATATAATTGCTTTTGAAAAATAAAGTCATTAAGTGTTTATCATTTTCTAAACTCACCGAACATATCTTTTCCCCATCCACTCACCCAACACTCTAAACCATCGAATATGTCCTCCACATCAGGTAGACAAGCTGTAGCTATATGTGGGGCATTCAAGTTAACTGGAGAATCCAGATGGAGAAGAGCAAGGTCATTCCACAGAGGGATAGGATTAAATTCAGGCTGAATGAATAGCCCAGTGACCAATTTTTCTATAGAAGGATAAAGCCTATCTTCCTGCTGCACATCCCATTCTCCTAAGCGAACCTTTAGTTCATGTTCAGAAAATCTGAAATTTAATTGACTTAATATTATTTTACAGAATACATGCTGTTTTGTATAAAATACAGGCTAAGAAGGGGAAAACTGTGCAGATCACAGTCTTGGGCACAAGCAACAAGTGTAGGTCCCCGAAATATATTTTATATATTCTGGTAAAAATTATTTATATTACAATAAATAATTTTTGTAAAATGATAAGAGGAGTTTACCTCAACATAGTGCGTAGAACACTTCCATATGATACTCTCCAGAAATTAAAACGAAAAAATCGAAACCTTCCATTAGAGTAAAAAATAAATAATTAAAAACCAATTTAACACAATTCAAATCAATTTAACACAATTAAAAATCAATTTAACGCAATTAAAAAGAATCTAACGAAAATATTCAAAACGATTTTCCTTCCTTTAAAAAGAACCTAACGAAAATATTCAAAACAATTTTCCTTCCTAAAAAGAATCTAACGAAAATATTCAAAACGATTTTCCTTCCTAGGAAAATCGTTTTGAATATTTTCGTTAGATTCTTTTTAATTGCGTTAAATTGATTTTTAATTGTGTTAAATTGATTTGAATTGTGTTAAATTGGTTTTTAATTATTTATTTTTTACTCTAATGAAAGGTTTCGATTTTTTCATTTTAATTTCTGGAGAGTATCATATGGAAGTGTTCTACGTACTATGTTGAGGTAAACTCCTCTTATTATTTTACAAATATTAATATCAACGTAGAACGTATTGAGTATTACAGCTCTGATTCATACTATACAATAAATAAATAAATGGAAATTAAAAAAAAAATTCTTAAATAGAAAATAAAAAATATACAATAAAATCTATTCATGTGCTTATTATAATGCTATATATGGTATTACATTTACCTATTTCATGATAAATTGCAAAAGTAAAATAATTCCAAATCATTATTTTAATTTAATACGCCTCATAACCTTAGTTGCTTTACTACTTAGTATACCAACTGTGATATATGTATGTTATTTGGCTGCTCTTACTCAAGACTTGCAGTTACTGTAATCATTCAAGTCATAAATTTGAAAGTAAATGGACATTTTTTATTTTAATTATTATTATTATAAATCACTTTGGTGACTTTAATGTGAGTGCAATTCTCAATTGTAGGCTATACAATTATAGCATATTGCTTATCCTAGAAGCTGTTTTGAGAAACACATCCTGAACCTTAAAAAACACTCAATTCAAAAGTTTAATTGGCAGATGTTAGTTGCGATTACAAACAACCACTAATAGCTATGCATCATGCACAGAAATGGCACTATTTGCTGTGAAGCCTGATGCAGCCAATTTTCAGAGGCAGAAATTTTTTAGACATTTTTCATTTCCCACTGATCAACAGAGGTAGGGACCTCTATTGATCAGTGTTCAACTGAGAATTCATGTTCCACATTTATAGCTTTTATAAGCATCACCACACAACAGTATAATTATACAGGGTATATCATTATGTGGGACCGACTTCAGGGATGGATTTAGAACCTAAGAACAATAAAAAAAAGTTCATGTGAACATATCTAATTTCACCTTGTTTCTGAGTTACATTTTTTGTGTTCCAGCAACTATCTTCCTTACGTTTACAGGAAATCTTCAAAATGACCACTATGCACCTGAATAAAAGCCTGCAAATGCCCCATCATAGATCTCCTCACCCACTCAGAAGTTCCTGGTGCCTGTCTGATTTGCTGTTTTCTTGTCGATGGGTCCACTGCCATCTGAAACCCATTTTCTAAATGCAGCTGAGGTCTTGCTTCAGCTGCATTGCACTAACAAGTCTATTCATGAAAGGCATATCTGCCATCTCTTGATTTTAGCATTAGTAGAGGCATATGATGCAAGAAAGCAAGTTTATGCAGCATCAACCAGAAAAAAAAAAAAAAAAAAACTTCCACTTCACCTCTCCGTTTGTTCGAAATACCTATCCAGCTGAGCCTTAAATTTATTTAGGCTATCAACTTCCACAACAAGGGATGGAAGTCTGTTCCAGCAACCAATTACTCGCTGGCTAAAGGCAAATTTACGGACATCTATCCTACATCTGTCTTTCCTCAATTTGAATTTATGCCCTCTCAGGTAATTATTCTGAGCAAGAGGCAGAATCCCATCAGCATTGAGCATGCTCAAACCATTCAAGGCTTTATACACCTCTATCAGATCACCTCGCCGGTGCCTAGTCTCCAGCCGCTGTAATTTACAAAACTTAAGCCTTTCTTCGTAAGAGCAACCCTTTGTTCCATTCACTAATCTTGTTGCCCTTCTCTGTACTCGTTCCAGCAGCTTTACATCCTTCTTGAAATGAGGCCTCCAGACCTGTATACAGTACTCAAGGTGTGGCCTGACCATTGGCTTATACAAGGAAATAATCACCTCCTTATCCCTGCTAGAAAAATTCCTGTATATCATTGATAAGACACCATAGCTACTCTTTCAGCCCATCTGCACTGCTCAGAGAACTTCACATCTGCCTCCACAATTACCCCTCCTTTTCATTCTCTACCACTGTCAGTGTAGTATCACAGAGTTGATACATTGCTCTGGGGTTTCTGTTTCCTATATGTAGTACTTTACATTTGTCAATGTTAAACTTCATTTGCCACCTCTCAGCCCATCTGCTCAACCTTTCCAGATCCTGTTGCAGCAGCATAGCATCAGTAGTGTCCTTAACAACCCTGCCAACTTTTGTATCGTCTGCAAACTTGGACATTAAGCTTGATATACCATCATCAATATTATTTATAAGTACAGAAAACAATAATGGACCCAACACTGAACCCTGAGGGACTCCACTAATAACATTAGTTCACGATGAGCAGTGTCCATTGATTACCTCTCTGTCTTCTCCCCCTCAACCACCCCTTTATCCATAGCAGCAATTTGCCTCCAATGCCACACTGCTCCAATTTGTGCAACAGTCTTCCATGTGCAACAGTATCAAAAGCCTTTCTAAGATCCAAGTATATAATATCAAAGTTATTCCCTGCATTCAGTTCTTTTGTGACTGCATCATAGTATCCAATCAGATTGGTCAGGCAAGACTTCCCCTTAACAAAACCATGCTGTGTCCGAGCTATAACTGAAGTCTTGTCTAGATGATCCTGCAGTGCTTCTTTAACCAGTTCCTCCATTAATTTTCCTGGAACAGAAGTTAAACTCCCAGGTCTATAATTACTTGTGTCAGCCTTTGATCCTCCCTTGTGAATTGGGGTCACATTTGCACATCTCCAGTCCATGGGTACCTCCCCTGAGTCCAAGGAAGCTCTCATAATTATGGCTAAGGTTTGCTTACTTCCTTTGCTGCCTCCTTTAATATAACTGGATAGATCCCATCCACCCCAGGTGCCTTTCTTGTATTTATCTTCAACAATTTCTCCTCAACTTTACTCTCAGTTATTTCAAGATTATCTAGCTTACTGCCAGAGTTGAATACACCTCTGGCATTCCCCTTGCTGAATAACTCCTCATGTGTGAATGTCGATGCAAAATATTCATTTAGTTTGTTAGCTACCTGAGCAAGATCATCAACAGTTGAACTATCGATACCAATTGGACCAATGTGATTCATCCCCTTCCTTCTAGAGTTTACATAAGTAAAGAACTCTTTTCTGTTTTTCTTTGCATCCCTTGCCAAAGATTTCTCATAATCTGCCTTCACCTGCCTAACCTCCTTTGTAACTTGGTTACGGATCAACTTATATCTATCATAGGCTTCTGTGTCACGCATTAATTTATATGTATCCCAAGCATTTTTCTTCTCTGCCATAGGTCTTATTGGTTCATCTGACATCCATTTAGGCCTAAACCTTGAACAATATTTCTTAGTTGATATGTAAAGCCTAGTAGCTTCCAAGATAAGTTCTTTGAATGCTTCCCATTTTGAATTTGCTGTTGGTAACATCATCAGTTGGTCCCACTGTATAGAATTTAAATACTGTCTCAGTCCATCATAGTCGCCTTTATGAAAGCAATAACCCTTCTCTTTACCCCTGATGGTAGTTACCTCTTTGAATAAATCCCACTTCAGCACACTGTGATCACTGCCACCTAGTGGTTCCTCTATCTGCAGATTCTTAATGCACGAAGAATCACTACTGATAATCAAATCAAGAGTATTACTCCTTCTAGTTGCCTCCTGAACATGCTGATGTAGAAAACAACCATCAAATAAATCCACAAAAGCCTTGCTAGTGTGTGAGTGACCAACCCACAAATTCCAGTCAATATCTGGGAAATTAAAATCCCCCATAATAAGACTCTCTGATTTACTGGCCCACTCTATTTCCCGGTACAGTTTCTTATTATACTCATCAGAGTCATTAGGCCTATAGTATACCCCTACTATCAATTTTGATCTCCCAGTGCTTATGTCACACCAAACTGACTTGACACTGCACTGTCCAGCGATGTCGACTGGCTTCACTTCCTTGGATTTTATGTGATTCTTAACTAATAGCATAACCCTTCCTCCCTTCCTATCCTGTCTCTCCTTTCTGTAGACATTGTACTCCCCAAATTCCAGTTCTGCATTTCTTATATCTGTGTGACACCATGTCTCTGATATCCCAACAATATCCACCTTTGATGCTTTGAGCAATACCTCAAATTCATCAATTTGAATAAGCCTTTCATGATCACGGCAAATGTACAGTATCGAAATATTAATAACAAGCTCCAAATGGAGCCCTTGTCAGGAGAGCTAACTGAAATCACTAAAGAAAACTATGGAATCTTGTTTGCATAACTCAGCAAATCCCTCTATGGGATATTGACCATTGTTTGTAAACAGTTGAATGGAGCCAGCAATGCTAACTTTTTTTGTAGAAAGAACTGCTGGAATGCAAAAATGGCTGTAACTGAGAAAAAGTGAAATGATACATCCTGTGTAATATAAAACAAAATGTTTGTAGTGGTACTTTAGTATTATTTCAAATTTTGGATAACATTTGTTAATTATGTAACCCTGAACTTGAACCATACATACAAAACAATGTTACAAATACAGGAAGAAACTTACGATTCAACACAATGAGCAGTAGTTGCAACCCACTGTGAAGAAATGAGCACACCTCCACATATATAAAGGTCGGCATCTATATTATGCAGTGTCTTCAAAATTAGTACCTTAAATGGAAAGAAAAAAACACAAAAATATTTAATAAACAGCCATATAGTTTTATTATGAAAAAATAATTATTCACGATATAATAAAAATATTATATTGTGAATCTGTTGTTTACCTTTCCTGGTAAACAACAGATTCAGGGTATACTGCTTAACATTAAGGTTACCCCACCTAGAAAGAATGGATGAATTTAGCTGAAAATTTTTATGCGTAACTGACATGTGGACATAAATGATTAGCATGTCAAGCTGATCAGTGCGGTAGACATCCAATAAAATGCCTGTTACCTGAGGTGTTATAAAAACTTACATAAACGTTAGCAGGAAAACAAAAAACATGTGCTTATGCTTTAACATGCATAGGCAATGTTATATAGAGCTGGTGGACTTTGAAAGCAGTCAGATCATTTGGCTTGTCAAAACCTGAATGACCAACTTAGCAAATTTCCATTCATGTGGGTTATGGTGTCAAGGGTTGGAGACCCTCTCAGCAACGGTGGGTAGAGGAAGTTACTCTGAGATGCATCAATGCTCCAGTAGTATCAGAATGGAAAAAAATTTGCCACATTTGGACTACTCCTGTGTATTATGGCTGTAAATTTCATTCTGTGGTTGGTTTGCTTACTTTGTTGGGCAAAAAACCTGGGTTTCCAGGAGAATACTTGCTATTCTCACCTGAGACGTTATCATTAGCATTAGCAAGAATCCTATCAGCATTGAGCATGCTCAAACCATTCAAGGCTTTATACACCTCAATCAGATCACCTCGCAGGTGCTTAGTCTCCAGACCCTGTAATTTGCAAAACTTAAGACTTACTAACTCAGTCCTGGAATGAAAGCCCATAAACTTTCTTTGCAATAGTAGTAGTAGTAGTAGTAGTAGTAGTAGAGGCATATGATGCAAGACAGCAAGCTTCTGTAGCATCAGCCAAAAAAAAAAAAACATTTTACACAATGTCCATTCCATCTAAAAGTTTGTCCAGTTCCTCCTTGAATTTATTTAAGCTATCAACTTCCACAACAGATGGAAGTTTGTTCCAGCAATCAACCACCCACTGGCTAAAGGCAAATTTCTGCACATCTATTCTAGAACTGTCTTTTCTCAATTTAAATTTATGCCCTCAGGTTCATAATCTGAGAGCCTGCTCAACCCATTCAAGGCCTTACACACCTCAATCAGATCACGTCACAGGTGCCTAGTCTCCAGTTCTTGCAATTTGCAGAACTTGAGCCTTTCTTGGTAAGAGGACCCCCTCCATTCCCCTCACCAATCTTGTTACCCTTCTCTGTGATCACTCAAGTAACTCTACATCCTTCCTAAAATGAGGCCTCCAGACCTGTATGCAGTCAGAAATGTACTTACACTTCTTGGGACCCAAGGTGCTAAGCTCTTGAGGGGCCCCCTAATCCAAAAACTGTGAAATTTAGTTTAATTTAGCAGTTAAACTCAATTTCACAGTTTTCTGACCTCAGCTTATATAGATTATAAAATCTATGGGTGGTCCAATTAAAATAATTTCCGTATATTGAATAAAAATTCCATATAACAAATGGATTTCGAGAGACCTGGGTATGCATTGTTCACATATCTGGCCTTTAGGCAATATAGGTGCTGCAGTAGAATGCACAAATTAAGATTTGGGATTACCATTCCACAATTTAGTGTTCATAACACATTTACAACCAGCTCTCCCACATACTGTACCAAGAAATCAAGCTAGTCAATTGCTTTCTTGTGTTCATAGCCAGTGGAAAAGATTAAGGCACATTCCCAATATGGATAATATGTCGTGGTCAACCTGTGTTCTACTGTTACACCCTATTAGAGAATTAGGAGAGAGTGATTTTCCTTTATTCTGGAAATTAATCTTATTTCACAGAAATGACTCATCCACTCTTTCAGTAAATTTCACCTGTCTCTGTTTACATGGTAGATACAAGTTGACCTTAGTTTAGATCAGGGCATTAAAAATTTGAGATTACGGAGGCCATGTGAGACCCCCTCTATGGTAAGGCCCAAGGCTAGCACCTCATATGCCTGTTCACAAGTACGGCCCTGTAAGCAGTACTCAAGGTGTGGCCTGACCATTGCCTTATACCAAGGGATAATCTCTTTTCCCTACTAGCAAAATTCCTGTATATCATTGACAATACCCCATGACCTGCTCTGGTAGCCTGTCCGCACTGCTCAGAAAACTTCATATCTGACTGCACAATTACTCCTAGGTCTTTTTCACTCTCTACCACCCTAAGTGTAATACCGCACAGTTGACACATTTCTCTGGGGTTACTTTTACCCATAGGCAGTACTTTGCATTTGTTAATATTAAACTTCAGTTGTCACTTCTCAGCCCATCTGCCCAACTTTTCTAGATTCTGTTACAGTAGCACACTGCCATTGCTGTCATTAACAATCCTGCCAACCTTTGTATCATCTGCAAACTTAGACATTAAGCCTGATATACCTTCATCAATATTGATAAATACACAAAACAATAGGGCCCAGCACCTAACCCTGGGGGACTCCACTAATAGCATTAGTCTATGAAGATCAGCATCCATTGTTTACCACTCTCTGTCTTCTCCCACTCTACCACCCTTTTATCCATTGTAGCAACTTACCCTTAATACCATTCTGCTCCAATTTGTATGGTAGTCTTTAATCATCGATAGATTAAAACCTGGGCTTTTTCCAGGTTTAAGATAAATAAATTGGCATTGGATAAATTGATGTGGGGAAAGGATGGTGATCATAACCACTGTGCTACCCACAAAGACAAGTATCAGAAGCCCACCCAAAAAAGACCTCATCTACCCATGTACTGCAAAGAATACTGCTCTGGAGAGAGTCTTTAATTATTATTATTATTATTAATAGCCATATGGTGCAAGGAAGCCTGAGGCTTATGCTGCACTGGCTAAAAAAAAATTTCCCTATTACCCTGAGAGAGAGAGAAGTAGAAAGGAATCACCAAGAAAGAGAAGAATGACAATATCCAGCTCAAGACCCTGGGTGTGCCAAGCCCATACTCACCAGATGTGAGCCCCTGGGAGAATAATGACTGTCTTCCTCACACTGGGTAGAAAATGCATGGATTCAAATCCCATCAATGTGGTGAAGAACATTTATGGGGTTTTTCACTCTTTGGGCAAATTAGACAAACTCAGGCTAGGATTGTAAGGCTTTTTCTTCCTCAGATGCTTGTTTTTCGTCCAGAAAGACAGGCAAACTGACCAGTGAAGAATACATCCAATTTTCATTTATAATATACACAAGTAAATGAGATAATTCCCGGGTACCACAAATATGACTTTTTTTTCTGCCAGAGCATTAAACTAATTGTAATAAAATCTTAATATAAAATTTTAATTTTAGACCACTAAACTAATCAGGGATTCTAAAAATCCACTGAAGTGATTATAACTTTCCACATGCTTTCCTATGTTTGAAATGAACTCCATAAGAGTATAATTGAAATTTCAGTTAAAAACAAAATGGAACACTCTCAATATCAGCATTCTTTGTAATTAATTATCCGCCAAATAGTTAAATACATTATTTTACCTGCCATGGATATTTCCCAAATTCTGTTTGATGAAATGCATACAATGACTGTGTCTCCCTACCATCTATTTCTGTGATCCTTCTTACTCCACAAATTCCATATGGTCTTTTAGTAGGGAATATGGGATAACTTCTAGATGAAGGATAAATTGAAACATCGGATGATTCCAGAGTAAATGGCACAGGAGGTGGAACCACTGACGGCTTTCTTTGAACAAAATTGAGGAGTCCTGATGAGCTGGATGAAGTTTCAATAGCACCACCTATTGGCCCAAAGGTATTAAAACTGGATGGAAAACGACAACAAAGGACTTGGCCTTTTCTACAATTATTAGAATTATAGGCATTTCCAATTCGTGGCGTTAACTTTGCTGAGGAGGGTTGTTGCTCTTCCTGTAAAAAGTAAAATTATAATTTGTAATTACATGAAAAACATAAGACTTTGGGAATGTAAATACCTATTAGAACTCATAAGATAGTCTATCTCCCTCTAGAAATCAGAAGCGAGAATTTATTTTTAAAATTTATAAGTTATATTATTACAAATTAGACTCTCATTATAGTCTACAGTCATTGACGAAAAATTAGAAACCTACGTTCAATATCTAGAAAGGCTACATTTGCTCGAATTACAAACTGTGCACGTAATGGCATGGATTGCGCTTCTGTATTTGAAGGAATCTAGCTCTAGATTTGATCATTCTTCCACAGGATGTTTGTCAGTTGCCGTATTGTGGTCAGTATAGAACTGCAAAGTTGTTCTATACTGCCCTTTCCAACATATCCCAGATATTCTCAACTGGATTTAAATCTGACGAATTAGGCAGACAGGGTAGATATCGGAAGCCTTCAGAATGTTCCTCCAACCATTCAGATACAATTTTTGCACAGCAGATAGTTGCATTGTTGTCTTGAAAGAATCCATCGTAATCCAGATAAAGAAGAAAAATTGCAGGTGAAGTTGGTCTGATACGAAATAAAGATATGCATTCTAGATAATACCACTTTCTAAAGGTGTGAGTATAGCCAGCGCATACAAATACAACATATCCCCATACCATGAGACCATCTTCAGCCTCTTGGAGTAGACACGAGACACTTTGGATGGATGCATAGCTTCATGAGATCCATGCCACACTTTTACCCTACCATTGGTGCAAACAGGGCTGTGGTGGAGGGTATACACCATATACCCTCTGGATTCTTTGCAAGACTTTTGAAAAAAACAAATATTATTAAAATATTTAACATTATAACATTCATTAATAACATTCATAGATTATACCTTCTGCTAATTTTACGACTACAGCACTGGGTGCAAAGGGGTATAAATCGAGACTCCACAGACCACGTGATCTCTTCCTACCTTTCAACATTCCAATCTTGGCATTGGCGGCACCACTGCAGTCGAATCTTTCGATTTTTTACAGAAAGAAGTGACTTTCGTATAGGAACACGATAACCAAATTCCAGATTTTTCACCTCCCACTTCATAGTTCTGTTGGAAATGGTCTTTCCAAAGAGGTGGGAGTTGATAGTTAAGTTGGAAATGGTCTTTCTTTTCCTAAACTGAAATTTTTTTAGTCATATTCTACTGTCTCGTTCATATTCTCGTTCTTGGAGTACCGACCTTCTGCCTCATTTTTTTCTTCTCAGAGCTGCATTCTCGTTTCATCTTCTACTAGTTGCATGCTCTGTGATGGTTGCTTTCAACACACCAGTGATTTTATTTGTTTTTCAATTGTGCCCCAAGGGCTCACATCTCGTGAGTATGGGCTTGGCACACTCACGCTCCTGGGTGTGCCAAGCCCATACTCAAGAATGATGATATTCTGAGCTGGATATCCGATTCCCTCCTACTTCTCTCTCTCTCTCTCTCTCTCTCTCTCTAAATTTTTTTTGGCTGGTGCAGCATAAGCTGCAGGCTTACTTGCACCATATGGCAAATAATAATAATAATAATCTCCTTTTCAACGTGGTCCAACAATAACACATTTGAAGGATCGCCTGTCTTCCACATAACCAGATCAGCTAAGAAGCTCTAGGAAAAAGTACAATATTCATGATTGTTTTCTACATCAGCATGTTCAGGAGACAACTAGAGGGAGTAATACTCTTGATTTGATTATCAGTAGTAATTCTTCATGTATTAAGAATCTGCAGATAAAGGAACCACTAGGTGGCAGTGATCATAGTGTGCTGAAGTGGGATTTACTCAAAGAGGTAACTACCATCAGGGGTAAAGGGAAGGGTTATTGCTTTCGTAAAGGCGACTACGATGGTCTGAGACAGTATTTAAATTCTATACAGTGGGACCAACTGATGATGTTACCAACAGCAAATTCAAAATGAGAAGCATTCAAAGAACTTATCTTGGAAGCTACTAGTCTTTACATACCAACTAAGAAATATTGTTCAAGTTTTAGGCCTAAATGGATGTCAGATGAATTAATGAGACATGACAGAGAAGAAAAATGCATGGGATACATATAAATTAACACATGACACAGAAGCCTATGATAGATACAAGTTGATCTGTAACCAAGTCACAAAGGAGGTTAGGCAGGCAAAGGCAGATTACGAGAAATCTTTGCAAGGGATGCAAAGAAAAATAGCAAAGAGTTCTTTACTTATGTAAACTTTAGAAGGAA
The DNA here is from genome assembly GCF_048544385.1 of Mastigoproctus giganteus. Taxonomy (NCBI): domain Eukaryota; kingdom Metazoa; phylum Arthropoda; class Arachnida; order Uropygi; family Thelyphonidae; genus Mastigoproctus; species Mastigoproctus giganteus. The sequence continues at coordinate 26,848,436 of NC_143578.1, read as the reverse complement.
GGGGATGAATCAAATTGGCCCACTTGATATCGATGGTTCAACTGTTAATGATCCTGCTCAGGTAGCTAACAAACTAAATGAATATTTTGCATCGACATTCACAAATGAGGAGTTATTCAGCGAGGGGAATGCCAGAGGTGTATTCAATTCTGGCAGTAAGCTAGAGAATCTTGTAATAACTGAGAGTAAAGTGGAGGAGAAATTGTTGAAGATAAATATAAAAAAGGCACCTGGGGTGGATGGGATCTATCCAGTTATATTAAAGGAGGCAGCAAAGGAAGTAAGCAAACCCTTAGCCATAATTATGAGAGCTTCCTTGGACTCAGGGGAGGTACCCACAGACTGGAGATGTGCAAATGTGACCCCAATTCACAAAGGAGGATCATAGGCTGACAAAAGTAATTATAGACCTGCGAGTTTAACTTCTGTTCCAAGAAAATTAATGGAGGCACTGGTTAAAGAAGCACTGCAGGATCATCTAGACAAAACTTCAGTTATAGCTGGGAAACAGCATGGTTTTGTTAAGGGGAAGTCTTGCCTGACCAAATTCAATTGGATACTATTATGCAGTCATGAAAGAACTGGATGCAGGGAATAATTTTGATATTATATCCTTTTATCTTAGAAAGGCTTTTGATACTGTTGCACATGGAAGACTGCTGCACAAATTGGAGCAGTGTGGCGCTGGAGGCAAATTGCTGCTATGGATAAAGGGGTGGTGGAGGGGGGAGAAGATAGTGAGTGGTAATCAATGGACACTGCTCATCGTGGACTAATGTTATTAGTGGAGTCCCTCAGGGTTCAGTGTTGGGTCCATTATTGTTTCTGTATTTATAAATGATATTGATGATGGTATATCAAGCTTAATGTCCAAGTTTGCAGACGATACAAAGGTTGGCAAGGTTGTCAAGGACACTACTGACACTATGCTGCTGCAACAGGATCTGGAAAGGTTGAGCAGATGGGCTGAGAGGTGGCAAATGAAGTTTAACATTGACAAATGTAAAGTACTACATATGGGAAACAGCAACCCTGGAGCAACGTATCAACTCTGTGGTACTACACTGACAGTGGTAGAGAATGAAATGGACCTGGAGGTAATTGTGCAGGCAGATATGAAGTCGTTGAGCAGTGCAGATGGGCTGCAAGAGTAGTTCATGGTGTCTTGTCAATGATATAAAGGATTTTTTCTAGTAGGGATAAGGAAGTGATTATTCCCTTGTATAAGGCAATGGTCAGGCCACGCCTTCAATACTGTATACAGGTCTGGAGGCCTCATTTCAAGAAGTATGTAGAGCAGCTGGAATGAGTACAGAGAAGGGCAACAAGATTAGTGAATGGAACAAAGGGATACTCTTACGAAGAAAGGCTTAAGTTTTGCAAATTACAGTGTCTGGAGACTAGGCACCAGCGAGGTGATCTGATAGAGGTGTATAAAGCCTTGAATGGTTTGAGCATGCTCAATGTTGATGGGATTCTTCCTCTTGCTCCGAATAATCACCTGAGAGGTCATAAATTCAAATTGAGGAAAGACAGATGTAGGATAGACGTGCGGAAATTTGCCGTTAGCCAGCGGGTAGTTGGTTGGTGGAACCGACTTCCATCCTTTGTCGTGGAAGTTGATAGCCTAAATAAATTTAAATTTAAGCCTCAGCTGGACAGGTATTTCGAACGAACAGAGGGGAGAAGTGGAAGTGGGTTTTTTTTTTTTTGGCTGATGCTGAATAAGCTTGCTTTCTTGCATCATATGCCTCTACTAATGCTAATTCATCTGATGCCAAGAAATTTATGATCATATTATGTGATAACTTATATTTGCATAAAATATGTTTAATTACCTGTTGATATAAAAAAAAAAAAACGGTTCTAATGTTTTTGACCAGTGAATATATGTTTAAAATTTTCTTAATAGTTTAAAGAATTGTTTTTATAAATTTTTAAAATAAAAATGTTATTCGATTTTCGTCGTCACTACTGAATTTGAGTTTCTATCATAGAATACATATAATTCAAACACATACGCACGTGCACTCAATTTAGTGACACCTCATAACCTTAGGGCTATAAGTCTCAGTTTGCGAAATAGTTAACTGACGTCTAAGTTAGTGGAAGTGCATCATTTCTACACTCAGTCAGCTACTAAATAACTAGAAATTCGCATCATTAAGTACAACTCATATTGTGAGTATTTTCACGAGTTGCCGTGCTATTGCACTACCTTGACGCTTCACCAATGGAGAAGACTACTGTTACTTATTTTTGGCGGATACCACCACCCGGATGGCACTGTTTCGGAGCTTGTTGGTCCCTCATGGATGGGTGGGCAGGTACCCTGGTTATGCAATAATGACAACCCAGTTGAGAAGTATAACTCCACAATATGAGAGATGCCTAGGTGTGTGTGTGCAAGTAGTTAAGATCATAGAGCACTTTAAGAGTATAAGTCTCAGGTTGCAAAATAGTTGTCATCATTGCATCACTAGGGTACCTGCTCACTCATGGGTGAGTAGCCAACAAGCTCTGAAATGGTGCCGTCTGGGTGGTGGTGGTATCCTTTTTTATTATAGATGGTTAATAATTTAAAAATTAAAAATGATTATTAAAAATCTCCCATGTGTTTTATATCTTCATTATATATCATTTTATGATGTATAATGAAAGAAACTGGTTTGGAATGCTTACTGAATAAAATTGGTATTTAATACCCACCGGAATGAACTGGGCGCCTCTCTCATTAATTGCGTGTGGAACATGGTCCCTAGTTTGCTTATATCTACCATCTTCACACAAATAATAAGGAACACATTTACATTCAGAAGGGACGTTGCTTATTCTGGATGTAGGCACCTTTATTCCTGGAGCATATGTTGCTAAAAAAATGGCAACATCAGATTGCTCATCTATTCGTTTGTTTGCAATGGAATTTCTTCCAAGAATATTTTGGTTTGGTGAATTAGAATCTTCATCCTTGACGCTAAAAATCACTGTTCTGGAATTACCTCTTGAAGTAAAATTAGCTGACTGTCGCTGAGAACTGATTTTGGAGGATGGTGACTGGACTGTTAATAGGTCATAACTTTTTGTTACAAGTTGTTCTTTAGTGATTTGATCTTCTTGTTGAGCGACTGTTGGAACAGCTTCTTGTCCATTTGATGGAAGTTTTAAACTGCCTAAAAAAAAGTTAATATTTGATTTGAGAAAGAGATTATATGACAGAGAAATAATAGTAATAAATCCATTAACAGAATATCGTTAAAACAGTAGTACTGTATTGCAATATAAACATTTTCTATTGTTTCTGAATATTAAATAAACTGTTCAACTTAAGCATTTCGGACATGGAAGGATTATCGACTCGTGTCGGACATAGAAAGATTATTATATAAGTAATAACAACAACAAATATTTTCCAAAATTATTGTACTCGTGAGAAAATAGTTATAGGAAATTCAAAGTGAACGACATCCACCAACGCTCTTTATTATCTCTTTCTTCTCATGTTTGTTTATTAAATCCTGTAAATGTACCACATGATTGAGATGGTTGTTGTTGTTGTTGTTGTAATAGTAAGGTTTTACGAGCATTAGCGACTATGATCATATTGCACCGTATATCGTGTCTGTAAATTGTGTGTTTTGTGATTGATTTTTTTTTGTTGGAGGAAAAACCGGAGTTTCCGGGATCAAAACCCATGCTGCCCTCGACTGAGACTGATTAATTCAGCCACGCTGTGAAAAGCCCATAAAAATTCCTCACTTCATCGACGGGACTCGAACGCAGGTCTTTTCCACCTGGTATGGGGAGGACGGCAATTCTACCAACTGTGCTACCCACTAGGGTAAGGGACGGTCGTTATGTCCAGTTACCATTTTTAGTCGAGGAACTCTCTGACTGTCCAACAGATATTTAAGATCGCTGCTTTCTTGAGTTCCTTATAGATGTTCTCTGGTAAGCCTTGTCTTCCTGTCTGAGGTCTATGTAGTTCCTGGTAGGCTTTCTGGAAGTTTCTGGTGTTGTGCACCTTATGCCGATCAGGTAGGTAGCCATTTCCATATTGTCGATGATGAGGGTCATGTCTGGTCTGTTATGGGGATCGTCTTGTCCGTTATTATGGCGCAGTCCCAGTAGAGTTTTTGAGTAAAGGTTTCTGATACGCCCTATGGTTCGTTCTTGTGATACTGTACACGTCATTTGGTCAACTGGTATATCTTCACTATCTTCTAATGTATTATTATTATTTTTTTTATGTGAACCCCAAACACAAGAGGTATTAGAACCTATTGTACTTAGTACCGTGCTTGGGTTGGAGGTTGAGAAGACGAAAGAAGATATTTGTTGACATTGGACTTGAACTTCTGTAGATTGTAATTTTCAGGAAATACGTATGAAGGAAGGTTGTTCCAGAAAACGGCAGTTGAATGAATAAATGAGGAAGATGAAAAGTTGGTTCTGTGAGTTTGAAGTTGGACAGTAAATGGATGTTGGCTGGTGGCGGCACGTGTTCGGACTGTTTTAAAAGAGAGAGCGCGAATTATAGAAGCCAATTCAGAACAGTGCCCATGGAAGTATTTGTAAAAGAGGCAAGCAGCAGAAACAGTGCGTCTATGAGAAAGCGAGTGGAGAGACTCAGTTAGAGATGAGTCATTAATTAACCTAACTGCCCTCTTCTGAATGGAATCAAGAAGCCTGAGAGAGGTTTTGGGGGCACCACCCCAAATGTGGGAACAATATTCCATGGCAGGGCGGATTTGCGATTTATACAGAGTAAGCAGCTGTTTGGAAGAAAAGTAACGCCGAGAGCGAAAGAGAAAACCAAGTTTTTTAGATGCAGAGGAAGCAATATTTGTAATGTGCTTGTGCCAAGAGAGATTAGAAGTCAGGGTAATCAACAAAAGAGATATATCCTTTTGCCTAGAAATTGGAGTGTCACTAAAGATAAGCATAGGAGCAGAAGAATCCTTTTTGCGAGATATAAGACAAGACTGAGTTTTAGAAGGATTGAAATCAACTAAGTTGTCTTTGCCCCACTGGAGAATTACCTGAAGATCGGCATTTAAGGAATTGGTAGCAGATTTTCGAGAAGTTGAAGCTGATTGAGCAGGACAAGATTTCTCAAAACGGAAAGTTGAATGCAATGTGCTATCATCGGCAAAACTATGGATAGGATTTCCAGTCAATGGAAGAAGGTCATTGATATTCAAGAGGAAAAGAGTGGGGGAAAGAACTGAACCTTGGGGGACACCGGCATTAGTGGAGAAGTTAGAAGACAGAGAGCCATCTACCATCAACCTCAGTGAGCGATCAGAGAGAAAACTGGATAAACAATTACTAAAAACAGTTGGCAAACCATAAGATGGAAGTTTGTTTAGAAGACCTTTATGCCAAACACGATCAAAAGCCTTTGAGATGTCAAGAGCAACTACTTGTGTTTCACCGAACCTTTCCATTGAATTAGTCCATAAATGGGTAACATAAGCCAGGATATCACCAGTGGATCGACACTGGCGGAATCCATACTGGTGATCGTTGATCAGACGGAAGGTTTCTAGGTAGTTTAAGAGTTGGCGGTTAATTGATTTCTCCATTACTTTAGAAAGAGTAGAAGTAATTGCAATGGGACGATAATTGGATGGGAGGGATTTGTCACCCTTTTTAAGAACTGGCTGGATATGAGCAAATTTCCAAGCAGAAGGAAAAACATCTATGGAATAAGAAAGTGAAAAGAGGCGGCAAAGAATAGGAGTAAGTTCAGGAGCACAGATTTTGAGAACAAGTGGAGAAATACCATCAGGACCTGGAGCTTTCATAGCACCAAGATTCATCAAAATCCTTCTGATATCCTTTTGACGGAAGACCACAGGAGGCATTGAATGGACCGTGTTGGGAATGGTGGGAGGTGTTTTACCAAGTTCATTAATACATGAGCTGGAAGAAAAATGGGATGCTAGCAGGTCAGCTTTATCCTTGGCTGAAGTGACAACAGAACCATCTGGTTTGGACAGAGGTGTAAGCAGAGATGGGCAAAAGTTGCGGCCAATAGCTTTGGCAAGAGATCAGAATGCTCGGCTACCATTAGGGCAAGAAGCAAGTTTTCTACTCTTAGCCTGTTCAAACTCTAGTTTGGACTGATTAATAACTGCTTTACAATTGTTGCGAGCTTTGGTGTAGGCAGAAAATGAAACTGAAGAATTAGAAACAAGCCAATTACGATATGCAACATTCTTCTCTTGAACAGCCTTAGCACATTTATTGGAAAACCAAGGTTTAGATAAAGGATGAGATTTTAAAGTGGAGTGTGGGATAAAGGATTCCATTCCTGCAAGAATAATTTCACTGACACGATCTGAGCAAATGTTGACATCAGAAGTTTTGAAACAGTAATCCGACCAAGGAAAAGAAGAAAAGAAGTCACGCAGGTCATCCCATTTTGCATTCTTGTAATGCCAAACAACACGGGGTTGGGAATAGCCATGAGATAACGGTTCCATTGGAGAAGAGACAATCACCAAGTTGTAATCTGAAGTGCCTAAAGGACCTCTCACTTCGACCGTGTACTTAGAAGGGTTGTTTGTGAGAAAAAGATCAAGCGTATTGGCTGTATGATTCGGATTGTCCGGTATTCTTGTAGGTAAATGAACAATCTGTGCAAGGTCATTAGTAATCGCAAAAGCCTCAGCATCTCGACCAGCTGGGTCGGTGTGACTAGAAAACGGAAGCCAGCTGGAGTTGTGAACATTAAAATCACCAAGAGAAATTACCTCACTGTTAGGAAAGTTGGACTGGAGAAAGTCAAGTTTCAACGAGAGGAAGTCAAAGAGCTCCAAGTGATTAGTGGAGTTGGGAGAACGGTAGAGACAACAGATGAATTTGACACAATGAGGTAGAGAGATTTTAAGCCAGAGAAGATCGAAGAGAGGAGATTCCAAATTGCCAAGTCTCTGACAGGGAATATCAGAACGGACATATGCACAAGTACCACCTTTGAGGCGAAAGGAATCATACAGCGAATAATTTTGGCATCTGAGATGAGCAGTAGTTGAATCAACCGATAACTGAGATTCTGTCAGAAAAAGTACATGTGGTTTGGCAGACTGCAAGTGGAAATGGACATCGTTGAGATTAGAATTGAGACCACGTATATTTGTGAAATGAATTAGGAAGTCCTTGGGAGGTTTAGATCTTTTCGCAGATAAACTTGTTCTATTAGTTTGACAATTCATGGTGTATTCAATAGTAAGAAAAAGTGGGTGGGACATGCTGTATGAAGTAATGAAATTTTTGGATATGGCGTACATGTGGTAAGAATATATCCAGATCCTTGACATAACGTGGCCTCGACAATGCTCCCCGCATACCCACTACTCGGACTCCCTCCAGTCACTATCTGGCAGAGTAGAGGTAGCAAGATTATACACTAGCTGATCCGGAAGCTTCCTAGAGAGTTACCAATAGTTTCGGTCCGGTGTACTAACTAGCGGCCGGCCTGCGAAAACCGTTTTAGAGCTGTACCCTCGAAATGTAAGGAACATTGGATCTCGCCACGACGTTCATCATAACCTCAAAAGTCATCAATCATACTGCATGATGGAAGAGATAGGGAAGGGTTGACCGGAACTTAGCTCTAGAGACTAAACATGGGTTCCACCACTTCAAGCCTCCAATAAGCAAAGTGGTGGTATTTCACCGGTTGATGAGAGTCATCTACCACCTAGTACTGCCTGGTAACATAGAGGGGCGGCGTTCCTCCATGTGGTGTGGGCGCCACACCTCGACCCCTGCTTACGTTGGTTCACACCTGGGTGGTCACCCACCATGTGCTTGTGCATGGAGGTTATACCCAGGATTACTAACAGTCCCACCATCGTGAAGGTGCAAGCAGAGGATTTGGCTGTCACAGACCGTCCGGACTTCGCCGAAATTGGGTCCACTTGACTTGAGTGTCACCCGAATATCCGTTCCATCAGCGTTTTAGACTCCCAGGTAGCAAGTACAGCTTGTCTGGGATATCTGAGAGAATGTCTGTGACAACCTCAAGGACTAGTATTATCAACCTCAAGTATTATCCTTCTAATGTATTATCATGTGTCGTCTGTCACTATGAGGTCCTTGGCGATGTATTTTCTGTAGTCCCTAGTGTTGATTACCTGATCTTCGATGGCGAACATAAATACATTGGTCTCGGTGAAGAGCGCCGCGGTAGTGAACCACGCGTTCGAAGCTTCCTTATCCATGTTGTCTTGATAGGGGTCATTGTATGCCTGCCATGGAATGCCTTCTTTGCCCATTTTCCCGTCTTCTTTTCTTCCGTCTGGGTGGATGGGGTTTCATCACTGAGGTTGTGCAGGTTATGCCTTTTGTCTCTCTTCCTTATAGCCTGGTAGATTGGCGCTATGTTTTTCTGGAAGTAACCCTTCAGGTTTTTACTCGCTTTATTCTGTTGTTCGATTAGGTCTGTCAAATCTCTTTCTCTTTCTTTCTAGGTTATTGCCGAGTTTTTGGTATCCTCCCTTGATCGATGGCTGCCTTCAGATGGTGTTGTCGGCTCTTCATCACCATTGTTTTGGTCCTTCTCGTGGTCTTCACCAATTCGATGTTGGTCCACTCTATGATCCAGAAGGAGTAGGTTAGTACTGAGATTTCACGAGTGTTTATGGCTTTGACTGCATTCCTTCCATTTAGCTTTGCTTTTAACAGGCTTCTGAGTCTCTGATGTATTTCTCACTCAATGGGCCTTGATCTCGTGTTCTAGATGTTGAGCTTACATCATCCCCAACCACTTGTAGGCCTCTCCCTCAGTCATGACTTCGATCTGTTTACCGGTCTTCATCTCGTAGTTTCGTCCGACTGGTTTCCCCTGATGCAGTCCGTAAGCCTTGCATTTGTCTAGTCCGAATTCCATCTTGATGTCAGTGCTGAACTCTTCGGTGATCCAGAGTAGCTGTTGAAACTGCTTCTCGGTTGCGACTTAGAATTCAATGTCGTCCATGTAGATCAAGTAGGAGAGACTGTACAGGTCTTCCTCCCTTCTTTACGGGTATAACCATACTTCCTGTTATGAAGCATAGAGAATAGCAAGCAGCTCGAGTGTTAGACAGAATCATAGCGGGCTCAGGGAATTTCTCTGGAAGATTTCTGTACTGATGGGGATCGGTTTGGTCGTGATTTTCTCGACTTTGATGGTGGTCCTCCATTTGGCCACGGTTGCTTCTAGGAACTTTGTCACTGTCGGGTTGACACTAAAGATATTCGGTGTCTGTGTCAGCTGCTGTTCCGACCACTTGTTATGTTGTTTGGTCCTGTTCATTGTTATATCGGGCTCCACCTTGGTTACTTTGTAGAATTTTCACATGATGAATGTATTCATTTCGATGTTTCAGTTAATGCGCTGGTGTTTCTTCCCATCCTGGGCGGTCGCTAGCTCAGTTGATTTGGAAGCATTTCCGGTTGGTTGGGCTGGATGGTTTGCCCTTTCCTTTCTAATACTTTGTGGAAGCCATACTGGCGACAGCGCCACTTGCTTCACTGTTATCCCGGGAGGAATATGACTGTTGCCAACTGTTCGAACTGACTCCTCTGCTGCACTGAACGAGAATGACTTTATCCTTCACCACATTCGATGCAGTATGTTCAATGCTTCTGTTCGACATGTTCATCTGTCTATGAAAGTTGATTCTGCTTCGGCTTGCGTCCACTGATGGGTGTTAGTATTTAGGAGCCTCACCATATGACGCTACTTCCAGCCCAAACATTCATTTCGACCTTGGGAAGGTAGGTCGATGAAGTTCACACACATGGGCTGAATCCATTACGGTAATAATATTCTGAATGCCCTACTTCAGATTGATTAGAGTCCCATTGATGATGAACAAAAGCAAATTGAACAAGACAACCGACACATAACGACAAATATAATATCAAGTGCTTCACATACAATATACGGGATATATATATTGTAGGTGAAGCCTGTGTGATATGTATTAAAAATAATAAATAATAGGATTTTTATTTTAAGGAAATTTGGAATGGATCGACAAATCTTTTTAAAAGGCCCAAATGTAAAATTTCATGAAAAGCCGTCACTGGGAGTCGTTATATGCGGAAAGACAGATGGACAGACATGGTAAAGATAATAGGCGCATTATGCATATATGCTAATACTCCTAAAAACAAAAAGACCGCAGAACTACTTACCAGATATACTATCAAGTTGCGCGTGTACTAATGATGTAAGAGTGATAAATTTGACAACAAGCAATCTCTGCATTGTGTCGTTTAACCTGCTAAAGAGAAAAATAGTTCGAATTAACTTGAAAATTCAAAATATTATTAGTCTATAGTATTCAAAACAGAGTAGAGTAAATATACAGACAGAATTTTTCTATTCCTCTTAGAGTATAGTACTACTGTTAAATCTTTGGAACTATTTAATTATCGCAGAATGAGCCTTTTTTTATCCAGCATGTTTCGTTCAAAGAATGTAGTGACATATCGAGGATTCAGTGAGCCAGCCCACGGTGGAAAATATGCAAATGGCCATAAGTGGATTTCCGTTCACTCGTCGGCCCAGGTGCATCTGTACATTTGGATGATATACCCATATGGCGTTATCACCCATAAACACGAACTCGGGGCCAATGGCACCTCGGAATAGACGCACATGGGGAAAGATTACCTCAGTACAGTAGCGTGCACTGGTTACAGTACCGCCTTCCAGTATCTGGAGTTGTGTACGTCCATCCAAGATAACGCCTCCCCAGACGAGAACACCTCGACCGCCTTTCTGTACAACGTCTACAGAAAGGATAGACAGGATAGGAAGGGGGGAGGGGTTATGCTATTAGTTAAGAAACACATAAAAACCAAGGAAGTGAAGCCAGTCGACATCGCTGGACAGTGCAGTGTTGAGTCAGTTTGGTGTGACATAAGCATTGGGAGATCAAAATTGAGAGTAGGAGTGTGCTATAGGCCTAATGACTCTGATGAGTATAATAAGGAACTGTACAGGGAAATAGAGTGGGCCAGTAAATCAGAGAGTCTTATAATGGGAGATTTTAATTTCCCAGATATTGACTGGAATTTGGGGGCTGGTTATTCACGCACTAGCAGGGCTTTTGTGGATTTATTGGATGATTGTTTTCTACATCAGCATGTCTGGGAGGCAACTAGAGGGAGTAATACTCTTGATTTGATTATCAGCAGTGATTCTTCATGCATTAAGAATCTGCAGATAAATGAACCACTAGGTGGCAGTGATCACAGTGTGCTGAAGTGGGATTTACTCAAAGAGGTAACTACCATTAGGGGTAAAGGGAAGGGTTATTGCTTCCGTAAAGGCGACTACGATGGACTGAGACAGTATTTAAATTCTATACAGTGGGACCAACTGATGATGTTACCAACAGCAAATTCAAAATGGGAAGCATTCAAAGAACTTATCTTGGAAGCTACTAGGCTTTAAATACCAACTAAGAAATATTGTTCAAGGTTTAGGCCAAAATGGATGTCAGATGAACTAATGAGGCATATGGCAGAGAACAAAAATGCATGGGATACTTACAAATTAACACATGACACAGAAGCCTATGATATATACAAGTTGATATGCAACCAAGTTACAAAGGAGGTTAGGCAGGCGAAGGCAGATTACGAGAAATCTTTGGCAAGGGATGCAAAGAAAAACAGCAAAGAGTTCTATACTTATGTAAACTCTAGAAGGAAGGGGATGAATCAGATTGGTCCACTTGATATTGATGGGTCAACTGTTGATGATCCTGCTCAGGTAGCTAACAAACTAAATGAATATTTTGCATCGACATTCACACATGAGGAGTTATTCAGCAAGGGGAATGCCAGAGGTGTATTCAACTCTAGCAGTAAGCTACAGAATCTTGAAATAACTGGGAGTAAAGTGGAGGAGAAACTGTTGAAGGTAAACACAAGAAAGGCACCCGGGGTGGATGGGATCTATCCAGTTATATTAAAGGAGGCAGCAAAGGAAGTAAGCAAACCCTTAGCCATAATTATGAGAGCTTCCTTGGACTCAGGGGAGGTACCCATAGACTGGAAATGTGCAAATGTGACCCCAATTCACAAAGGAGGATCAAAGGCTGACACAAGTAATTATAGACCTGTGAGCTTAACTTCTGTTCCAGGAAAATTAATGGAGGCACTGGTTAAAGAAGCACTGCAGGATCATTTAGACAAGACTTCAGTTATAGATCAGACACAGCATGGTTTTGTTAAGGGGAAGTCTTGCCTGACCAACTTGATTGGATACTATGATGCAGTCACAAAAGAACTGGATGCATGGAATAATTTTGATATTATATACTTGGATCTTAGAAAGGCTTTTGATACTGTTGCACATGGAAGACTGCTACACAAATTGGAGCAGTGTGGCATTGGAGGCAAATTGCTGCTATGGATAAATGGGTGGTTGAGGGGGAGAAGACAGAGAGTGGTAATCAATGGACACTGCTCATCGTGGACAAACGTTATTAGTGGAGTCCCTCAGGGCTCAGTGTTGGGTCCATTATTGTTTTCTGTATTTATATATGATATTGATGATGGTATATCAAGCTTAATGTCCAAGTTTGCTGACGATACAAAGGTTGGCTGGGTTGTCAAGGACACTACTGACACTATGCTGCTGCAACAGGATCTGGAAAGGTTGAGCAGATGGGCTGAGAGGTGGCAAATGAAGTTTAACATTGACAAATGTAAAATACTACACATGGGAAACAGCAACCCCTGAGCAACGTATCAACTCTGTGGTACTACACTGAGAGTGGTAGAGAATGAAAGGGACTTGGGGGTGGTTGTGCAGGCAGATATGAAGTTCTCTGAGCAGTGCAGACGGGCAGCAAGAGTAGCTCGTGGAGTATTGTCAATGATATACAGGAATTTTTCCAGCAGGGATAAGGAGGTGATTATTCCATTGTATAAGGCAATGGTCAGGCCACACCTAGAGTACTGTATACAGGTCTGGAGGCCTCAATTCAAGAAGGATGTAGAGCTGCTGGAACGATTACAGAGAAGGGCAACAAGATTAGTGAATGGAACAAAGGGGTGCTCTTACGAAGAAAGGCTTAAGTTTTGCAAATTACAGTGTCTGGAGACCAGGCACCAGCGAGGTGATCTGATAGATGTGTATAAAGCCTTGAATGGTTTAAGCATGCTCAATGCTGATGGGAATCTTCCTCTAGCTCAGAAAAATCACCTGAGAGGGCATAAATTCAAATTGAGGAAAGACAGATGTAGGATAGACGTGCGGAAATTTGCCTTTAGCCAGCGGGTGGTTGGTTGGTGGAACAGACTTCCATCCCTTGTGGTGGAGGTTGATAGCCTAAATAAGTTTAAGGCTCAGCTGGACAGGTATTTTGAACGAACAGAGGGGTGAAGTGGAAGTGGGTTTTTTTTTTTTTTTTTGGCTGATGCTGCATAAGCTTGCTTTCTTGCATCAAATGCCTCTACTAATGCTAATGCTAATATCGATCCCTTTCAGTGATGTTTGCAGAGTGGTACCGTATGCCAACCTCTTGCCAGATTACTTGACGTACAGAATCACTGCTGTACGTCACACCCTTTAACACCTGCCCACTGATGGGCAGGTGTTAAAGGGACACAGCGTTGGCCGTCGGGCAAACAATCCATCTTTGTGGAGTCGCATGGCCACAGTAAACCGCGATATCCTGCGTCCTGTGCAGCTGGTTTGCAATGGATCCCACTGTCTGGTGTCGGTTCTTATGCAATGAATTCTGGCTGCTGAAGTGGGAAAACCATAAGCACCATCTCCCTCAACAGTTAAGGACCACGCAGCTCTCTGAACAGCTTAAACTTCAGCGTTTACCAGACATCATTGCCTGGAAACAATTAATAGCTACAATCAAAATGATGACTGGCACGATATCATCACCATGCTTCTGGCAGCTTTGTGAGTGGCACATCCCGCCATCTGCATTAAGAGGCACAAAATCCTTGAGAATGAAGACCAACAGACTGAAGATGGCCGACAGGTTTATACCCGCCAGTGCGTTAGAATCAATTCAGTGCCTAACACATATCGGAATTGACCTACTAAGGCTCATAGAAGATCTGAAATATAGGAAACAAACCGCAGTGTAGCTCGCTGAGGCTACTGTTGCCTAGTAGTTGTGTGAATTTCTGTCAAGAACTGTGTGTACGCAATTGAATAATGTATATCTCGCACAAGTTGATCAGTGGATGTGATGCTAAGATTAACTTTTGTATTACAATTGCCAGGACTCTAGACAGAAATGTAGTGAAGAGTAATGTAGTTTTAATGTCATCTTTTCGTGTATATTTAACCTTTCTTTCTGTACATTTTAGACATTCTTTTATTCACATTTTATGGTAATCCCCTGGCATTTTCTGCCGTGAAGGGAATTTGTCACTTACCAATGTACACCTATATTTTAAATTTGGTAGGACAAATAAAGATTTATTTATTTATATAGCGGCCATCATTGGGCGTTGTTTTTCGTGGTCGACCACCACTGGTCCTTCGAACAGCTGTACCTGTCGTTCTGAAGGCCGACCACGCACGTGAAACGATGCTATGGGCGATACCGAACTCTGCAGCCGCACTCCTCGCACTTCTACCTTCCTCGAGCTTCTCAATTATTCGACCCAGGGTAAAGTCATCCAGATGTTGTCTACTGGCCATTTCGTTGTCTGTAGCACTGTATGAAACCAATCGAACGTCTGTAACAATCGTGCTCACCATTCGGTGAGCACGATTTTTATTTGCACATAACTGCTAAACTGCTGCTGCTTTTATCTGTTCATGTGAGCTCTCTCATCACGGTTCAAATTTTTGCATATGCACCAGCTTTCTACTAAACGGCCACAGTTATGCAAATCGCCACAGGCTGTTTCGTTTGATTTTGTGTTTGTAACCTTTAGTAATAGTGTTGGTCCTTAAGTTTTGCACACCAGTGTAGTATTTCAGATTGCCAAATTCTAATGATTTCAAATGAATTACATACTTTCCTTTTTGTCCACAGTATTACCAAAAGCCTATATTCAGAACATAAGTTAAACTTTCCAAATCCGGCAGTCTATTAGTTGGTAACACGCATTTTCTGGTTTCTGGTTGCATAATCATAATTTTCTGATTATGCAAAGCGGCGATTTCACCTCAGGACATAATTATAGGTCATTAATATTAGTGGATGTATTATTATTATAATAAAAATGGTTTGTAAAGTAATTCAATAAAATAAAATTATTATTATTTAGTTTGATTTAACACTTTTTTATTTATTTATTATTATTTTTTTAAGTCATTTGAGAACTTTTTTAGAGCCTAAAACAACATCTCTATGTGATATTATCATCCGAAAATCCGGAATATTGCAAGAATCGGCAAGAGTTAAGTCCCAAAAATTGCCCAATTTGAGAGATTTCTTTCACAAAAACAAAAGGTTCGATTGTAACACATAACACAATACATACCAAAATACTTTACACATACTAAAAATAATACAATGAAAAAAATAATATAATTAATTCATAAAAATAAAAACAATAACAATAAAATGTATAATTATGTATTAGCATTTTAGCATTAGTAGAGGCATTTGATGCAAGAAAGCAAGCTTATGCAGCATCAGCCAAAAAAAAAAAAAAAAAACACACTTCCACTTCACCATTCTGTTCGTTCCAAATACCTGTCCAGCTGAGCCTTAAACTTATTTAGGCTATCAACCTCCACCACAAGGGATGGAAGTCTGTTCCACCAACCAACCACCCGCTGGCTAAAGGCAAATTTCCTCACGTCTATCCTACATCTGTCTTTCCTCAATTTGAATTTATGCCCTCTCAGGTGATTTTTCTGAGCTAGAGGAAGAATCCCATCAGCATTGAGCATGCTTAAACCATTCAAGGCTTTATACACCTCTATCAGATCACCTCGCTGGTGCCTAGTCTCCAGACACTGTAATTCGCAAAACTTAAGCCTTTCTTCGTAAGAGCACCCCTTTGTTCCATTCACTAATCTTGTTGCCCTTCTCTGTACTCGTTCCAGCAGCTCTACATCCTTCTTGAATTGAGGCCGCCAGACCTGTATACAGTACTCTAGGTGTGGCCTGACCATTGCCTTATACAATGGAATAATCACCTCCTTATCCCTGCTGGAAAAATTCCTGTATATCATTGACAATACTCCATGAGCTACTCTTGCAGCCCGTCTGCACTGCTCAGAGAACTTCATATCTGCCTGCACAACCACCCCCAAGTCCCTTTCATTCTCTACCACTGTCAGTGTAGTACCACAGAGCTGATACGTTGCTCTGGGGTTGCTGTTTCCCATGTGCAGTACTTTACATTTGTCAATGTTAAACTTCATTTGCCACCTCTCAGCCCATCTGCTCAACCTTTCCAGATCCTGTTGCAGCAGCATAGTGTCAGTAGTGTCCTTGACAACCCTGCCAACCTTTGTATCATCTGCAAACTTGGACATTAAGCTTGATATACCATCATCAATATCATTTATAAATACAGAAAACAATAATGGACCCAACACTGAGCCCTGAGGGACTTCACTAATAACATTAGTCCACGATGAGCAGTGTCCATTGATTACCACTCTCTGTCTTCTCCCCCTCAACCACCCCTTTATCCATAGCAGCAATTTGCCTCCAATGTCACACTGCTCCAATTTGTGTAGCAGTCTTCCATGTGTAACAGTATCAAAAGCCTTTCTAAGATCCAAGTATATAATATCAAAGTTATTCCCTGCATCCAGTTCTTTTGTGACTGCATCATAGTATCCAATCAAATTGGTCAGGCAAGACTTCCCCTTAACAAAACCACGCTGTGTCTGAGCTATAACTGAAGTCTTGTCTAAATGATCCTGCAGTGCTTCTTTAACCAGTGCCTCCATTAATTTTCCTGGAACAGAAGTTAAGCTCACAGGTCTATAATTACTTGTGTCAGCCTTTGATCCTCCTTTGTGAATTGGGGTCACATTTGCACATTTCCAGTCTATGGGTACCTCCCCTGAGTCCAAGGAAGCTCTCATAATTATGGCTAACGGTTTGCTTACTTCCTTTGCTGCCTCCTTTAATATAACTGGATAGATCCCATCCACCCCGGGTGCCTTTCTTGTGTTTATCTTCAACAGTTTCTCCTCCACTTTACTCTCAGTTATTTCAAGATTCTGTAGCTTACTGCTAGAATTGAATACACCTCTGGCATTCTCCTTGCTGAATAACTCCTCATGTGTGAATGTCGATGCAAAATATTCATTTAGTTTGTTAGCTACCTGAGCAGGATCATCAACAGTTGACCCATCAATATCAAGTGGACCAATCTGATTCATCCCCTTCCTTCTAGAGTTAACATAAGTATAGAACTCTTTGCTGTTTTTCTTTGCATCCCTTGCCAAGGATTTCTCGTAATCTGCCTTCGCCTGCCTAACCTCCTTTGTAACTTGGTTGCATATCAACTTGTATCTATCATAGGCTTCTGTGTCATGTGTTAATTTGTATGTATCCCATGCATTTTTCTTCTCTGCCATATGACTCATTAGTTCATCTGACATCCATTTTGGCCTAAACCTTGAACAATATTTCTTAGTTGATATGTAAAGCCTAGTAGCTTCCAAGATAAGTTCTTTGAATGCTTCTCATTTTGAATTTGCTGTTGGTAACATCATCAGTTGGTCCCACTGTATAGAATTTAAATACTGTCTCAGTCCATCGTAGTCGCCTTTACGGAAGCAATAACCCTTCCCTTTACCCCTAATGTTAGTTACCTCTTTGAGTAAATCCCACTTCAGCACACTGTGATCACTGCCACCTAGTGGTTCGTTTATCTGCAGATTCTTAATGCATGAAGAATCACTGCTGATAATCAAATCAAGAGTATTACTCCCTCTAGTTGCCTCCCGAACATGCTGATGTAGAAAACAATCATCCAATAAATCCACAAAAGCCCTGCTAGTGTGTGAGTAACCAGCCCCCAAATTCCAGTCAATATCTGGGAAATTAAAATCTCCCATTATAAGACTCTCTGATTTACTGGCCCACTCTATTTCCCTGTACAGTTCCTTATTATACTCATCAGAGTCATCAGGCCTATAGCACACCCCTACTCTCAATTTTGATCTCCCAATGCTTATGTCACACCAAACTGACTCAACACTGCACTGTCCAGCGATGTCGACTGGCTTCACTTCCTTGGTTTTTATGTGTTTCTTAACTAATAGCATTAGCATTAGTATTAGTAGAGGCATATGATGCAAGAAAGCAAGCTTATTCAGCATCAGCCAAAAAAAAAAAAAAAAAAAAAAACAACCACTACTCCCATTTCACCCCTCAATTCGTTCGAAATACCTGTCCAGCTGAGCCTTAAATTTGTTTAGGCTATCAACTTCAACAACAAGCGATGGAAGTCTATTCCACAAACCAACTGCCCGCTGGCTAAAGGCGAATTTCCGCACATCTATCCGACATCCGTCCTTCCTCAATTTGAATTTATGCCCTCTCAGGTGATTATTCTGAGCAAGAGGAAGAATTCCATCGGCATTGAGCATGCTCAAGCCATTCAAAGCCTTGTACACCTCTTTCAGATCACCTCGGCGATGCCTAGTCTCCAGGCTCTGTAATTTGCAAAACTTAAGCCTTTCTTCGTAAGAGCAACCCTTTGTTCCATTCACTAATCTTGTTGCCCTTCTCTGTACTCGTTCCAGCAGCTCTACATCCTTCTTGAAATGAGGCCTCCAGACCTGTATACAGTACTCAAGGTGTGGCCTGACCAATGCCTTATACAAGGGAATAATCACATCCCTGTCCCTAATAGCATAACCCCTCCCCCCTTCCTATCCTGTCTATCCTTTCTGTAGACGTTGTACTCCCCAAATTGCAGTTCTGCATCCCTTATATCTGTGTGACACTACGTCTCTGATATCCCAACAATATCTGCCTTTGATGTTTTGAGCAATACCTCAAATTCATCAAATTTATTTACTAAACTTCTAGCATCGGTGTGCACGCAAGTATACCTGCACCTGTTTCTATTCTTAGCTACCCTAACACAACCCATGTGTTTACTTGTACCCCAATGGCTCCCAGCAGTCTCTGAAATACCATGCATCTTGTTTTCCAGGCTTCTGCTCATTCTAATAGAACCAGTGCAAGAATCTCTTTCACCTCTGCCAGTGGCTACAGTATTGCAAGCAATATTGCACTATAAATAATATATATGTAGTTATCTTAACTTTACTTACCTAAAATTCACGTACAAAATCGTTCACTTCAAAGTTAAATTCTCTTCTTCATTTTGTATTATGTCACCATATTAATAACAATACACTATATGAATCCCTTTGTGGTAACCACCAGGTGGCAATACAGTATAGTCGAAACAGTGTCAGTCTTCTTGACAAGGGTATCTCTTCGTACTCTTTAGACAGGTAAACAACATTATAGTGAAAAGTTCTTTACATTTTCTTTCATTTGCCTTATTTATTAACGATATTCGATGATGGGGTCATCAAAAAAAAAATATATAAGCAATCTTTACGCAGTTGTCAAAAGCATTTTTATAATGTAAAGAAAACGTGCCAGTTCTGTTTTCTGACATTCATATTACGTAACATATTTTATTTCTTTTTCTTTTTTTTTTTTCTCTCAAACGAAGCAGAGAATGGAAAGTTATTATTGATGGAAAAACATGGGCATAAGCAGGTGGTGGCGGTGTTATTTATGATAAAGCGTGAGGAAAGCCTCAGATATTCGATTTTGGCTTTACGGATCTACCATATCACCTTACATTTTGTAATAAGTTTCAGATTATGATTTGATAAGAAATATAATCCAAAAGAAAGAAGAGACAAACTGGTACTCTCCAGCTATTTATTTAACACATTCTTGGAAACAAACATTCTAAGATTTTAAGGGTATGAAATGTTGGTATTACCTACATTGTCATAATAAAAATAGCTGAAAACGTCTAAACCTCAAACTGGTTTTATATTTCTAGATTTCTTTCTGGAAGTATAAATGCAATTTACACCATTTCCCTTTTTCTGAATTTCTACTAAATCGACCACAGAACACACGCAATTTACAGACATATTATACACAGCGCAATAAGGCCTACATTGCTGATGCCCCTACAAAAACCAACTTTTATCAATAAATCTATTGGCCGACTGTTCAAATATAGGGTGGTCATAAAGTCCTTTCCATTTTTATTATTTTTTATTAATTGAAAACTATGGTGCGTAACGCAACCCGTTTTTGCATTTTGATCAATATAGGTTCGAATATGCTTTATTTTTATTTTTATTTTATAGGTTGTTTTATTCAAAAAATAAATATATATCGAAAAAAACATTTCTTTGTGTAATCGTTTGTCTTCAAGGCTTGATTCATGTATCTAGTCAATAAAAGTGATTAATTACAATATTTACTGATATAAAAAATCTGGAGAGATAATTTTTGAAAAGTGTAATGTTTTACTGATTATATAACCTTTTAAAACTAAGAAAACTAAAACTATTTATGTAGGATTAACAATTTACCCCTCAACCCACTAGCCAATGGTGTATACCGAAGTAATTATAACAACAGAAATCCTGACGTTATTTGGTGAAGAACATATTCTTCATATACAAAAGTGAATATAAAGAATATATTCAACGAAATTGTTAATGTAATTTTATTTAATAAATCCGCTCTGGATCTCGTTATCAAGATAAATTGCAATACAGTAGAAGCTACTGGACTATTTCTAGTCTCTTCTCGTAAAACCATTTGCGAGAAGAGACCATTTGCCAAAAAATATACAATGTATATACATTGAGTGATCACTGAATTATGACTACCCCTACGAAAACTGAATGCAACCTGTTGACCACGTGAGGTACGAGAGTGCGCAGTTAGTCGACCTATGTATCATAGATAAGATGTCAGTGGTTCAGGAGGTAGTAAAATTCCTAGCGTGATGGGTAAAAGGAAGGATTTATCCGATTTTGATAAAGGACAGATTGTGGGTGCTCGAATGTCTCAATTTCCCAAACGGCTGTATTGGTAGGGTGTTCGAGAGCCGCCGTAGTTAAAGTGTACCAGGACTGGTGTCAAAATGGTCAAACAACGACTCCGACGGCAAAACTGCAAAGGTCAGCGAAAGGTTGATGTTAGAAGTGAGCGCCGGGTCCGACGGCTCGTACAGGCGAACAGGCGCAGCACTGTTGAAGACTTGACTACTCAATACAACATGGGCCAACCCGGAACAATATCTGGCATGACCATGCGTCGCACGTATGGGCTATACCAGCAGACGACCCCTACGGTATCCTCTCCTAGCCAAGGTTCATCGGCGTAAAAGACTCGCCTGGTGCAAAGAGCATGCTGACATGCTCTTTGCATTTTTTTTTTTTTTTTTGCTGGCATCAGCCAAGTTTGTTGATGCGGGATTGCATTACCCTGCGTGGGATATTTTATTATTTATTTATTTATTATTATTATTATTGTTATTTATTTTATTTTATTTTATTTTATTTTATTTTATTTTTTTTTTTTTTTTGCTGGCATTAGTAAGTTTGCTGATGCGGGATTAATTCCCTGTGCGGGATTATATATATATATATATATTTTTTTTTATTTATTTATTATTATTTTTTAATATATTATTATTTATTTTATTTTATTTTGACTGGCTCCCAGGTCTAGTCTATTGCTGGCGGATACCAGCAATCCCAGCCTGGGAGCGGGATTTCTAGTATCCACCAGCCTTGCACTACTGCTGGTGGGTGCGAGATTATAGTACTGGATTGCACCTGACAGATTTATTAGACCCAGGTCTGGCTTTACGTGCCAGGGATGAGCGCCGGGTTGCATTTATTCACGTGGTGGCTGCCCCGCCGGTGGAAAATTGACCTGACTTCACAATACACTACACATACACATTTGCACTATTCGGGTCAGAATACTGAGTTTCTTTTGCCAACAGAGTACACAGGTGGAGATAAACGTATGTCTGGGAGCTACCTAGCGACATGAATATACAATACAATACAATACAATACCTGCATTGCTGACCGCATTACGCACAGCTTAGTTGGGCATACCTCCCGAACGCTTCCGACATCTTGTTGAATCAATGCCATGTTGGATAGCTACTGTACTGAGGGCAAAAGGAGGACCTATGATGTATTAGGTAGATGATCATAATTCAGTGATCACTCAGTGTATATATATATTTTTTATTATTATTTTTTATTTTTTATTTTTTTTTTTTTTGCTTCATTGTTCTTCGATTTTTACGTCCCTTAAAAAACCGCCTCCGGGGAAAGGACGCCCTGATAGCTCGTACGTTAATCTGGCACAGTAGCCAACCTAAGGTAAATAATACTTTATGTTGACAAGGTCATAATATACAATTAAAAGCGATATTAATCTGATGATGGACCTGAATAGTTCATATGATGTCTGAGGATTTAATGTTTTTCCATTAAATGTTATATAAGTTACTTTATGTTGAATTCGTGGACAAATGTAGTCGCATCTGAAGAGCCTAAGCGCTGTCATCTACACTTTAGCATTAGTATTAGTAAAGGCACATGATGCAAGAAAGCAAGCTTATATAGCATCAGCCAAAAAAAATCTTCTAATTTCACCCATCCACGCATTCCAAATGTTTGTCTAGTTCTGCCTTGAATCTATTTAAGCTATCAACTTCTACAACGACAGATAGAATTTTGTTCCAGCAACCAACCACACGCTGGCTAAAGGCAAACTTCCGCACATCTATCCTACAACTGTCTTTCCTCAATTTGAATTTATGCCCTCTCAGGTGATTATTCTGAGCAAGAGGAAGAATCCCATCAGCACTGAGCATGCTCAAACCATTCAAGGCTTTATACACCTCTGTCAGATCACCTCGCACGTATCTAATCTCCATCCAGACAGTGTAATTTGCAAAACTTAAGTCTTTCTTCGCAAGAACAACCCTTTGTTACATTCATTAATTTTGTTGCCCTTCTCTGCACTCGCTCAAGCAGCTCTACGTCCGTCCTAAAATGAGGGCTCCAGATCTGTATACAGTACTCAAGATGTGGCCTGACCATTGCCTTTTACAAGGGAATAATCATCTTATCCCTGCTAGAAAAATTCTTGTATGTCATTGACAAGACACCATCAGCTACTCTTGCAGACCATCTACACTGCTCAGAAAATTTCATACACTGGCATGCAAAACTTAAGGACCAACGCTATTTCTAAAGGTTACAAACACAAATTCTTTACTTAAGGTACTCTTTACTGATGGAGTAGATTCAGTCTCAGCAGCGATTCTTTATGTCAGCTAATCTGTCGAGAGGTTGGCACACAGTACCACCCTGCAAACATCACTGAAAGGGACCGATATGGTGGTGAAGGTGTTCTCGTCTGGGGAGGCGTTATCTTGGATGACCGTGCACAACTCCATATACTGGAAGGCGGTACTGTAACCAATGCACGCTATTGTACTGAGGTAATCCTTCCCCATGTGCGTCGGTTCCGAGGTGCCATTGGCCCGAGTTCGCGTTTATGGATGATAACGCCACACCCCACCCATATCACTGCAGCTGTTGATATGCATTTGGAAAGTGCGGAAATTGTTCGTATGGATTGGTCTGCCCGTTCCACCAATCTAAATCCCATTGAACACATTTGGGACGCTCTGATGAGACGCCTAGCGGCACGTCTACACCCACCAGAAAATGATCACCAGCTGAAGATGGCGCCGTCAGAGGAACTTATCAACAACAATGTTGTTGATAAGTTCTTGCGGTAACATCATCCATTCCTCATAATTATCTCCTACTCTTCCCTTTGACTTAGGACCACCTCTTCCCTTTTTTCCATCTTTGGCAGTGATGCATCTGTATCATGGCAGCCGGTGCTATGTTGCGATTTTTGAATAAAGTCCCTCTGTACCGTTTTGTTTCCGTTGTTGATTCCTTCCTCATTTCTGTACCTCAGTAGGTTCCTTTGGTATGCTTTTCCCATATCCAAGTCACTCCTATGAGAAGCTACAGGTGAAAACCTGACTGGTCCTTAAATTTTGCAAATCAGTATATCTGCCTGCACAATTACCCCAGGTCCTTTTCATTCTCTACCACTGTCAGTGTGGTACCACACAGGTGATACGTTACTCTGGGGTCACTGCTTCCCATATGTAGTACGTACTTTACATTTGTCAATGTTAAACTTCAGTTGCCATCTGTCAGCCGATTTGCTCAACTTTTCTAGCTCCTATTGCAGCAGCATACTGTCATTAATGTCATTAACAACCCTGCCAACCTTCGTATCGTCTGCAAATTTGGCCATTAAGCTGATAACCCCTTACTTTGTGCAGCAGTCTTCAATATGCAAGAGTAGCAAAATCCTTTCTAAAATCCAAATATATGATATCAAAGTTATTCCCTGCATCCAATTCCTTCGTGACCACATCATAGTATCCAATTAAATTGGTCACACAAGACTTTCCCTTAACAAAACAATGCCGTGTCCGTGCTGTAAGTGAAGTCTTGTCTAGATGATCCGGCTGTGCTTCTTTAACCAGTGCCTCCATTAATTTTCCTGGAACAGAAGTTAAACTAACAGGTCTGTAATTACTTGTGTCAGGCTTTGATCCTCCTTTGTGAATTGTGGACTTATTTGCACATCTCCAGTCTATGGGTACCTCCCCTGAGTCCAAGGAAGCTCTCATAATTATGGCTAAGGATTTGCTTACTTACTTCGTAACAGACAAGAAAAATGCATGGGATGCATATAAATTATCAAGCGACTCAGAAGCCTATGGCAGATATAAGCTAGTCTGTAATCAGGTCACAAAGGAGGTTAGGCAGGCGAAGGCAGATTACGAGAAATCTTTGGCAAAGGATGCTAAGAAAAACAGCAAGGATTTCTTTACTTATATAAACTCTAAAAGGAAGGGGATGAATCTGATTGGTCCATTTGATATCGATGGTTCGACTGTTGATGATCCTGCTCAGATAGCAAACAAACTGAATGAGTATTTTGCATCTACATTCACACATGAGGAAATATTAAGGTTTGAAAATGGCAGAAGTTTATCAAATTGTAGCACAGTGCTTAGTGATTTTTTAATAACTGAGAGCAAAGTGGAGGAGAAATTGTTGAAGTTAAACATAAGAAAGCACCTGGGGTGGATGGGATCTATCCAGTTATATTAAACGAGGCAGCAAAGCAACTAAGTAAACACTTAGCCATCATTATGAGAGCATCCTTGGACTTAGGGGGGGTCCCCACGGACTGGAGATGTGAAATGTATCCCCAACTCACAAAGAAGGATCTAAGGGCAACACAAGTAATTACAGACCTGTTAGTTTAACTTCTGTTCAGGGTAAAATAATGGAGTCACTGGTTAAAGATGCATTGCACGATCATCTAGACAAGGCTGCAGCAATAATTCAGACACAGCATGGGTTTGTTAAGGGAAAGTGTTGTCTGTGTGAGTGACCAACCCACAAATTCCAGTCAATATCTGGGAAATTAAAGTCCACATTATAAGATATTCTGATTTACTGGTCCATTCTATTTTCCTGTACGGTTGTTTATTATATTCATCAGAGTCATTAGGCCTATAACACACTCATACTGTCAATTTTGATTTCCCAGTGCTTATGTCACACCAAACTGACTCGACACTGCACTGTCCAGCGATGTCGATTGGCTGTGCCTCCTTGGATTGCATGTGTTTCTTAACTAATAGCATAACCCCTCTTCCCTTCCTACCTGTCTATCCTTCCTGTACAAATTGTACTCCCCAAATTCCAGTTCTTCATTCCTTATATCTGTGTGACACCACGTCTCTGATATCCCAACAATATCTGGCTTTGATGTTTTGACCAACACCTCAAATTCATCAAAATTTTATTTACTAAACTCCTAGCATTGGTGTGCACGCAGGTATACATGCATCTGTTCCTATTCTTAACTACCCTAACACAGCCCATGTATTTTTACTTGTGTTCGCTTGAAGGACAACAGCGACCCCAGACTATCGACTGAAAAATATAAGGCTGAGAACTTATTGATAAGGCTATTTCAAAGTTTGTTTTAACCTGCGTTGAGGTAGCTCCCCGTTTTTTTTTTAGTTTACTGTTATTCGTAAAATATTTAACGATGTAAGCAGCCCACCTTCGGCTTTAATTACACACTAACCTCGTTGGTTAGACCCAAGCCAATTTTTGATAACAGGAAGCCGGTATTTTGGTTCATTTCTCCTTCAACAGAGCAATCAATTTAGCCCCAATTACGGGCGGGTTGGCCTGGCCCAATTCATCACAAAGATGTTCAGTGGGGGTTAAGGTGGTTCTGTTGTAAAACATTCCCATGTTTTACAACAGAACTCCTTCACAAGTGAAACATGCCTTTCCAGGGAAAGATCAATATATCGCTTTGCAGCAAGCCAGCCTATCACAAGTCTCGTGCATTATCAGCAAGGCCCAGAACGGAATTGCCCTCGTGGGTAACACATTTAGCAGAATTGCCGTCCTCCCCACACCAGGTAGAAAATACCCCAGTTCGATGCCGTGGATGATGTGAGGAATTTATATTGGCCTTTTTTCACAACGTGGCGGAGTTAGTCGGTCTCAGGAGAGGTAGCACGGTTTTTTCTCACGGAAACTCGGATTTTTCATCCAGTTAACGGCAAATCGACCACAGAACACATGCAATTTACAGACATATTATATACGGCTCAATATGGCCCAAGTTGCTGATAACCGTATAACACAACAACCAACCAACCAACCAACCAACCAACCAACCAACCGGAATTAGAGTTCTGTCTACTGTACGTACAACTGATACAAGCCCATATTGTGCTGTGTTTATTATGTCTGTAGAAATGTGATTCACAGGGTCATTTGCATGTTGTTCGGGCAAAAAATCTGGGATAATTCACTAATAAAAAAGAAAACCCATATTTCCTCCGCTTCCAGAAAACAACGCCTACCCTACTATATATGCTTTTAAGAATCCCTTTTCTCTGCTGATTTGTGCTGAAGGGATTCTAACGAAAACCTCTCCGAACGAGTGACAAGTGGTAAAAACACTATACTATCACGGAGGACCTGTAGATGGAAGGACTTTCTTTCTTGCAAAAAAAAAAAAAAAAAAAAAATATATATATATATATATATAATAATAATAATCAAGCTCTACGCGGAAACCGAGAGGCTACTTCGGATCAACGAAGAATTCAACAATGATATCTGGATAGAATTTGGTCTAGACAAATGCAAAACCCACGGATTGCACCAGGGAAAATTAGTCGGCTGAAACTACCAGCTGCAGACTGGTAAAGAGATCAAAGCCATGACAGAGGGAGAGACCTACAAATACCTGGGTATGATGCAGGCTCAGCAGTTAAAGCACAAGGAAATCGAGGCCTACCTGACTGAAAAATACCATCAGAGACTCAGACGCCTGCTGAAAGCAAAGCTGAACGGAGGGTACACAGTCAAAGCCATAAACACCTATGCAGTCCCCGTGCGAACATACTCCTTCGGGGTCATAAATTGGACTAACACCGAGCTGGAGGAGATTATGAGAAAGACTGGGACAATGATGACTAAGAGTCACCAACACCATCCGAAGTCGACGGTAGAAAGACTGACAATAGCTCGGAAAGAAGGAGGAAAGGGCCTGATAGACTTCATCGAGCAACAGAAAACAGCAATTATTAACCTGAAGGATTACTTCCAGAAACACACAGCAACACTCCACTAGGCAATAAGGAAGATAGACAAGCGGTATCCTCCACTCAACCTAAGCGAGGAGTCCCCTCCCATCCATAAGCCACAAACGAAGCTAGAAAGATGGGCAAAGAAGACACTCCATGGCAGACCACCATCAAGATCATAGATAAAAATTGCTTCCAATGCATGGCTCACGAGAGGGACGCTCTTCCCCAAGACTGAAGGATTCGTGCTCGCCATTCAAGACCAGGTAATCAACACCAGAAACTATAGAAAATACATTGCCAAGGAGCCCGCAGTGTCTGATGACACATGTCGACGATACCTGCTGGTTTCAGAAACGATCCAGCACATAACCAGGGGATGCAAGGTGATCACACAGACTGAGTACACTCGTAGATATGACCATGTAGCCAGGATAATACATCAGAAGCTTAGCAAGGAAATACCAGTTGATCAAAGAAAGTGTACCGTACTACAAGTACGAACGCCAGGCAGTACTAAAGACTCCAACCCACAAGCTGTACTGGGACCGTGCCATAATAACGGATAAGGCAATCCCACACAACAGACCGGACATAACTCTTGTGGATAAGAAGGAAAAGGCTACCTATCTGATTGACATAGCGGTACCCAACACTGGCAACCTGCAGAAAATCCATGGGGAAAAAATCAGGAAGTACACGAACCTAAGACAGGAGATCAAAGAGATGTGGCATATGTAACAAGTAGCGACCATCCCGATCAGTGTCAACCACAGGTGTGGTGCCAAAGACCCTACATAATAGCCTAGCAGCAATAAGTCTCCCAGCGAACACCTACAAGCAACTCCAGAAAGTCGTAATCCTGAACACTCGTAGGATAGTCAGAGAGTTCCTTGACCAACAGTAACACCCGACATAACAACCACCCTGTGTACTTGGCAGCAGTACCCGTCATGGGGTGGAACCCCCAGTCAGGGAGAAATGATATATAAAAGCAACAATAATAATAATAAAATACAGATAAGCCACCAAAAGAATAACGCAGTTTACACATTAAATATGCGCATGCCTCATAACCCCAATTGCTTCGTGCAAAATACTGATTAATTAACAGTAACCACATATTGGTTTTATATACAGTATATGCAGATATTCGTAACTTAAATTTCTTATGTAGTATTTGTTTCGCCTTCCGCTACCCGTTCGCAAAGGTCTGGTTTCGTTTCCTATCGGAGATTGTAGAAATTCTTTAAGGCCTCTTTAATCGGAGCTGTTGTTAGCCAATCTTAGACGAGCAATATGGACTTTCCCACCTTGAGTTACTCCAGGAGATTTCAGTCCGCCCAACATTCAAATTGGTACGTGAACATATACTTCTGGTTTTTCGTGATAGTATAGTGTATTTTATTCCCATCAACAACTGGAGGAATTTCTAAATTCCTTTATAATCAATGTTGTATCCAAAAAAGTAATTAAATAAAAAAATAAACGCTACACACTATCCCTTTGACAACGGTTGAGAACTGCATCAAGACGTCCACAATAATTTTTAACTACCTATAAAAATCTTATGATAATTATCAGCAATAGTACTTTATAAAGTTAAACGTTTCCAACTTATAAAACATAAGAGAAAATCCAGACTGCGAAGTAACGATCTCTCAGAAGATGACCAGCAGACACCATAAACTCTCTCTGGAGCTTCTACAAAACAAAACATTTAAAAAATGTCACTTAATTGTATGGAAATATAAAATATAATAGGCCCCCTTTAAATAATTTCCATTTTTTCCCCAAAATCCTTTCTGATCGATTTTGTTAGGTGTTTGATATTCCGTTACGTCACAGTTAAGCAGACGAATGCTCTTTCTTGTGAAGTCGTCTGACTATATTATGTAGTCATCCGTAGTAAAATGTTTATTTTACTTATTTAATACTAATCTATTCTCCGAATAGATTAGTGTTATTGACCTTTTACTTTTAATAAAGAAGGCTGGGAACTTACGTATTAATATCCTGAAACCCATTGGCAACGCTGCGTGGTTTTTGCTTCTAAGAAAATAGAGGGTGTAACTGTCAAACAAGTGAAGCAAGTTTTAGCAAAAGCGAAGAACTGTTGAGGTCACATGCTCTCGAAAAGGTACTTTGATAGGCTCTATTGGAATAATATCACGGATGACAATAGAGGAAAAATGATATTGCTTTTACTCGTAAAAAAAACCGTTTATTACAACCAGTGAACTGATGCATGGTTTCATTTTCAACTCACGCTTTGCTGATAACAATACGCTTTCATATAGCTGTTGACAGCAATTGTTACGCCATCTGGGGATGGAGCACAAAGCGTAAAGAATACGTGAAGATGATAAACTGTTTACAGGTTAGTGATATCGAGAAAGAACTGAACATTGTAACTTCGCTTAATATCCTAGAAAGCTCAATGCTATTTCAACTGTAATGCTACAAAAACAATGGCGAAACTACCATACCGCCAAGTTGAACACCGAGGAAGGTTCAATGGACCCACACAGTTAGTTTGGCTCAGTTATTAAGGATTTTTTTTTTTTTTTTTTGGTTTCCTCATTTATTTCCGGGGAAATAACTGGGGAAACAAAACAGGTAGTCAATTCCAAGACGTCTGGTTATACTAATTTGAATTGCTTAGTTAATGCAATAGTCTTATTACTCGCGGCAGAAAAATTTTGCCTTCACAATGAATTGTCCAGGTATTACACTGGTTTCAAACAAATGGCACCAAGTACACCAAAAGTTTAATTTGCTGTTTATCTAGAATATGTTTATCTATGAGATATGACAATTAGCATATTAACCTCTTGATGATGTAATTAAAGTCGCCAAAGCTTACCTTCCAGTTGTACAATTTTCAGACAGATATGTTTGAACTGGTTTCAAAGAGATATGTTTGAAACCAGTCCGGTACCAGGGCAAACGTTGTTATGAAGGCAAAGTTTCTTTTCCTGTGAGCTGTTGTGACTATTCGGTTAATTAAGCAGTTTAATTTGGGGTTTCTAGAAGTACCCGGAATTGACTGCCTGTCCACACCAAAGCAACTAAGGCTAGGAAGGGTTAGTATATCGTGTCTGTAAATTGCGAGTATCCTGTGGTCTATTTACCTGTTTGCTGGACAAAAAGCCCAGGTTTCCGGGAAATAAAATCATGCAATTCTTTCCTGTGACTAGCTAACTCAGCTACGTTGTAAAAAAAGCCCATAAAATTCCCCCAAGTCATTGACGGGTTCGAACCCTTTTTGCTGCCATTTGCCAAATTTCCGATCGGCCCCGCGTGATCTTTAACTCATACCAAACCCAAATGATGACGTACCTGACGCTATGGTAGTTTCGCCACTGCATTTGTGCCAAAAGTACTTTATGATAGGTGTAATTTTCGTTGGGCTACGTACGAAAAGTGCGTTTATCAATGGGTTATTAATCTTATTCTGGAATAACAAAAGACAGTAACATTACCTAATTAAACTAGTTCGTGTTTTAAAATAATTACTAGGTCAGAATTTTTCAAAGCAGCGAGGTCAAAGTTTTTGTTTTGCTATTTGCCGCAGTGTGATTTTCAAATGTAAAATCACATTTTTCATTGTAAATGTATAGTATTTTGACCAGAGTCACATTTACGGGAAGCTAAGGAGTATATACCGCTAGTCTCAATTGCGATAGGGGGCCCGAAAATATTCGGACAATCTAATACCTGCAATTTTTTAATCACCCCCAATGGTGCATAAATGGACTTTTATTTTAGCTACGTTATGGATTAGCATTAGTATTGCATATGATGCAAGAAAGCAAGCTTATATAGCATCAGTCGATATAAAAAAAAAACACCCTTCCATTTCCAGTGATGTAGCTATAGGGGGCCGGAGGGGTGGTCCGCCCTTTCGGCACTTTTCACGTGAGACACAATTTTGTTTTTCGACGATTCTTTTATTTATGTTAACTTAGTAATTTTTATTACTTAATTATTTTTTAACAACTAATATAAATAAAATATAAATATAACAAAACCATTACATTTCCCTATCATACTATAATTCAAATTCTTAAAAATAAAAGAATAAAACGCATGGCAAGGCGATCTAAATTCCATCGAACACATATGGGACGCCTAGCGGCACGTCCACATCCACCAGAAAATGTTCACTAGCTGAAGATGGCGCCGACAGAGGAATGGACGATGTTACCGCAAGAACTTATCAACAACATTGTTCTAAGTATGGACAGGCGGTGCAAAGCCTGCATGAATTAGGGGTGGCCATAGCTCCTATTGAGGACCACCTCTTCCCTTTGTTCCATCTTTGGCAGTGATGCATCTGTATCATGGCAGCAAGTGCTATTTGCCATTTTTGAATAAAGTCCCTTTGTACCGTTTTGTTTCCGTTGTTGTGTCTGTGTTGTTTCCTTCATCATTTCTGCACCTCACGAGGTTCCTTTGGTATGCTCTTCCCATATCCAGGCTACTCCTATGAGAAGCTACAGGTGAAAACCTGACTGGTCCTTAAGTTTTGCACACCAGTGTATAATTCACTCTTTCTTCAATTCATTCGCAATTTTCACTATGTAAACTGTAAAAAAATATGATATTCAAGTAGTCAAGGATTTTTTAAAAATTTAGGAATGAAAAGTATTTTCCCCATAAATTTGTGGCGAATTACTGGGTACACCAGTAAATGAAGAAAATTTCTAGAATGTTGTAAATTTTGCTTTCACGGAGAAGCGTTTGTTAAAAAAAGATAGTAATGTTAAAGGAAAGCAATGCCAAGAAAGAATGGTATATATTGAGTTGTACTTAAAAAGGCTGATGTAAATGTATCAAACACTTTGGGAATGTTAATGATATGTCATTAGACTCCAGGAAGATCCCCTTGGACTGGAGAAGTGCTAAATGTATTCACAATCCACAAAAATGGTCCCAAAGAGGAGTTCAGTAATTATGGGCCAGTGGGTTTAACTTCTGTTATTTTATGATCCACAACGAGTTGTCTTGATATTGCACTACCCTCAAACATAGTTGTTCTAAAGTAATGCAGTTGGCACTACTTTTTGTTGATGTCATTAAATCGTCCAGAAGTTAATCTGTTATTTAGGCATTGCTTCATCCCTTAAGCAAATGGCAAATTAACCTTTTGGTAATGACACGTTTGTTTGTGATAGTCCAACACCTGATCCACTCCTTTTTAAGGCAAAGTTATTCAATTCGAATTTCATTAAAGTCGAGAGCGGGCCACGTAATTGCGTCTAGAACAACCTGTCACATGATGAAACGAATTAGTTTCGGATAGAGTTTAAGAATTAATTAATGTTCAGTTTTATATAATTATGTGAATTATACACAACTGAACTTTTAAAAATTTTATCTATAAAAATAAAATCCTGCAAAATGTTAAGCATATAAAAATGAGTTAATTTATTCTTACTCAGAAGGCAAGATACAGAAACAATCCCATGTGGTCTAGTGGTTAGGATACCTGGCTTTCACCCAGGAGGCCCGGGTTCGATTCCCGGCATGGGAATTTTTTTTTATTTGTCTCATTTTATTTCTACGCCACCTTTCTTTTATTTTAAGACTTTGAAACCATTTTGAAGCCGTCCTGCGCATGTATTTCTCAAAAATTACAATTAATCAATGCACGGTACTACGTACTATGAATTCTAATAACTTTATTGTTTGGAATTTTTCATTTAAAAAAAAAAAAAAAAATATATATATATATATACTGTATATGGAAGTCATCAAAAGGAAACCTGCAAAATTTTAAAACAGATTTTCTCATTCAAATTGACTAAATTGTAATCCCATGTGGTCTAGTGGCTAGGATGCCGGGCTTTCACCCAGGAGGCCACCCTTCAATTCCACTAATAGAACTTTTTTCTTTCTTTCATTCTCTTATTTTAAAAATTTTGACACCATTCCGAAATCGTACTTAACATGCGTTTCCCGAAAATCATAATCTACAGAAATTCAAGTCCAATGTCAACAATTATCTTTTGCTTCTCAGCCTTTATCCTGTCCATGGTATATACTATAGGCTCTAATTGAGAATTTCTAGAATGTATAATACCTTCATGTTTGTGTTGTTTTTTTTTCTGATAGACCTGCAGCAGAAACCTGCTACATGCCTTTTTCATAAATGCCTCCATGGGCACTGTGCTTCCATTCACTATTCATCTCTAAACTCAGTTAGTATCCATTCACTATTCACCTCTAAACTCACAGAACCAACTTTCCTTCATTTATACCTTCCACTTCTGCTCTCTGAAACTACTCTCCTTCATATGTATTTCCTAAAAATTACAATTTACAGAAATTCAAGTCCAGTGTCAATAAATATCTTCTCAGTCTTCAAACCGTGCACGGTACAAAATACTATATATTGTAATAACTGTCGTGTTTGGAATTTTCAAGAAAATAAAAAATTAGAAGCCATCAAAGCCTACAAAATGTTAAGTAGATGTAAGAGATTTGATGAGTTCTCATTCATAAGGTCAATATAGTCAATATACGGTACTGTAATCCCATGTGGTCTAGTGGCTAGAATGCTTGGCTTTTATCCATGAGGTCCGAGTCCAATTATCCGGATAGAAATTATCCGTACATGGCACTATAGAACGTATAGTGCCATGTACGGCACTATAGGTTCTAATATCTTTCGTGTTTGGAGTTTTCTTCAAAAAAATTAGAAGTAATCGAAAGCCTGCAAAATGTTATAGCACATATATGACAGTTGATCTATTTTCATTTATAATGGAAACTGTGTAATCTCATGTGGTCTAGTGGTTAGGATACCTGGCTCTCACCCAGGAGGCCCGGGTTCGATTCCCGGCATGGGAATTTTTTTCTCCTTTTATTTCTAATTGAGACATTCCGAAACTATACTTATATTTTCCAAAAATTACAGTCTACAAAAATTCAAGACTAATGTCAAGAAGCATGCCTTCAGAACGTGCATAGTACTATAGATTCGAATAATATTCTTCGTGTTTGGAGTTTTGGGTTAAAAAAAAAAAAAATTTAGAATCACCAATTGCCTGCAAAATATAAAAGCACATATATGACAGTTGATCTATTTTCATTTATAATGGAAATCCCTGTAATCCCATGTTGTCTAGTGGTTAGGATACCTGGCTCTCACCCAGGAGGCCCGGGTTCGATTCCCGGCATGGGAAATTTTTTTTTTCCCCTTTAACTTGACGCGATAATATACACTGATATTCAAAGAAAGTGCATCACCTAGGAATTTCGCATTTCTAACCTTTTTTCGCGATGGTATGTTACATTAATGACTAGCAGCACAAATAGAAATATAAACAAAAGATAAGATTCATCGTTAAGGCAAAGCTAAGTAATATTTGACAGGTGCTCTCAAAATATTCTAAAATGAGTATTTGCAACCTTTATATAACAGTTTTGGTAAACACAATTATGGCTGAAATGTTATCAGAAGCCCTCAATTTGCTTCAATTTATCGGAAAACAAAATGAAAAGTTCACCAGGTGCAAACAAATATTTAGTTGAACCGCCTCTGGTCCTGATGACAGCAGCACACCTTCGAGGCATTGACAAGATCAATTTCTGAAGATAATCAACTGATAGTTCGTGGTTCCAAACACAAAATATGGCTTCCTGAATTCACAAAGGGTCTTTGGTTTCTTTCTGGCAACTACAGATTCCACACGATGCCAACAGTTCTCTATAGGATTCAGATCCGGGCTGTTTCCTGGACAGCTAAGAGTTGTAATGGACCGTTCTTCCAACCATTTTCTCACCTGTAACAAATGTAAACACATTACTGTCGAACTTCTAATGCAGAAATGAAGCTAAAATAACTACAGAAGTGCCTACTTAAAACTTTTAGCCCGATGACAAGGAACAGAGTCGTCCTGAAATATGCAGTTACTTGGCAGGCTGAAATGGTCTCTAATGGTTAGCAGCAATTTGCCTTCCAATATAGCCAGGTATCCAATGGCATTTATGGAACCTTTTATAAACTGCAGGTGATACAAAATGCACCCTCACCCCCATATCATTGGCTGGTAGTGAATTTCACTGTAGACACCATACAGTCTGGATGGTATTCTTCACCAACATCTACGGCGAATTGTTTGTCTCCCATCAGAGCCATGCAAGTTAAATTTCTTCTCATCCGAGAAAATAACTGACTTCCACTGCTGGGAGGTCGATTTGACATGCTTCTTACACCAAATTAATCGGGCCTTTTTCATTTTTTGTGTGATGAGGAGCTTCTTAAGACGACGGGCTACAAATCCACTTTTGAAGAGGCGTCTTCTGATTGTTACTGCACTTGCTACAACTCTGTATGTTCTTCCCATTCTCTTTTCAGCTTAGACCTAGAAGCTTTACGGTTTTTAAGGCATAAGCACTTCAAAACCCGGTCCTGTTTTGGTGTAGAGACTCGTTTGCGTCCGGTTCCTTTTTTTCCTATCAGCAGAACCAGTATTCTTGAGTTTGGAAAGAAATCTACTCACTGTCGACTGATTACAAGAAATTCTTTCTTCGTGGCGCCAACTGCACGTAACTCGCCATCCTGACACAAGCAAGAAATGATTGCAACTCTTGCAGAGCGTGCTTATATAGCTGAAAGTAACAGCTGATGCAATATTACGTCATCACCTACGCATCTGATGAAATCTGTAAGAAATATTGCCATATACTTACGTTATTCGGACGACAATTACAATTTTAAGGGGTGATGCACTTTCTTTGAACACCAGTACATTATAAATACATACATTTCCCAAAAATTACAGTCTACAGAAATTCAAGCGTAGTGTCAGAAGTATATCTTCAATGCTGCATTCAGCACGTGCATCGTACTATAAATTTTAATAATATTTTTCGTGTTTGGAGTTTTCATAAAAAATAAAAAAAAAAAAAAAGCAGAAAAAAAATTGAAAATAGCAGCGGACATAGTAATCCCATCTACTCCTCAAATAGGCTGTTTCCTATTTGAGGCTGTTTCCTATTTCCTATTTGTTTCCTGTTTCCTAATACTGAATGAGTATTTTGCATCTACATTCACACGTGAGGAATCATTACAGTTTGAAAATGGAAGAAGGTTATCAAATTGTAGCAGTGTGCTTAATGATTTTGTAATAACTGAGAGCAAAGTGGAGGAGAAATTGTTGAAGTTAAACATAAGAAAGGCACCTGGGGTGGATGGGATCTATCCAGTTATTTTAAAGGAGGCGGCAAAGCAACTAAGCAAACCCTTAGCCATAATTATGAGAGCATCCTTGGATTCAGGGGAGGTTCCCACGGACTGGAGATGTGCAAATGTATCCCCAATTCACAAAGGAGGTTCGAAGGGTGACACGAATAATTACAGACCAGTTAGTTTAACTTCTGTTCCGGGTAAAATAATGGAGTCACTGGTTAAAGATGCATTGCAGGATCATCTAGACAAGACTGCAGCAATAATTCAGACACAGCATGGGTTTGTTAAGGGAAAGTCTTGTCTGACAAATTTGATTGGTTATTATGATGTGGTCACAAAGGAACTGGATGCAAAAAATAATTTTGATATCATATACTTGGATTTCAGGAAAGCTTTTGACACTGTTGCGCATGGAAGACTACTGTACAAATTGGAGCAGAATGGTATTAAGGGTAAGTTGCTACAATGGATAAAAGGATGGTTAAGTGGGAGAAGACAGAGGGTGGTAATCAATGGGTGCTGCTCTTCGTGGACTAATGTTATTAGTGGAGTCCCACAGGGTTCGGTGTTGGGTCCACTGTTGTTTTGTATATTTATCAATGATATTGATGAAGGTATATCAGGCTTAATGTCGAAGTTTGCAGATGACACGAAGGTTGGCAGGGTTGTTAATGACAGTAATGGCAGTGTGCTACTGCAACAGGATCTAGATAATTTGGACAGATGGGCTAAGAAGTGGCAACTGAAGTTTAACCTTGACAAATGCAAAGTACTGCATATGGGTAGAAGTAACCCCAGAGAAACGTACCAACTGTGTGGTACTACACTTAAGGTGGTAGAAAATGAAAAAGACCTGGGTGTAATTGTGCAGTCAGATATGAAGTTTTCTGAGCAATGTAGACAGGCTGCTAGGGCAGGTCATGGGGTTTTGTCAATGATATATAGGAATTTTGCTAGCAGGGAAAAGGAGGTGATTGTCCCTCTGTATAAGGCAATGGTCAGGCCACGCCTTGAGTACTGCGTACAGGTCTGGAGGCCTCATTTTAGGAAGGATGTAGATTTGCTTGAGCGTGTACAGAGAAGAGCAACACGATTGGTGAGGGGAATGAAGGGATCCTCTTACCAAGAGAGGCTTAAGTTCTGCAAATTGCAGTGGCTGGAGACTAGGCACCTGCGCGGTGATCTGATTGAGGTCTATAAGGCCTTGAATGGGTTGAGCACGCTGAATTCTGATGGGATCCTCCCACTTCTTCAGAATACGAACCTACGGGGACATAAGTTCAAATTAAGAAAGGATAGATGTAGAATAGATGTGCGGAAATTTGCCTTTAGCCAGCGGGTGGTTAATTGCTGGAATAAACTTCCATCTGTCGTTGTGGAAGTTGATAGGTTAAATAAATTTAAGGAGGAACTGGACAGGCATTTGGAGGGTATGGTGTGATTTTTTTTTTTTTTTTTGGCTGATGCTGCATAAGCTCCTACACTTGCTTTCTTGCATCAAGTGCCACTACTACTACTACTAGGCCTCTGAGGTTGGGTATATTCATATTACACGTTCTTAGCGTTTTTTCACCAACCTTTCATAAAATAAAATAAAATAAAAGCGATAAAATTCCGTAGCTTTCAAAGGCTTTGAAAGCTACGGAATTTTATCGCTTTTAACTTAGTATATTTTAATGCATTTTAATCTTGTGTTTTAATACTTTTAATATTGTAATACGTATATATTAATTTTGTAAATACAGGTTATTGTAAATATAGTTATCGGGAATTTGTTGTGTTTTATTTTATTTTATCTTATTTGATTTTATTTGATTTGATTTTATTTTATGAAAGGTTGGTGAAAAAAACGCTAAGAACGTGTAATAATCCCATCTAGTTCAGTGGTTAGGATACCTGGCTTTTTTTTTTTTTTTTTTAATCCAGGAGATCTATAGTACCCAAGGAGGCCCGGGTTGGATTCTCGGCATGGGAATTTGTTTTGTTTTATTTCGCCCCCATTATGTAACAGTGGATTTCACGGTACTATTTATAATTGATTTTATTGTACTGTTTATAATTGATTTTATTGTACTGTTTATAATTGATTTTATTGTACTGTTTATAATTGATTTTATTGTACTGTTTATAATTGATTTTATTGTACTGTTTATAATTGGTTGATGCATAATTTGTGAAAAAAAAAACTGCAAATGATGGATATTTATCTAGGTAAATCTCTGACACTGTTGATTGATTAATCCCATTGTGATCTTATACTTTAATCATATACACTGTGCTACCACTTTATTAGGTACACCTACCTAGTAGCGTGTTGAGCCTCCTTTAGCCTTCAAAAAGCCTGAATTCGTCGAGGCATGAATTGAACAAGATGCTGAAAACGTTGTGAAGGAATGGAGTATCATGCACACATGAGTGTGTCGCGCAGTTCCTTGAGATTCGACGAAGGTGTAGGCCTGCAGCGAACAGCCTCAATAGGATTGAGATCCGTAGACTGAGCGGGCCACTGCAGCAAAGAAAAGTCATTATCATGTTCCTGGAACCATTCAATAGTGATTTGGGCTTTGTGCACCGGCGCATTATTTTGGTGGAAGTAACCATCTGATTGAGGATAAACTGTCAACATGAATGGATGCACTTGATCAGCAACGATGTTTAGGTATGATATGGCATTCAGACGTGAATCTATGGGTATTAATGGACCCAACGTGTGCCAAGAAAACATTCCCCACAAAACATTCCCATAACACCTCCCCCAACGCCTTGCACAGTAGTCGTCAGACAAGACGGGTTTGGCGCCTCCGTAGCCAGGTGGGAAGGAGCAGCAGTGCGTAGCACACGCTTCTTGATTAGACCGGGGTTCGAGCCCGTCACCACCAAATACGGAGGATGCGGAAAGGTCATTCAGGGAATGACCACCGCATATCCCGGAGCAATATGGCCTTAGTTGCTAATGCTCCTAAAAACCAAATAACAACAACAACAACAACAAGACGGGTCCATGGATTCATGTTGTTTTCGCCAAATTCTGAGTTTTTCAAGGTGCGACTAGTGGTCCGTTGCGATATTTTGTTCTGTGCACCAAGGTTGTATTCTGACGTGATGTGCGACATTGTGGCCCGTCTGTTTGCTTTTACAATTATAGCCATCCTCCTCTGACCTCTCTCATCAACAAGCGATTTTCTTCCACAAGAGTGCTGTTGAGAGGATGTTTTCTGTTCGTTGCACCATTCTCGATACACCCTTGACACTGTGGTGCGTGAAAAGTTCAGGAGAACTGCCATTTCAGAGATGTTTTGTTCAGCACGTCTTGCACCTACTACCATGCCACGTTCGAAGTCCGTTAGATCACTCCTTTTTCCCATTCTTGCCACGGTTTGTACGCTTAACTGATACTAGAAAGGTTGATCTGCTTTATTTATATCCACAACTGTGGTCATGTGACTTGCAACGTTGTGGGACAAAATTTGTGTGCACAGCAGGGGTGTACCTAATAAAGTGGCAGCACAGTGTATATTAAAGCAAAGCGAAGCATTGAAGCGATTATATGACTAAAGTACAGGATCACAATGGGATAAATCAGTTAACAGTATCGGACATTTTATCTAGATAATTATTTTTGCAGGCTTTTTTCCTAACCTAACAAACATAGTTAGGAAAGATCGTCCTCCCATTGGCGCACTATGGCCATAGACGCCCATGTGCCTAAAAAATTCTCAAACAAACAATCATCCTCCTATCTTCTTCAGTCCAGCTTATATCCTTTAATTTCCTTTGAGCATTTTAATTTTACATTTAAAGGGTAGGTTGTTGCTAGCCCTTCTCTTCGTGTACTACACTTCGTCTCCTCCCTGTCGTTTGATCTGTCTGGCTAGGGGGCCCTACCGGGAGCTTAAGCTTCTGCTAACATAGCTCTCGGGGTCATTGGGATGCACAAATCTCCTCACCACAATAAGGTGGTAGTCCATGAAGAGGAGGAAAATCTATTGTTTAAGTTTATAATTATGAGTACGTAATGTTCTTCTAATAATATCAAATATTTTTATTATTTTATTTGTTAAAATAATATCCTTCTTTTATTATTATTATATTTTGAATAGGAATACAAGGTTATTTTGCACGTGATCCTGCATATCTGATCGTGATATCCTGATATCGTGATCTTGCATAAAACACTGACTCTACTCTATAAAATGGCTTTATTATAATAATATAAATTATAATAAAATATGCGTCAATGATCGTGTAAACTGTATTTTAAAATATTAAAAAATATTAAAAAATAATAAAATAGAATAAAATAAAATGATGTATAATAGAAGAAAATGCGATAAAATTTATCGCATTTTATTCTTGTTATACATCATTTTATTTTATTCTATTTTATTTTATTATTTTTTAATATTTTAAAATACAGTTTACACGATCAGTGATGCATATTTTATTATAATTTTATGTTATTTTATATTATTATAATAAAGGCATTTGATAGAGTTGAGTCTGTTCTTAATAGCATCACAGATGAATTATAGAGTTCCTGACTCCTGACTCCAGAGTCCTCTTCAATAAAAATTTAACGATTTTATTTCCAAGGTAAAATAGTACAAACTAATTTTTAAACATAGATATCTAAAATAAACTCTTTCTTCAGCATATTATGTTGTCAAAACCATTAACAACATCATCAAAGTAAGCAAGTAAGTTAATGCTGAAATAGGTGTACAAATAACTTCAAAACCAAATTTATAGAACCCTTTAGAAGTTCTTTAAAAACTGAAAAAAAAAAAAAAAAACTGATTTACTGCAATGGAATTTTAATATGTTTGCTATAATATCGTGAAACCCTAGAAAGAAGGGTATCTAGGGCCATCGAAACCCTATGAATGCTAAAACACAATCCTGGCATGAGCACCACCTGTAAAAGTCTACTAATTAAAAATTATCAATTTATTTATTTCGTATGATGTGATCAATACACGAAGGAACCAGTTTTTTCTTGCTTCCTTCGTGTATCGTGGCCGGGATATCCAACCAACCGGTTGGTTCGGCACCATCGTGATATCCAGCCCGAGGTGGGAATCGAACGCGCAAACTATTGGGTTGCCAGGCAGGCACTTTACCTACCCGGCTAGCCCGGTCCGCAAAATTGTCAATAATCGACACCAACAAATTATATTTGATTGGTCCAAAATAATATAAAACCTTCTTCGTTTGGATAAATATAACCTTATTTCGTATTTATATATATTTAATTAATTAATATCTCATTGACAAAATTTGCTTCGTTATTTTCAGACATACAAAAAGGAATAAACAGACAAAAATGATGCTGTTTCTCAGATAGCAGAAACTGGTTGTATTGACATTTCATCCCAAAATATAAGACGATTTCAGATTGGAATCTTTTCAAAAGGGAGCAATAAATAATATCAGTTATTTCAATTAATATTTCAGTCGTGTTTATTCATATTGAAACGAAATCAGAATATAGTTGACATTATTATTACTTATTTTGTTACGGTCCGACGTTCAACACTCCATATCACTCAAGTGTGCCAGAAACTCACTTACCTTGCCGAAATAGAAATTTTCGCAGCACGTGGCAAAATCCTATGGTATGGTGTGGTGGTTTCTTCGATACACTACCGCTGCGGTTTCCTAACGTCTTTTTATAATACGCTTGTTTCAAAAACGGGGTCGCTATCGTCCTTCCAGTATGTGTGTGTACCAACGAGGAGTACTTGTGTAGATTGGGGGCTGGGTAAGTTAGGAAATGGGAGGTAGAATGCGTCAGTTTTTCAAATATCCTGATGACAAGAGGAAGAGGGTTGATGATTTGTGTATGTGTGTCAACCTCAAGGTATAGGTGACAATATTCAGATGAGTTGAATTTGCATTTGTTCACTGCATGAGAGAATAAAGTACACTAACCCAGATTTATTTCCAAAGATTTCGCTCTTGCAAATAAAGTTATAGAGTAATTGAAAAAAGTTTACAAATATAAAAAGTTAAATATACAATAATGTTTATGTAGGAAAAAAAAAAAAAAACTTCATTACTTTTTTTTAGCTCTCGTCTGCTAGATGTATATCTAGCAGACGAGTATAGATTTTTCCGTTTCCTGTAACAAAAGTTATAATTTGATTCCAAAAAAAATTATAAGTTGATGTATTGGATCTTGAAAGTAATAGAGCTTGAAAGCGATAAAATGTTGCAGACTTCACGAAAAATGTTTTAAGAACTGAATATAAATTGGATTAAACAGGCATATATCTTCTAGTCTCTCGTGTTTTTGTATAGACTACGTAAGAAATAGGTGGTATTATTTTGGGAAACAAGGTTTTAAATATCAGGAGACGTTCCGTTAGTGTATATGCCCTATTACTCGGAAATGATCTTTTTTTTTATTATAGAGGATCGCAAAATTCAGAAATATTCCTTACAGTTTCTAAAAACTAAGGAACGACGATAAGCTTTACCGATGTTCAAACCACATCACATAATGAAATTTTGGTTCTGTTGAGTAGATAGATCGGATCTATCGGTAAGTATGTTGATACAAAATACATTTGCAATATACAGATAATATAATATAGACTTAATCAGAGGGAGGAGCAGCCCTTCCATATAGACAAACTAGGCGGTGCTATGACGCCAAATTAAATGAAAAAAAAAAAAAAAAAAAAAAAAAATTCAAATGAAATAACGAAGATGCCATTATTTCAATTCCAATATCCGTACGGTGGAACATGAATCATATTAATATGGTAAACAGTTTATTTAATTTAAAAAAACGTGTATTTTAGTGAAATTTTTTTAATCACCCACATTTAATCAAAGTAACACCCCTCTCTTAGCAATTCTAATAAGTCAGAACTCGGCCACTCGGCCACATTTTGCTTCCCGGTTTGCCAAAAACCGTCAGTTGTTGCATCTGTCCTTGGGATATAGATAAGGGGAGCAAGCCGCCAATTACACAGTACACTCAGGACACCAATTATTAGCAGAAAGTTTAGGACAGCCCCTGCACAAATTACATATAACGAAACTGATTATCATTACATATTTGCCGTAAAGGTAACATTGGATTGTTTCAGATTGGTACTGAGGCATATCAAGTCATGGACGTACCTGATTAGTGGTCCTCGCGAGTAACACAAGAGATTATAATCACCGTTCTCCTACACTGGGTGGACAAAGCAGAATTTCGCATCTTGCAAATAACGTGAGGAATTTTTCTGTGCTTTTGTCCATAATGTGCCCGAATTAGTCCAGAGCGGAGAGTTGCGTGGTTTTTATTTTGCCCAGAAACCCATGTTTTTCATTCAGTTGACCTAACCCGGCGTACTGCCAAGTAACATTTAAGCACTGCTTTGTAATGATTTAATTTGGTAATAAATGTTTTGGTTTGGAAAAGTCAATGAAATTTTTGAGAACGTGTGTTACGATTTAGTACTATGATTATACATTTAGTATACTTCCACAACACACGGATATGTATCTTATGTGGATTGGCAGTTCAATTCCGCCGTAGTATTCTATGATGGATACAGAACTCTGTATTTATTCATTTGTTGTACAGTTAAAATAAATTTTCCCTTTACACTCTGGAACGACAACACTGTCAGAGGAGTTCACAAGAGAGAGAGAGAGAGAGAGAGAGAGAGAGAGAGAGAGAGTACAAGAAACAGCACCGTATTAAGTAGCCATGCAGGTTTGAACCACAGTTTGCTTCATTGTCGTTGTTGTGTCTACCCATTTTCTACCCATACGAATATTAACAGCGATACAATCTGAACCGCTTTGCCTGTGACAAGCAGTACAGAAGAAAGATCCTAACGCAAGCACGTGATTTTCTCGCTACCCAGTAGGGTGACGAACCCGAACTTGAACTAAAAATTTGTGCCACTGTATTCTGTGAACCACGAATCCTGA
This sequence comes from Mastigoproctus giganteus, assembly GCF_048544385.1. Classification (NCBI taxonomy): domain Eukaryota; kingdom Metazoa; phylum Arthropoda; class Arachnida; order Uropygi; family Thelyphonidae; genus Mastigoproctus; species Mastigoproctus giganteus. Next base: position 26,803,573 of record NC_143578.1, on the reverse strand, counting down.
AATCTGGATGGATGGAGAACTGGTTCACATGGAATCTGTTCATGGATTTTATTTTATTTATTTAGTTTTGCTATTTTTTATTATCATTATTTATCTTGTTATTTTATTATATTACTATCCATGTGAAACCCCTGGCTTCACAGTAACAAGGAAGTAGACCACAACTGTGCTTGTACCCTCCGCGGGAAGACAGGTAAGACCTACACGTACTGACTCCCCATGAGCGCCGAAACGAACATAGGGAATCATTCTGCAAACATATAGGTAGTTATTTTACTTTATCCGGCTGTCCTCACGGGGAGCATAATGATTATAATAATTGACCTTCCCACCAGGGCCGGCTCAAGTTAATCGTATCCCTGACCCACATTGATTGATGGCGTCCCCTTCCCACCGATGCTAAGATTTTCATTTTTTTAGAATGATTCATTTTACCAATTTGCGCCAAAGCTTTTTCTTGAGTTAGTTGGTCTCAGGCGTGGATAGCAAGGTCCTCTATCCCTCCGGAAACTCAGGTTTTTCTTCGCGCAAAACAACGAAAAATCAGAAGCAGATCGACCAGAGAACACATAATTTACAGATGTAATACACATGGACAGACTAATTAGTTTTCGGTGGCCCTAAATGACACTTTTACTTTACTTGGAGGTACCCCGGATTCTGTGACAAAAATAAGACAAGGACAAAAATAAGATTCCTATCAATGTTCAGTGGTTAGTTTATTTAATCAGTAAATTCTCTTCCAGGTGGTATACTTTTTTATTTATATCACTTCGCTATTTTTTTGTCAAAAGAATAAAGGAATAGCTAAGGGAGGAACCCAACGTTTGGTTTACGTATATCCAAAGTAACAATGAACGTAAAGTTCATAATCGTTGTGCTTATAATATCCAGATTTACAATGTCAGTCAAACATTTGTGCAAACGCGCAAATGACCAGCTGTTATTCTGCTTTCTAAGGGGATGAGAATCCTGATAATAATCCCTAGAAAAAAAAATTAAAACCTATGCCACAAAATAATTATTCAACTATAGACTTGGTGGTAACGGTTCATTTCCTTTTCAATTCAGTAAACTGAAATGCAGGACTATAAAAACTGAGCCTCGCAAGATTTTCCAACGGTCCCACGTGACCTTTAACAACTATACTGTATCAATTGTTTGAGCCCCTGACTCTTGTCCCACCCGGCGGTCATGATAGTTTTACTACTGTATGTGTTTGCTCCAAAACACAGAAAAACATGAAAAAGCGCACACACACACACACAACAATTGTTTGCTCCAAATGACAATTGTTTAGAACAAACAATTGTTGTGTCTTATTATTAATTGTTGTGTGGGTGCAAACAAGTGTTGTGTCTTATCTAGGGTAGCTCCTAAACAACTTCAATTTCGCCAAAATGACAAAAACACACAAAAAAATCTAAAGCCATTTATTAGATTATGTGACAGTGGGGGAAAGTGATATTGGCTATCTTTACAAAAATATCTTTAATCATCAAAATTACCCAAAATCAGTCAGTAGAGGTTGATGCAATACCAAATGTGGTGCTACTCTAACCAGAAGATCACAGAAACTGGTGAAACAGACTGGAGGATGCCCAAAACAGAACTTGCAATGAATGATAGAACGCAATTCCTGTTTATCATACGCATCGAGGCTGACTCCTGTCAAAAAGCTTCACTGGGTTAAAGGCATTTTTATGGGCTGTTTCTTCGCAATGTGGCTCAGTTAGTAGACAGGCTAGGATTATATGGCTGTTTTCTCCCAAAAACTCTAGTTTTTCGACTAGCAAACAGGCAAATGGACAACAGAAGACATGCATTGTTTTAAAATTTTAAAAACTACATCTTTTCATGTGATACAGTTTGTATCCCACTCCACCATTTGGGAATTTTACTGTGGCACAACGTAAGTACACTTCATTTAATATCTTGTAGAGCCATCTTTTGCCCGAATTACAGCCATACATGTGGTATGGATTCCACTAGTTGTCTGAGGAAGTCTACCTCCAAATTTGACCATTCTTCCATCAGGATATTTGTTGCTTTCTGCATTGTGATCTGTAGAGAACTGCGAAGTCGAGCTGCCATTTACAACATACTGGCATTCACAGCAGAGCCGTTCCGAGGGTGAGGCGAACGAGGCTCTTGCCTCAGGTTAAAAGCTCAAATGGGCACCAAAAGAAAAATTAAATAATTGCCAACGTTTTCGATTTTATGTTTTGATTAAAGAAATATTGTTTGTTTATAATTAAAATTATTCTAATTTGTGATATTTTTGACAAAACATTTGTTTTAAGTATTAAAATAATATTATTATTAATTTTGAAATGAATGACATATAAAGAAATCTGTTATTTATTTATAATAAATACTGCTTATGAGAATAAAAATCACTTTAAACAGTTTTTATTTAATATATTTTGTTATTCTTTTGTTTTTATAAAAACGTGTACCAGAAATGTATTTTAAATGTCATGTGTTTTTTAATTTAATTAATTTTTTTTTATATATTTTAGGGGAGGGCGCAATTTTTCATTCTTGCCTCGGGTACTAAAATGGCTCGGCACGGCTCTGATTCTCAGAAATTCTCAACTGTATTCAGATTTGAAGAATTAGGCCGCTAGGATAGATGGTTGAAATCTTGGGAATGTTTCTCGAACTATTCAAATACAATTTTTGCACCGTGGATAGTTGTGTTATCGTCTCGAAAGAATCAATCACAATAAGGGTAAAAATAAAGATTTTCATATGACAGAAAGATATTTATTACAGGTAACATGACATTTTAACTGTATGAGCAGATCTCGTTCTGTACCAAAAGAACATGTCTCATCACGATACATAGTGTCGAAGTTGGCAGTTGATACAAAGGTTGGCAGGGTTGTTAATGGCAGTGTGTTACTGCAACAGGAGCTAGAAAATTTGGGCAAATTAGCTGAGAAGTGGCAACTGAAGTTTAATATTGATAAATGCAAAGTACTGCATATGGGTGGAGTAACCCCAGAGAAACGTACCAACTGTGTGGTACTACACTTAGGGTGGTAGAAAATGAAAGACCTGGGAGTGATTGTGTGGTCAGATATGAAATTTTTTGAGCAATGCAGACAGGCTGACAGAGCAGGTCATGGGGTATTGTCAATGATATACAGGAATTTTGCTAGTAGGAAAAAGGAGGTGATTATCCCTCTGTATAAGGCAATGGCCAGGCCACGCCTTGAGTACTGTGTACAGGTCTGGAGGCCTCATTTTAGGAAGGATGTAGAGTTGCTTGAGCGCGTACAGAGAAGAGCAACAAGATTGGTGAGGGGAATGAAGGGATCCTCTTATCAAGAAAGGCTTAAGTTCTGAAAATTGCAGCGGCTGGAGACTAGCCACCTGCGAGGTGATTTGAGTGAGGTGTATAAGGTGTATAATGGGTTGAGCATGCTGAATTCTGATGGGATTCTTCCACTTGTTCAGATGACGACTCCAGCGGTACCACTCCAGTGGAAGATTTTGATTTTTTTTTTTTACCGAAAGATGTGGTTTTGGTGTAAGCACAATTACCAAATCCCAGATTCTTCAACTTCCGCCACATAGTGCAGTTGGAAATAGGTATCTCTTTCCGTAAATTGAATTTTTCAGTCATTTGCTGCACACTTGACCTACTACCCTAACACACAGTTTGATTTAAATTCCTGTGGTCTCGTTTTTGGAGTACCGATTTTCTGCTGTATTTCTTCCTTTTAGAGTTGCCTCCTTTCACCTTATAAGCATTGTCCACTGTCGAGATGGTTTCTTTTGACACAAGAGTGATTATCTTTGTTTTCTGAATTGCGGCTCTTGCTAAACGTGCTCCAACAATAACACTTTTCTAAAAATCGGAACAATCACCTGCTTTCCCCCAGGACTGATCGACTAAGAGGCTCTAAGAAAGCACTCAGTATTTATCTGATACCAAGGAATTTTGATCATGCCATGTGATAACTAATATTTGCATATAGTGCGATTAATATATTTGCATATAATGCGGTTAGATAATGTTTACTGTGTAAATATTATTTATTGATACCAATTGCAAAAGGTTTATAATTTTTTGGCCAGTGAATGTATTTACTTTTTTATAGTTATCGTTCTCCCACGTCAGGTGTAATTTATGGACTTTTTCACAACGTGGATAAATTAGCCTTAGTCTAAGACGACAACTGCATGTTTTAATTTATTTATTATTTATTTATTATTTTGGGCGGAGTGGGGTCAACTGTGGCGTACCTAGGTACGGGAGGACCAGGCAGCCGCCCGAGAATGTAGGGGGGGCCCGAATTCCGATGATAAATAAAATTTTTTTAAATATAAAAAAATGGTTGTTTCTTTAATGTTTAGTACAAAAGAAAGTGATAGCGAAATTGAAACAGCAACAGAAAGGGATCAAGAGAATGTAAAGTTTTAATTATGTTATTAGTATTTATTAAATATTAATTATTTCTGAGTAGTACAGTACAACTATAAAAAGAAATAACTACTAAAACGTGTTATTCATTTGACCAGCTGCATGCTCTCTTTACTTCCTAACCACTATTCCAGAGGAGAATGTGCTTTAGCAGCCATATCCTCAAGTATACTCCAGTTGCGAACAGACAGTAAAGCGGATTACTGTGTAAATATTTCTCATACAAATCAAATCAATTTCAATGTTTACGTGTAATGAAAGTCACAGATTACAATAATATTAAATAAAGTTTATATTATTATTTAATTTCAAAATTTTTGGTTACTATCAGAAAATATGGAATAATAGATTGTGGGCTATAGTTTGTTTGTTTGTAAGAGGGTTTTAGGAGCATCGGTGAAGAAGGCCATAATGCTCCGTGTATATTGCCTGTATATTGCATGTTCTGCGGTCGATTTGCTGTTTGCTGGAGAAAACATCCGAGTTTCTGGGAAAGAAAGCCATGCTACCCTCGCCTGAGACCGACTAACTCAGCCACGTTGTGAAAAAGCCCATGAGAATTGCTCCTGTCATCTACGGGACTCGAAACCTGTTCTTTTCCGCCCAGTATGGGGAGAACGACGGTCCTACCAACTGTGCTACTCACAAGGGCGTGGGTATAGTAAATAATAACGAATAAACAAAAAGAACTGTCTAGTGCAAAAATAAGAAAATTGAAGAAAGCTCGCGAAGAAAACGCTAAAAAAACTTTCTTTTTCTATAGATAAATTTTTATCACGAGTGAATAACAGTGGTGTACCTGTGCCTTTAACAAGACATGATGGAAAGGAAAACAATCTAGCGATGTAGTGACGAAAGAAAATAGGGTATCTGTTCTGGAAGCACAAGAATGTGCCACAGAAGTTAACTTACTTTTAACTTCAGTTTTTCAGAATAAAAATGAATCAGTGGCTGCAAAGTCAAAGATCGAAAGTGAACATATAATTTACAATTTAAATTATCCCAGTGACTTACCAGAGATAATAAAAGATTCTATAAGAGTTGAATTAGTTCGAATGGGACTGCCCAAAATGAAAAATCAAAACTCTATCTCATTGATGCTTCACCTATGGTTTGCCATTGAGCATTGTTTCAGGACCTTAAAAAATGGCGAAAAGCTTGAAAGGACTTGGTTGATATAATGGTTGGTGTTACCAAGCTTTTCTTGGTAACACCAAAGCTTTTTAGCATTAGCATTGAGTTTACTCTTAAAACTGAGCAAGCTCAATGCTAATGGGATTCTTCCTCTTGCTCAGATTACTCACCTGAGGAGGCATAAATTCAAATTGAGGAAAGACAATTGTAGAATAGATGTGCGGAAATTCGCCTTTAGCTAGCTAGTGATTGACTGTTGGAACAAACTTCCATCTGTTGTAGTTGAGATCAGCAACTTAAATAAGTTTAAGGCATAACTAGACAAACATTTGGAGTGCATGGATGGGTGAAATGGGAAGATTTTTTTATTTTTTGGCTGATGCTACACTGGTGTGCAAAACTTAAGGACCAACACTATTTCTAAAGGTTACAACCAAAAATCAAACGAAACAGACTGTGGCGATTTGCATAACTGTGGGCGTTCAATAGAAAGCTGGTGCACATGCAAAAATTTGAATCGTGATGAGAGGGCTCACATAAACAGATAAAAGCAGCAGTTCAGCAGTTATGTGCAAATTATCGAATGGTGAGCACGATTGTTAGAGACGTTCCATTGGTTTCATACAGTGCTACAGAAAACGAAATGACCAGTAGAAAATATCTGGATGACTTTACCCGGGGTCAAATAATTGGCCAGATTCAAGAAGGTCGAAGTGCGAGGAGTGCGGCTGGAGAGTTCAGTATCGTCCATAGCAACGTCTCACGTGCGTGGCCTTCAGAACGACAGGTACAGCTGTTCGAAGGACCAGTGGTGGTCATCCTCTAAAAACAACGCCCAATGATGACCGCTATATACTCCTACAGGCCAAGAGTGACCGACACCAGACAGCGGGATCCATTGCAAACCAGCTGCACAGGACGCAGGATATCGCGGTTTACTGTGGCCAGGCGACTCCACAAAGATGGACAATTTCCTGACGGCTAGTACGCTGTGTCCTTTTAACACCTGCCCATCGGAGACACCGTTTACAGTGATTCATCGAACACAAGGACTGGACAGCAGGGCAATGGGGTAACTTACTCTTTACTGATGAGAGTAGATTCAGTCTCAGCAGCAAATCTGGACGTCAGCTAATATGGCGAGAGATTGGCACACGGTATCCCCCCCCCCCCGCAAACATCACTGAAAGGATAGATATGGAAATCAGGGTGTTCTCGTCTGGGGAGGCGTTATCTTGGATGGACATACACAACTCTAGATACTGGAAGGCGGTACTGGAACCAGTGCATGCTACCGTACTAAAACTATTATATTTAGGCCACCCGAATAATTAAGTTCATCTGCCGTGCTGGGTCTTATTTCTGTTAATTGCGTGTTTTCTATGGGCGATTTGTCTGTTTGCTTAACGAAAAACCACAGTTTCTGGGTGAAAAACCTTGCTATCTACGCTTGAGACTAACTATCTCAGCCACGGAGTGAGTGAAAAAAGCCCATTAAAGTTCCTCGCCTCATCGACGGGCGAACCCGGGCCGTTTCCACCCGGTGTGGGGAGGATGGTGACGATACCACAGTGCTACACGTGCAGGCACGCTACTGTACAAGGGACAAAGTATTCTTGTATTGATTGCGGCCTCCAGGATTACCCCTATATACCGCTGTAGCATCTGTAGGTTATTTATAGCCGGCAAGTGTGTGTGTGTGTAAGTACTGTATATGTGTGTGTTGCGATGGTTGTTGTTTGCGGCTCTGGAGTCTTAGCAGCCGGAGGCAGAGAGCAAGCTACCTGCGTCCCGACTTCCGTCCCTAGCCACGTGGAGGCGCTTCAGGAACTATCTAAATTACACTAAGTGGAATTCCAACAAGTGGAATCACGGTTATAATAAATAAGGAATGTGGAGGAGAAAGTGGGAGAAAAGAAAGTAGAAGAAGAAAAGAGAGCAAAACACTCTCTCAGGAAAAAGAAGAAATAGGAAAACACTAGTTGGAAAATCTAACAAGCGAGAGAGCTTGAAGAGGTAAAATTTTGAAGCCCGAAGGCTTGTAATTTTGAAAGAAAGATTCCCCTAGCCGGGAAGGAAGCCCAACCTGCACCGTAAAGGGGAGAAAGAAAAGTCTCAAGGAAAGAACATAGGTAATGTACAAGTGGCTTTTAGATAGTCACTTAAAAGAATAAATTAAGATAAATAATAAATATTTATATCACCCATATGAAACATACAAGTGGCTATTAGATAGCCACACTACTGTACAGAGGTAATCCTTCCCCATGTGCATCTATTCCGAGGTTTCATTGGCCCTGAGTTCGTGTTTATTAATGATAACGCCATACCTCATCGCACTGTAGCTGTTGATATGCTTTTGGAAAGTGAAGACATTGTTCGTATGGATTAGCCTGCCCGTTTCCGTCGATCTAAATCCCATTGAACACATATGGGACGCTCTGGGGAGATGCCTAGCTGCACGTCCACACCCACCAGAAAATGTTCACTAGCTGAAGATGGCGCAGTCAAAGGATTGGACGATGTTACCGCAAGAATTTATCAACAACATTGTTCTAAGTATGAACAGGCGGTGCAAAGCCTGCATCGACATTAGGGGTGTCCATATCTCCTACTGAGGACCACCTCTTCCCTTTGTTCCATCTTTGGCAGTGATGGATCTGTATAATGGCAACCAGTGCTATGTTGCTACTTTTGAATAAAGTCCCTCTGTACCGTTTTGTTTCCATTGTTGTGTCGGTGTTATTTCCTTCATCATTTCTTTATCTCACGAGGTTACTTTGGTGTGCTTTTCCCATATCCAAGCCACGCCTATGAGAAGCTACAGGTGAAAACCTGACTGGTCCTTAAATTTTGCACAAAAGTGTATATAAGCTTGCTTTCTTGCATCATGTGCTCTACTAATGCTAATACTAATACTGGAAAAAAAAGGATGCCATTTTCTGCTTTTGCTGCAAATTAATTAGTCATGCAAATAATCTCTTGAAAATTACTGGGTTCCGCTCTTAGTGTCATTTACAAGATGGTATAAACTCGCATGAGAACTCTCAAAATTATAAAACATGGATGAAACAGCGGAAGGAATTAGAGCTCCGGTTAAAATCCAATTAAATTATGGAGTTGTAAATCAAAATTTGATAGAGAAAGAAAAAAAAGTATTGTTGAATGATTTTGGAACGAGTAATTGAGATAATTTTAGTTTTAGCTTCATCAAATTTGGCATTGAGAGGAAGTAATGAAAAATTATTTGAACCAAATAATGGAATTTTTTTTGGGACAATTAGAATTACTGTCTAAATTTGGTCCAATACTTAATGAACATGTTCATCTAGTAGAAAGTAAAGAATGCACATATCACATTATTTTAGTAGTCGAACGCCAAATGAATTAATTGAAATGATAAGTGAAATAGTATTAAAACAAATTTTTAGAAGAATTTGCGATGCAAAATATTATTCAAGTATTTTAGATCGTACCTCAGATGTAAATCACCTGGAAGAGATAACAGTCATAATTAGATTTGTTTCTAAGTCTAGCTGCACAATAAAAATTTGTGAACATTGCTTGGGATACTTAGCGATTCATGATACATTAGCATAACCATTAGTACAGGCATATGATGCAAGAAAGCAAGCTTATGCAGCATCAGCCAAAAAAAAAAAAAAAAAACCACTCCCATTTTACCCCTCCGTTCGTTTGAAATACCTGTCCAGCTGAGCCTTAAATTTATTTAGGCTATAAACTTCCACAACAAGGGATGGAAGTCTGTTCCACCAACCAACTACCCGCTGGCTAAAGGCAAATTTCCGCACATCTATCCTACATCTGTCTTTCCTCAATTTGAATTTATGCCCTCTCAGGTGATTATTCTAAGCAAGAGAAAGAATCCCATCGGCATTGAGCATGCTCAAACCATTCACGGCTTTATACACCTCTATCAGATCACCTCGCCGGTTCCTAGTCTCCAGACACTGTAATTTGCAAAACTTAAGCCTTTCTTCGTAAGAGCAACTCTTTGTTCCATTCACTAATCTTGTTGTTTCCCTTCTCTGTACTCGTTCCAGCAGCTCTACATCCTTCTTGAAATGGGGCCTCCAGACCTGTATACAGTACTCAAGGTGTGGCCTGACCATTGCCTTATACAAGGGAATAATCACCTCCTTATCCCTACTAGAAAAATTCCTGTATATCATTGACAAGACACCATGAGCTATTCTTGCAGCCCGTCTCCACTGCTCAGAAAACTTCATATCTGCCTGCACAATTACCCCCAAGTCCTTTTCATTCTCTACCACTGTCAGTGTACTACCACAGAGTTGATACTTTGCTCTGGGTTACTGTTTCCCATATGTAGTACTTTACATTTGTCAATGTTAAACTTCATTTGCCACCTCTCAGCCCATCTGCTCAACCTTTCCAGATCCTGTTGCAGCAGCATAGCGTCAGTAGTGTCCTTAACAACCCTGCCAACCTTTGTATTGTCTGCAAACTTGGACATTAAGCTTGATATACCATCATCAATATCATTTATAAATACAGAAAACAACAATGGACCCAACACTGAACCCTGAGGGACTCCACTAATAACATTAGTCCACGATAAGCAGTGTCCATTGATTACCACTCTCTGTCTTCTCCCCCTCAACCACCCCTTTATCCATAGCAGCAATTTGCCTCGAAATATACTGACGCCTCATAGCCTTATTTGTTTTGGCACTTAATACATATCTTTCGTGTGTGTGAATACGTTAGGTCAGCATTTCTCACACTATAGTTTGAGACCCTCTGGGTCAGTGGAGTTACTCTAGACTAGAGATCCTCAAATATTGACCCAACTTTTTTTTATAAATATTTAAAAATTGAAACAATTTACACCATGGAAATAATTTTGCTAAGCTGAGGAGCACAGAGCAGTAACATATCTTACTATTCTGTGCTTAGAAGTACGCGAAAAAATTTTAAAGTTCAAAGAGTTATTTAACCCCGGGGGCTCACATCTGGTGATTATGGGCTTGGCACACCCAGGGTCCTGAGCTGGATATCATCATTCTTCTCCTTCTTGGTGATTCCCTTCTACTTTTGACTCTCTCTCTCTCTCTCTCTCTCTCTCTCTCTCTCTCTCTCTCTCTCTCTCTCTCTCAGGGTTACTTGGGAACTTTTGTTTTTTTTTTTCCTGGTGTAGCATAAGCCTCAGGCTTCCTTGCATCATATGGATAATAATAATAATAATAATATTACAAAGTTTGTATGTATTACTTATTTATTATATTACTAAGGGAGTCACTGTGTTTGGAAATTAACTCTCCTTTCCCACTCCACCTGTCGTGCTGCCACCTATGTGCAACTATTTGTTGTTGTCATGGTGTCCATTGAGGTATTAGGTGTAAACACTCCGTTGTTGGAAAGTGATATGGCTGTGGTATTATGAGATAACAGTATGGCTTATACCACATCCATTCGTTATCTTGAAACTTTATTTTTTATTTCACATTCTGTAAGGAATGAAGAGCAGTAATTGTTGATGTCCATTCTCGATTAGTAGCGTATTATAAAAAAGTATTTTTGATTAATCTTCTTTTGGCCACAAGCATGAAATTTATAGAGAATTTTCAGTTTTGTGTTTTTGAATTTAACGAAACGTTTGGTTCCTAAGAAAACTTTTAAAAAAATCAAAATGGTAAGTTTTGTTCATATTAATAAGCAAAATGAAACATAGCAGCAGTGCTCGTGTACTGACAGTTTTCCGTAAAACAATCTCTGAGTTTTATTGTAACCCATGTTTCTTGGGTTGCAATTATGTTGAATGAATTCTGGTCGCTGCTTAAGAGATATATTTTTTAAACATGTCGTAAACAGTGACCAGTTTCTTAATAATAATAATAATTCTTAGTTCACAATTCTTAGTGTTTTTCAAATTACGTTATGCAAATATACAGTTTCTGTATATTTGCATAACTTATCCAGTTCACTAAATCATGTGAGGCCAGGTAGTAGTAAAAGAGGCATGTGATGCAAGAAAGCAAGCGTATGAGCTTATGTAGCATCAGCCAAAAAAAAAAAAAAAAAAAAAACAATTTCACATAACCATTCCCTCTAAAAGTTAGCATTAGCATTAGTAGAGGCATACAATGCAAGAAAGCAAGCTTATGCAGCATCAGCCAAAAAAAAAAAAAAAAAACCGCTCCCATTTCACCCCTCCGTTTGTTCCAAATACATGTCCAGCTCAACCATGAATTTATTTAGGCTATCAACTTCCACAACAAAAGATGGAAGTCTGTTCCACCAGTCAACTACCTGCTGGCTAAAGGCAAACTTCCGTACATCTATCCTACAACTGTCTTTCCTCAATTTGAATTTATGCCCTCTCAGGTGATTATTCTGAGCAAGAGGAAGAATCCCATCAGCACTGAGCATGCTAAAACCATTCAAGGCTTTATTCACCTCAATCAGATCACCTTGCAGGTTCCTAGTCTCCAGACACTGTAATCTGCAAAACTTAGCCTTCCTTTGTAAGAGCAACCCTTTGTTCCATTCACTAAACTCGTTCCCCTTCTCTGTACTCGTTCCAACAGCTCTACATCCTTCTTAAAATGAGGCCTCCAGACCTATATACAGTACTTAAAGTGTGACCCGATCTTTGCCTTATACAAGGGGATAATCACCTCCTTATTCCTACTAGAAAAATTCCTGTATATCAATGACAAGACACCATGAGCTACTCTTGCAGACCATCTGCACTGATCAGAAAACTTCATATCTGCCTGCACAATTACCCCCCAAAAAAAATAGATTGCTCGAACCCACAACACTGAGATTAAGAGTCTCTTGCTCTACTGACTGAGCCAGCCGGGCTATAAAGTTTGTCCAGTTCCTCCTTGAATTTATTTAAGCTATCAACTTCCACAACCACAGATGGAAGTTTGTTCCAGCAATTAACCACCCGCTGGCTAAAGGCAAATTTCCGCACATCTATTCTATAACTGTCCTTCCTCAATTTGAATTTGTGCCCCCTCAGGTTTGTAATCTGAGCAAGCAGAAGAATCCCATCAGAATTCAGCATGCTGAACCCATTCACGGCCTTATACACCTCAGTCAGATCACCTTGCAGGTGCCTAGTCTCCAGCCGCTGAAATATACAACTTAAGCCTTTCTTGGTAAGATAACCCATTCATTCCCCTCACCAATCTTGTTGCTGTTCTCTGTACATGCTCAGGCAACTCTACATCCTTCCTAAAATAAGACCTCCAGACATGTATGCGGTACTCAAGGTATGGCTTGACCATTGCCCTATACAGAGGGATAATCACCTCCTTATCCCTGATAGCAAAATTCCTGTATATCATTGACAATACCCCATGACCTGCTCTGGCAGCCTGACTGCATTGCTCAGTAAACTTCATATCAGACTGCACAATCACTCCCAGGTCTTTCATTTTCTACCACCCTAAGTTTAGTACCACTCAGTTTGTACATTCCTCTGGGGTTCCTTCAACTCATATGAAGTACTTTGCAGTTGTCAATGTTAAACTTCAGTTGCCACTTCTCAGCCCATCTGCCCAAATTTTCTAGATCCTGTTGGAGTAGCACACTGCCATTACTGTTATTAACAACACTGCCAACCTTTGTATCATCTGCAAACTTCGACCTTAAGCCTGATATACCATCATCAGTATCATTGATAAATATACATAACAACACTGAACTCTGTGGGACTCCACTATAACATTAACATCAGTCCATGAAGAGCAGCACCCATTGATTTCCACTCTCTGTCTTCTCCCACTCAACCACCCTTTTATCCATTGTAGCAATTTACCGTTAATACCACACTGCTCCAATTTGTACAGTAATGTAAGTAATACAGTAATTTGTACAGATAGGTGGAACAGGGCCAGGGTATGTCTGCCAGGGGCAAAGGTTGATGACATAGAGTGGATATCATCTTTTAAGGGCACAAAAGGTGATATAGTTGTACACGTTGGCACTAATGATATTAAGAGTAGGAGACCGGCAGAATTACTTAATAAGCACAGGTCACTGTTGAAAAAAAGCCGTGAATTAGGGTTCAATTTGAAAGTGACTGCAATTCTGCCCAGACACGATAGGAGGGAGTATATGATGACAGCCTTGTCGATCAATTGGCCCTGGAAAAATTGTGCAAGGCTTAAGGGGTAGAATTTTTTTCAGCCTGGTCTTGTTAACAGGACAGACTGCTTCTACAGGGATGGGATACACTTAAATAGAAAGGGTGCAAGAATATTTGCTGATGCTGTCGAGGCAGTGTTAGGTGGGTCGGAAAACTGCTAGCTTGGGGGGGAGATACAAGGACTAATAGACTAACAGTAGCCACTGGCAGAGGTGAAAGTGATTCTTGCATTGCTTCTATTGGAATGAGCAGCAGCCTGGAAAACAAGATGCAGGGTATTTCAGAGACTGCTGGGAGTCATTGTAGTAGTAGTAGTAGTAGTGGCATGTGATGCAAGAAAGCAAATGTATGAGCTTATGCAGCATCAGCCAAAAAAAAAAAAAAAAAATCACACCATTCCCTCCAAATGCCTGTCCAGTTCCTCCTTAAATTTATTCAACCTATCAACTTCCACAACGACAGATGGAAGTTTGTTCCAGCAATAAACCACCCGCTGGCTAAAGGCAAATTTCCGCACATCTATTCTACATCTGTCTTTTCTTAATTTGAATTTATGCCCTCTTAGGTTCGTAATCTGAACAAGTGGAAGGATCCCATCAGAATTCAGCGTGCTCAACCCATTCAAGGCCTTATATACCTCAATCAGATCACCGTGCAGGTGTCTAGTCTCCAGCCACTGCAATTTGCAGAACTTAAGCCTCTCTTGGTAAGAGGATCCCTTCATTCCCCTCACCAATCTTGTTGCCCTTCTCTGTACATGCTCAAGTAAATCTACATCCTTCCTAAAATGAGGCCTCCAGACCTGTACGCATAACATTAGTCCTGACCATTGCCTTATACAGAGGGACAATCACCTCCTTTTCCCTGCTAGCAAAATTCCTATATATCATTGACAAAACCCCATGACCTGCCCTGGCAGCCTGTCTGCATTGCTCAGAAAACTTCATATCTGCCTGCACAATTACTCCCAGGTCTTTTTCATTTTCTACCACCTTAAGTGTAGTACCACACAGTTGGTACGTTTCTCTGGGGTTACTTCTACCCATATGCAGTACTTTCCATTTATCAAGGTTAAACTTCAGTTGCCACTTCTTAGCCCATCTGCCCAAATTATCCAGATCCTGTTGCAGTAGCACACTGCCATTACTGTCATTAACAACCCTGCCAACCTTTGTATCATCTGCAAACTTCGACATTAAGCCTGATATACCTTCATCAGTATCATTGATAAATATACAAAACAACAGTGGACCTAACACCGAACCCTGTGGGACTCCACTAATAACATTAGTCCAAGAAGAGCAGCACCCATTGATTACCACCCTCTGTCTTCTCGCACTTAACCATCCTTTTATCCATTGTAGCAACTTACCCTTAATACCATTCTGCTCCAATTTGTACAAGTAAACACATGGGTTGTGTTAGGGTAGCCAAGAATAGGAACAGGTGCATGAAAACTTGCATGTACACCAATGCTAGGAGTTTGGTAATTAAATTTGATGAATTTTAGCTATTGCTCAAAACATCAAAGGCAGATATTGTTGGGATATCAGAGACGTGATGTCACACAGATATGCAGAACTGGAATTTGGGGAGTACAATGTGTACAGAAAGGATAGGAAGGGAGGAGGGGTTATGCTATTAGTTAAGAAACACATAAAATCCAAGGAAGTGAAACCAGTTGACATCGCTGGACAGTGCAGTGTCGAGTCAGTTTGGTGTGACATAAGCATTGGGAGATCAAAATTGAGAGTAGGAGTGTGCTACAGGCCTAATGACTCTGATGAGTATAATAAGAAACTGTACAGAGAAATAGAGTGGGCCAGTAAATCAGAGTCTTATAATGGGGGATTTTAATTTCCCAGATATTGACTGGAATTTGTGGGTTGGTCACTCACACACTAGCAAGGCTTTTGTGGATTTATTGGATGATTGTTTTCTACATCAGCATGTTCGGGAGGCAACTAGAGGGAGTAATACTCTTGATCTGATTATCAGTAGTGATTCTTCATGCATTAAGAATTTGCAAATAGAGAATCCACTAGGTGGCATTGATCACAGTGTGCTGAAGTGGGATTTCCTCAAAGAGGTAACTACCATCAAGGGTAAAGGGAAGGGTTTTGCTTTCGTAAAGGCGACTACGATGGTCTGAGACAGTATTTAAATTCTATACAGTGGGACCAACTGATGATGTTACCAACAGCAAATTCAAAATGGGAAGCATTCAAAGAACTTATCTTGGAAGGTACTAGGCTTTACATACCAACTAAGAAATATTGTTCAAGGTTTAGGCCTAAATGGATGTCAGATGAACTAATGAGACATATGGCAGAGAAGAAAAATTCATGGGATACATATAAATTAATGGGTGACATGGAAGCCTATGATAGATATAAGCTGGTCTGTAACCAAATCACAAAGGAGATTAGACAGGCAGAGGTAGATTATGAGAAATCCTTGGAAAAGGATGCAAAGAAAAACAGAAAAGAGTTCTTTACCTATGTAAACTCTAGAAGGAAAGGGATGAATCAGATTGGTCCACTGGATATTGATGGTTCAACTGTTGGTGATCCTGCTCAGGTGGCTAACAAACTAAACGAGTATTTTGCATCTACATTCACACATGAGGAGTTATTCAGGAAGGGGAATGACAGAGTTGAAGTAAACTCCTGCAGTGTGCTAGATGATTTTGTAATAACTGAGAGGAAAGTGGAGGAGAAATTGTTGAGGATAAACATAAAAAAGGCACCCGGGGTGGATGGGATCTATCCAGTTATATTAAAGGAGGCAGCAAAGGAATTAAGAAAACCCTTAGCCATGATTAATGAGAGCTTCTTTGGACTCAGGGGAGGTACCCATAGACTGGAGATGTGCAAATGTGACCCCAATTCACAAAGGAGGACAAAGGCTGACACAAGTAATTATAGACCTGTGAGTTTAACTTCTGTTCCAGGAAAATTAATGGAGGCACTGGTTAAAGAAGCACTACAGGATCATCTAGCGAAGACTTCAGTTATAGCTCGGACACAGCATGGTTTTGTTAAGGGGAAGTCTTGCCTGACCAATTTGATTGGATACTATGATGCAGTCACAAAAGAACTGGATGCAGTGAATAACTTTGATATTATATATTTGGATCTTAAGAAAGGATTTTGATACCGTTGCACATGGAAAACTGCTGCACAAATTGGAGCAGTGTTGCATTGGAGGCAAATTGCTGCTATGGATAAAGGGATGGTTGAGGGGGAGAAGACAGAGAGTGGTAATCAGTGGACACTGCTCATCATGGACTAATGTTATTAGTGGAGTCCCTCAGGGTTCAGTGTTGGGTCCGTTGTTGTTTTCTGTATTTATAAATGATATTGATGATGGTATATCAAGCTGAATGTCCAAGTTTGCAGATGATACAAAAGTTGGCAGGGTTGTTAAGGACACTACTGATGCTAATCTGCTGCAACAGTATCTGGAAAGGTTGTGCAGATGGGCTGAGAGGTGGCAAGTGAAGTTTAACATTAACAAATGTAAAGTACTACATATGCGAAACAGTAATCCAGAGCAATGTATCAACTCTGTGGTACTACACTGACAGTGGTAGAGAATGAAAAGGACCTGCGGTTAATTGTGCAGGCAGATATGAAGTTTTTTGAGCAGTGGAAACGGGCTGCAAGAGTAGCTCACAATATCTTGTCAATGATATACAGGAATTTTTCTAGCAGGGATAGGGAGGTGATTATTCCCTTGTATAAGGCAATGGTCAGGCCACACTTTGAGTACTGTATACAGGTCTGGAGGCCTCATTTCAAGAAGGATGTAGAGCTGCTGGAACGAGTACAGAGAAAGGCAATAAGATTTGTGAATGGAACAAAGAAAGGCTTAAGTTTTGCAAATTACAGTGTCTGGAGGCTAGGCACTGGCGAGATGATCTGATAGAGGTGTATAAAGCCTTGAATGGTTTGTGCATGCCCAATGCTGATGGGATTCTTCCTCTTGCTCAGAATAATCACCTGAGAGGGCATAAATTCAAATTGAGGAAAGACAGATGTAGGATAGATGTGTGGAAATTTGCCTTTAGCCAGTGGGTAGTTGGTTGGCGGAACAGATTTCCATCCCTTGTTGTGGAAGTTGATAGCCTAAATAAATTTAAGGATCAGCTGGACAGGTATTTCATACGAACAGATGGGTAAAATGGGAGTCGTTTTTTTTTTTTTTTCTCTTTGGCTGATGCTGCATAAGCTTGCTTTCTTACATCATATGCCTCTACTAATGCTAATCTTCCATGCACAACAGTGGCAGAAGCTTTCCTGAAATCCAAGTATATGATATAAAAATTATTCTTTGCGTCTAGTTCCTTTGTAACCACATCATAGTATCCAATCAAATTTGTCAGACAAACCTTTCTCTTAACAAACCCACGCTGTGTCTGAATTATTGCTGCAGTCTTGTCTAGATGATTCTGCTATGCATCTTTAACCACTGACTTCATTATTTTCCCCAGAACAGAAGTTAAACTAACTGGTCTGTAATTACTTGTGTCACCCTCAGATCCCCCTTTGTGATTTGGGGAGACAGTTGCACATCTTCAGTCCGTGGGGACTATTCCCGATTCCAAGGATGCTTTCATAAATTTTTGCTGTGTGTTTGCCTGGTTCATTTGCCGCCGCCTCTAATATAATTGGATAGTTCCATCCACCCCAGGTGTCTTTCTTATGTTGAACTTCAACAATTTCTCCTCCACTTTGCTCTCAGGTATTACAAAATCATTAAGCACTGTTACAGTTTGATGAACTTCTGGCAATTTCCTCCCTTAATAACTCCTCATGTGTGAATGTAGATGCAAAATACTCATTCAGATTATCAGCTCTATGGGCTACAGTCGAACCATGTGGATGTCCAATTTTTAACACCTTGATGATTACAGAACGTGGATCACTGGCTATCAAAACATTTATTTTTACAGATAAATAATCTTATTCTCTGTACCACTTTCTGGCATGTTCAGCAGAGCCATGCTTATGGACATCCAAAATTATATACCACAAGAACAGATAAACATTGTGATGTATTACAGATGGGAAGGCTTGGAGTGTTTCATTATTATGTAACAGATTTTTTTCAGAAAAAATAAATAAAATTCCCTACTTGAGGGTGAGGGAGCCTAAAGCTGTTATGGAGTGTTCCTCTCCACAGAGGTTTGCAAGAGAGTTAGGAATTGACCATTGGTGAAGTCCTAAGGCAGATACAAAATTTGTATTGAAAATTTAATACGAATTTAGTTTTTAATCTCAATATATTTTCTGTCATATTTATCAGTTCAGTAATCATTATTATTAAGACAGAGCATTTTGTTTACAAAGACATATATTTGTGTCTTTGCAAAGTGACAAGTAAATGGTTGGTACCATCCTGCCTGTAAGTCTTTGAAAGAACTGTATGCACTATTGTGGTCCTCATTTGAAGTACTTAATATCAGATTTTATGATCACTTTTACTGAATAATTAATTTTCTTCCTCAAATTTCTTAGACAATATTAGCATTAGCATTAGTAGAGGCATATAATGCAAGAAAACAAGCTTATGCAGCATCACCCAAAAAAAAAAAAAAAAACCCTTCCACTTCACCCCTCCATTCGTTCGAAATACCTGTCCAGCTGAGCCTTAAATTTATTTAGGCTATCAACTTCCACAACAAGGGATGGAAGTCTGTTCCACCAACCAACTACCCGCTGGCTAAAGGCAAATTTCCGCACATCTATACTACATCTGTCTTTCCTCAATTTGAATTTATACCCTCTCAGATGATTATTCTGAGCAAGAGGAAGAATCCCATCAGCATTGAGCATGCTCAAACCATTCAAGGCTTTATACACCTCTATCAATCAGATCACCTCGCTGGTGCCTAGTCTCCAGACACTGTAATTTGCAAAACTTAAGCCTTTCTTCGTAAGAGCAACCCTTTGTTCCATTCACTAACCTTGTTGCCTTTCTCTGTACTCCTTCCAGCAGCTCTACATCCTTTTTGAAATGAGGCCTCCAGACCTGTATACAGTACTCAAGGTGCGGCCTGACCATTGCCTTACACAAGGGAATAATCACCTCCCTGTCCCTGCTAGAAAAATTCCTGTATATCATTGATAAGACACTATGAACTATTCTTGCAGCCCATCTGCACTGCTCAGAGAACTTCATATCTGCCTGCACAATTACCCCAGGTCCTTTTCATTCTCTACCAATGTCAGAGTAGTACCACAGAGTTGATACGTTGCTCTGGGGTTGCTGTTTCCCATATGTAGTACTTTACATTTGTCAATATTAAACTTCATTTGCCACCTCTCAACCCATCTGCTCAACCTTTCCAGATCCTGTTGCAGCAGCAGCAGCATAGCGTCAGTAGCGTCCTTAATAACCCTGCCAACCTTTGTATGGTCTGCAAACTTGGACATTAAGCTTGATATACCATCATCAATATTATTTATAAATACAGAAAACAACAATGGACCCAACACTGAACCCTGAGGGACTCCACTAATAACATTAGTCCGCGATGAGCAGTGTCCATTAATTTCCACTCTGTCTTCTGCCACTCAACCATCCCTTTATCCATAGCAACAATTTGGCACCAATGCCACACTGCTCCAATTTGTGCAGCAGTCTTCCATTTGCAACAGTATCAAAAGCCAAATATATAATATCAAAGTTATTCCCTGCATCCGATTCTTTTGTGACTACATTATAGTATCCAATCAAATTGGTCAGGCAAGACCTTCCCTTAACAAAACCATGCTGTGTCTGAGCTATAACTGAGTTCTTGTCAAGATGATCCTGCAGTGCTTCTTTAACCAGTGCTTCCATTAATTTTCCTGGAATAGAAGTTAAACTCACAGGTCTATAATTACTTGTGTCAGCCTTTGATCCTCCTTTGTGAATGGGGTTACATTTGCACATCTCCAGTCTGTGGGTACCTCCCCTGAGTCCAAGGAAGCTCTCATAATTATGGCTAACGGATTGCTTACTTCCTTTGCTGCCTCCTTTAATATAACTGGATAGATCCCATCCACCCCAGGTGCCTTTCTTGTATTTATCTACAACAATTTCTCCTCCACTTTACTCTCAATTATTACAAGATCATCTAGCTCACTGCCAATGTTTACTTCATCTATGGCATTCCCCTTCGTGAATAACTCCTCATGTGTGAATGTAGATGCAAAATATTGATTTAGTTTGTTAGCTACCTGAGCAGGATCATGAACAGTTGAACCATCGATATCAAGTGGACCAATCTGATTCATCCCTTCTAGAGTTTACATAAGTAAAGAACTCCTTGCTGTTTTTCTTTGCATCCCTTTCCAAAGATTTCTCGTAATCTGCCTTCGCCTGCCTAACCTCTTTGTAACTTGGTTACAGATCAACTTATATCTATCATAGGCTTCTGTGTCCCATGTTAATTTATATGTATCCCATGCATTTTCCTTCTCTGCCATATGTCTCATTAGTTCATCTGACGTCCATTTAGGCCTGAACCTTGAACAATATTTTCTTAGTTGGTATGTAAAGCCTAGTAGCTTCCAAGATAAGTTCTTTGAATGCTTCCCATTTTGAGTTTGCTGTTGGTAACATCATCAGTTGGTCCCACTGTATAGAATTTAAATACTGTCTCAGACCATCGTAGTCGCCTTTATGAAAGCAATAACCCTTCCCTTTACCCCTGATGGTAGTTACCTCCTTGAGTAAATCCCACTTCAGCATACTGTGATCACTGCCACCTAGTGGTTCCTGTATCTGCAGATTCTTAATGCATGAAGAATCACTACTGATAATCAAATCAAGAGTATTGCTCCCTCTAGTTGCCTCCTGAACATGCTGATGTAGAAAACAATCATCCAATAAATCCACAAAAGCCTTGCTAGTGTGTGAGTGACCAACCCACAAATTCCAGTCAATATCTGGGAAATTAAAATCCCCCATTATAAAACTCTCTGATTTACTGGCCCACTCTATTTCCCTGTACAGTTTCTTATTATACTCATCAGAGTCATTAGGCCTGTAGCACACTCCTACTCTCAATTTTGATCTCCCAATGCTTATGTCACACCAAACTGACTCGACACTGCACTGTCCAGCGATGTCGACTGGCTTCGCTTCATTGGATTTTATGTTTCTTAACTAATAGCATAACCCCTCCTCCCTTCCTATCCTGTCTGTCCTTTCTGTAGACGTTGTACTCCCCAAATTCCAGTTCTGCATTACTTATATCTTTGTGACACCACGTCTCTGATATCCCAACAATATCCGCCTTTGATGCTTTGAGCAGTACCTCAAATTCATCAAATTTATTTACCAAACTCCTAGCATTGGTGTACACGCAAGTATACATGCACCTGTTCTTCTTCTTAGCTACCCTAACACAACCCATGTGTTTACTTGTACCCCAATGACTGCCAACAGTCTCTGAAATATCCTGCATCTTATTTTCCAGGCTGCTGCTCATTCCAATAGAAGCAGTGCAAGAATCACTTTCACCTCTGCCAGTGGCTACCTTTAATCTATTAGTCCTTGTATCACCCCCCCCAAGCTAGCAGTTTGCCGACCCACCTAACACTCCCTAGATAGCTGTTGTTGTTGTTTGTTTGTTATTTAGGAGCATTAGCAACTAAGGCCATATTGCTCCGGGGATATGCGGTAGTCACTCCCTGACCTTTCCGCATCCTCCGTATTTGGTGGTCACGGGCTCGAACCCCGGTCTAATCAAGAAGCGTGTGCTACGCACTGCTGCTCCTGCCCACCTGGCTACGGAGGCACCTGCCTCGATAGCATCAGCAAACATTCTTGCACCCTTTCTATTTAAGTGTATCCCATCCCTGTAGAAGCAGTCTCTCCTGTTAACAAGCACAGACCAGGCTGAAAAAAATTCTACCCCTTGAGCCTTGCACAATCTTTCCAGGGCCGAATTGTTGCATTTGTAGAATGTACTTTAGATGGCATATTTATATCTATATCAGCCATATTGGTATTCATGCAGTACTTTAAATGCTATTTTTCATACCACCTGAATAATCATGTAGAAATCATTCATAGGTACAGTTAAGATAATTAATGTTTCATAAGGTATGTCTCTCAGTTTGCTAACTGTGCTGTGAGGAGTTTACAACTTCATTGTTGTCCAGCAGTTCACAATGGCCTGTACTTTTCTTTTTGTGGTATTGAAACTGCCTTCAGTTTATGTCATTTCTATTTATATTATTTCACTACAATTACAGCGTAAATATTTTATAAAAGTTTATATATTAGTTGCAATATAACAACATTGTGGAAGTTGAAGAATGTGCCAGAATTCTTTTTATTTGGTGCTGTGAGGCAAAGTGTGGCAATTTTATTATGCTGTAAAGTAATCATGTGTTTGTTTTCTGTCAGTTTGTTACAATGTGTCACATTTGCTATCACAGCCATTATAATAGCAATTGCCAAAACAGCCAGCAAGTATTAAAAAAAAATTAAAATTTAAATTATTATTTTAATGATACTTGAGCTTGTCACTCATCTGTATATGTGCATTTGTTCTCTCTCTCTCTCTCTCTCTCTGTCTCTGTGTGTGCGTGTTTTTTTTTTTTTTTTTTTTTTTTTATGAGTTGTTGGCGCATTGGCTTCTGTGGCCATAATGCACCTCCCATTATTTTTGCAGTACTTTGATCCAAGCCCGAGGCGGGATTCGAACCCGCGACCTTTGGGTTGCTAGGTAGGCACTTTACCCACCCGGCTAGGCCGGTCGGCTTGTGTGTGTGTGTGTTCATAGTCAATTTGCATGTTGTGTAGGCTGAAGAACCTGCTATAACTTACAGGGGAACCCTTCTTCCTCAGCTGAGCTGACTACAGCCTTGATTGAAGAGAACTGACTAGAAATTACTCCAATTGTCAATGAGGATCAAATCCAGATCTTTCCAAACATATAGCAGGTAGCAGTGTATCATGATGACTGAGCTGCCATGGAGGACAGCCAGCAAGTATATTTTTATATACACTAGTGAGAAAATCATAGAAGGCAAGCCATTTAGTAATGAAATTAGACCACATATGCTACTCCAGGACCATTTTTGATTGTATAGAAATCTTTCTTCTCTCTCTCATGTGCAAAATTTTCTTCTGAATAACATTGATTTAATTTTTTTTTTCGTGTGTATCATTCATAAAATGAGTGCTTCACAGTTTAGTAATTACTAAAGTGGATCTATATTTTATATTTAAAAACAAGTGTTCTTCTATAACTTATTTACAGTGGATTTTTTTGTAATTTTATTTATATTATTTATTTGGCTGCACTGAGATCATGGATAAAGTTTTTAATTTTCTTTTTTAAGATTTATGTTTCAATTTCTTATTCAACTTTAATATTAAAGATGGACATTTTTTTTAATCCAAGAAAATAATATCTTTATTTAGTTGGCTTATTGTGCAGAAAGTTTGATTGCATTGATATTTATAATTTTTTTTTTCCTGTAGCTTCTCTCTCGTACGAAACCTGCACCTGGACCAGGTGCTACAAATGTTTCTGAAGCTAAATCAAAATCAAAACTCCCCACTTTAGAAGAATTTCTGAAAGACAGAGATTTCACAGGAGCGCTGACTATATTAGAGGTAATAATAGTCTGTCAGTATATTAAGTTTCACCATAATAATAATAACACTATATATAATAATCCTTTTTAGAAAGCAAATGTTGCTTTATGATATAAAATAACAAAAAAATAAAAATCTTATGAAATAATCTTATATACAAATTGTTGATATTCTCTGAGTAGCTCACAGTCAGAGATTACCTTATCTTCTGTATTCTTTAAATATAATATATGGGAGTAATTTTTCAACCATATTTATTATGACGTTTATATACAAATGCAAATAAATAAATGACTTTTCAATTGATTTTTATGAATATTCATACACTGATCTTCCTTACAAACCAGTCAGCTAACCAAAAGAGGTTACAATGATGTCAAAGGGATGGTCAGGAAATAAGTGTACAGGGCTTATTTATTTCATTATCCATGGTTCTACTACTGTAGTTATGTTGGAGTGATTCTTTACATATTGTTGGTAACATTGCACATCAGTTTGCCCACTGTACATTGTGTGTAGCAGTCTGTTGAACATGATGGCTTGACTGGAGGTGCCTCCGTAGCCAGGTGGGCAGGAGCAGCAGTGCGTAGCACACGCTTCTTGATTAGATTGGGGTTCGAGCCTGTGACCACCAAATACGGAGGATGCAGAAAGGTCAGGGAATGACCACCGCATATCCCCGGAGCAATATGACCTTAGTTGCTAATGCCCCTAAAAACCAAATAACAAACAAACAAAACAAGCTTGACGTGGTCCAAGAATAAAGTCGGTGCTATAATTCAGTTGAATTCAAGAAATGTGTCAGCAGCAGAAATTCATCACCAGTTAATAGCAAAGATGTTGTGAGTTAGCAGAGTGTATCAAAGTGTGCTAGGAATTTTGTAGTGGAAGAGTCAGTACAGAGAATTGGGAATGAAGTGGCAGACCCACAACAGCCGGAACTTCAGACAATGTTGCACTCATGGAAAATTTAATTTACAATAACAAAAAGAGTATAATAAATAAATTGCAACGTGACTTGAATATATTACATGGAAAATCAATTGCATTCTGGAAATAGAGTTTAACAAAGTATATTCACATTGGGTACCCTTAAGCACTAATAAAAGACAACAAAAAATAGTGAATGGTTTCTGTAAGGAAACCATTCACTATTCTTGGTCACTGACAGAATATCATTTCATTAATGACAATGGTTTCACCATTGTCATTAATGAAATGATATTCTGTCAGTGACCAAGAATTTCACAGGGGCATTGTCACAGAAGACAACCCTGGCTGCTCACCATCTCCTAAAAAATGCACCAATAGCGAATGGAAATGCCCTGATTCTCTATAATCAAAAATTATCAAGATTGCAGTATCTGCTGGCAAAGTAATGCCTTCATTTTTGTTTGTAGACTTTATACAAATAGGCAACTTATTGTCCAACACTGACATGTTTATATCATTAAAGGAAAACATTCTTGGCTTCTCTGGAAAGGTGTTCTGCTATTGCATGACAATTGTACTCTTCTGTGGCAACCGAACAACTTTTGCAGTGTTTGAAGTGAGAGGTATTAGAGCATCTTGCATATGCTTCCAAACTGACACCTAGCAATTATCATCCTTTTCTTGCATTGAAACCACATGTTGGGGACAACAGCTTTTAAAGTAATGATTATATGGAAACAGCAGTGAGGTAATGGCTGAGCAAAGAGGATAACATGGACTGCTGTCAACTGGGAATATAAAAACTCATTTCATGATATGATAAGTGTCTCAGTCTTTCTGGAGATCATGTTTAAAAACAGTGGGATGGCAGTACAATTAACCTGCACTGTTCGTGTTTTGGTTTGTAACCTCAAACTGTGCTTTGTAAATTTACTTGCTGACTGCTCTCCTATTATATAATATATAACATTATATATAGTATATTCAAAAAGTTCTCAGAATTTTTGAATGTACTTGAAAATTCTGAATTTGTTTTTGAAAATTAATGAATGTTCATACCTTTCAATGACATTTCTTTCCTTCAAAATAAATTTCAAAGTAATTTTCTTGAGCACAGCATATTTTTACCAGAAAATGTGAAATCATTTGAAACAGTCCATAAGCCTTTTAATGCTGCTTTTTTTTTTAGCACTTTAATCATAACAGCTTACATTTCATCACCAACTTTGAAACAGTAACCTTTCAGAAATTTTTGACTCTTGGTTTTTGTTATTTATTATTTGGTTGTTTTTTTTTAGGAGCATTAGCAACTAAGGCCATATTGCTCCAGGGATATGCGATGGTCATTCCCTGACATTTCTGCATCCTCTGTATTTGGTGGGCACGGGCTCGAACCCTGGTCTAATCAAGAAGTATGTACTATGCACTGCTGCTCCTGCCCACCTGGCTACGGAGGCACCCTTTACTCTTGGAAAAAGTGGTAAAACATCATATCTTGTGAGATGTAATGAGTCGGTCAGATATGATGTTTAGTAAGTGTGTTTTCATTTTTTTTCCCATTGTTTTCAGGATTTGAATCAATCCTAAAAATACAGCCCACTTGTTATGAAACACCCTGTATATATACCATCCTACCATTAATATTTGGACACCTTACCATCACAAAGTAATCGGGAAAATCTCTGAAGCTGATGGAATATAATAGGAGAGCCCTGCAAAGAATTGTACACTTGAAACATAGGTCAATATTGTAAAAGCACACACAGAGGCCCTCAGTGAGATGATTGGGATACATATCAGCACCAGTACAGTGTGCAGGATGTTGCATGATATGGATTACCGCAGTCATACAGCTGCCCATAGGTCTATATAGATGTCCTGGACAATAATTGTTACTTACATTGTGTCAGCATGTTGGGAAAGGCTGCTAGCTATATCAGTAGGACAGTGCTCTATGTCATACTTCTCACATTGTGATGGACTGGTTTGAAGACATGAGCATTGAAAAGTTGTACTGGCCAGCCAAGAGCCTGACCTCAATCCTATAGAAAATTTCTGAGATGAATTGGATAATCAGGTGTTTGTGTAAGGACTGACCAAAAAACAGAGCTGAATTGATCTCCACTATGAAGGCTGAATGATAGAAAATATTGGAGGATATTTATAGAAAACTGGTGGAGAGTGTTATATGGAAACTAGAGGCTGTCATAAAAGCTAAAGGTTTTAGCACACATTATTAGTTTTCTTGTAAATAAAGGTTATTTATAGATATGCAGATATGAGGCAGTGTATATGGTAATTTCAAACGAGGTATTGAAACATGCTATGGACAAATTGTAGAGCAGAAGAAACTATTGAGCAATGGAGTGAATTTTTATATATTGTAATTTCAGGAAATGCATCTGAAGGTGGGTTGTTTCACAATAGAGGAAATGAATAAATGAAGAGAAAGTAAAGTTAGTTCAGTGAGAGTTGAGCCTTGAATGGATTATGGTTTGTTGTAAGTCATATTCTAGTTTATTTAAGGGAGAGAGAAAGAGAGGAATGCTTTGGAATATTACTCATAGAAGTATCTGTGAGAAATGCCATTAAAAAATTAACTGAGTATT
The DNA here is from genome assembly GCF_048544385.1 of Mastigoproctus giganteus. Lineage (NCBI taxonomy): Eukaryota > Metazoa > Arthropoda > Arachnida > Uropygi > Thelyphonidae > Mastigoproctus > Mastigoproctus giganteus. The sequence goes on along the minus strand of NC_143578.1, from coordinate 26,775,708 downwards.
TGTTGTTGCTATGTCAATATTTTAAAATTTATTCAGTGAGTATTAAGAGGGATAAAATAACTCTGCACTTGTAATTTTCTTTAAAGTTTGCTAGGAGTAGTGGTAAAGGAAGCCTTGAAAATGATCTGTGGATTTGTTATTGTGCTTTTCACCTTGGAGATTATAGAAGGGCCATGGAAGTAAGTACTTCTTATTTTTCTAAAAGTGTTGTTGTCTATACTTATGTTCTTAAAATAAAACATGTTATTATATATAATTAGGGTTTGGATTTTTATGACCTTAAAAATGTCAAAACATGATGAAAATATGTCATTAAATTTAACCAAATATGACCTTAAACATGACTAAATAATTTACCTTTACGTACTGTATAAATGATAATATTTACTTTTTTTATTCTTTTAAAGTTGTACAATGACTTATACAAATTTCTAGCAAGTAATATAATGAAAATATCACAATTTTCAAGTTTTTTTTTTTGAAATATAAACATTAAAATAATTTTTTTTAAACATACAAAACCCAAAATGTATAGGCTAAAGTACAAGGCTACTAACACTTAAGTTGCTAAGTACTTTCCATCGCATTGCGATACCTGTATCCACTCCAAATGTTTTGGAGTTAATCTCTTTCTGTCATCTGCTAATATTCGCTTGTAAGCAGAGAAGGACCTCTCAACATCACAAGATGTGATCGGGGAAAAATTAAACTCCTTAATGACATCGGGAGCTAAAGGAAGTCCTTCAACGGCTGTATCCTCTAAAACTTTGGAAATTTTGCATATGTGAAAAGTATACCAAAGGAACCTCGTGAGGTACAGAAATGATGAAGGAAACAACACTGACACAACAACGGAAACAAAATGGTACAGAGAGACTTTATTCAAAAATGGCAACGTAGCACTGGCTGCCATGATACAGATGCATCACTGCAAAAGGTGAATCTAGCAACAGTTGCATGATTAGTTTTTATCCAGAACCTTTGATGTAAGGAGATATGATTTAGATGGTTCATCTGAATCAAGCTTTCCAACAATAAATTAGCTATATCTTTCACAATCCGTGGTTTCATCAACTGAACTTCACACACAGCTGATTCCAATATGTTCGCGAATATATTTTTTAGACACTGCAAGTAAGTAAGTAAGTAAATAAATAAATTAATTAAAATATAGCCTACACAGCATTCAGTCTTTTGGATTTTATTAAATAATAAATTATTTAATAAAATCAATGAGAGCATACCGATTTATAGCAGTCCTCAAGGTAATTTTTATATAACGTTGATTCGCCAGGAATTTTTCGGGAGCAGTATTTTTCCAAGAAGCTTTTGAAGACTGGATTGTTTACTTTGTTCCAAGGAATGTTTGCGGCAACCATTGCTTGGCATAAATCGGCAAAGAATGGATCTGGTGTTTTTTGGTTTTCTGCAGTAAGCAGCTGCTGTGTAGTGAAAAATATGAAAAATGCACCCCTGCAATTCTCCTTCTCCTTACGTTATGCTGTGTAATTGGGATACTTTCACGCACGGAACCTTAAAAATGTATTTATATATTTATTTAAGATTATTTATAAAAATTATTATTATTTTCAGATTTATATGAAAAATTGTATGAAAAAACTAAATATGCATGATCATTAAATTTGGAATGTCCATATATGGAAGCATCCATAAATAAAAATTATGATAGATCTATCTAAATATTCCGTAGATAACATTCGTTACTGAAACATAAATATTTCGTAGATAACACTCGTTACTGAAACATAAATATTCCGTAGATAACATTCGTTACTGAAACATAAATATTTCGTAGATAACACTCTTTACTGAAACATAAATATAGCGTTATAACTGTGTTTGGATACAAGTTTAGGATTTAATTTTGTACAGAAATTGAAATTTTATTGAAAGTAAATCTAAATCATGACTCAAACCAGAGCAGCAAAGCAAAAGGCTCAAGCTAATGGGAATGCTGTGGCCCAGGGGAGAACTGAGGTGGGCAGTTGTCCTCTGAATCACAGCCTTTTAAGATGCACTATTTGCTTGATGTTTGCGGAGCAGTCAAGTATGGGACATGATACTGCCATGGGGGATGTCTTTGTATGTGTGCGATGCAAGGAGTGTAAGGAGATCAGGCGACAACTCAGCGTTGTTATGGGCCTATATGAGAGCTTGAAGGACAGGGTGGATGCCCTAGAAGGATTACAAGTGAGGGGCCCATCAAGCTCTCAGCTGCCCACACTAATGCCAGAGCTTGCACTTGGTCATCGCGCAACACAGCGGCAACCCCCAAGGCAGAATGCGCTGGTCCCAAAGGAACTAGTAGTTGTTGGTGACTCTATTGTCAGGGAAACGGGAAACAAAACATGCTTTGTAAAAAGGATAGGTGGAACAGGACCAGGGTATGTCTGCCAGGGGCAAAAGTTGATGACGTTGTAGAGCGGATATCATCTTTTAAGGGCACAAAAGGTGATACAGTTGTACACGTTGGCACTAATGATATTAAGAGTAGGAGACCGGCGGGATTACTTGACAAGTACAGGTCACTGATGAAAAAAAGCCGTGAATTAGGGTTGAAATTGAAAGTGTCTGCAATTCTGCCCAGACACGATAGGAGGGAGTATACGATGAGAACCCTGTCAATCAATTCGGCCCTGGAAAGATTGTGCAGGGCTCAAGGGGTAGAATTTTTTTCAGCCTGGTCTGTACTTGTTAACAGGAGAGACTGCTTCTACAGGGATGGGATACACTTAAATAGAAAGGGTGCAAGAATGTTTGCTGATGCTATCGAGGCAGTGTTAGATGGGTCGGAAAACTGCTAGATTGGGGGGATACAAGGACTAATAGATTAACAGTAGCCACTGGCAGAGGAGAAAGTGATTCTTGCACTGCTTCTATTGGAATGAGCCGCAGCCTGGAAAATAAGATGCAGGATATTTCAGAGACTGCTGGGAATCATTGGGGTACAAGTAAACACATGGGTTGTGTTAGGGTAGCTAAGAAAAAGAACAGGTGCATGTATACTTGCGTGTACACCAATGCTAGGATTTTAGTAAATAAATTTGATGAATTTGAGGTATTGCTCAAAACATCAAAGGCAGATATTGTGGGGATTTCAGAGACGTGGTGTCACACAGATATAAGGAATGCAGAATTGGGGAGTACAATGTCTACAGAAAGGATAGACAGGATAGGAAGGGAGGAGGGGTTATGCTATTAGTTAAAAAACACATAAAATCCAAGGAAGTGAAGCCAGTGGACATTGCTGGACAGTGCAGCAGTGTCAAGTCAGTTTGGTGTGACATAAGCATTGGGAGATCAAAATTGAGAGTAGGAGTGTGCTATAGGAATAATGACTCTGATGAGTATAATAAGAAACTGTTCGGAGAAATAGAGTGGGCCAGTAAATCAGAGAGTCTTATAATGGGGGATTTTAATTTCCCAGATATTGACTGGAATTTGGGGGCTGGTCACTCACACAGTAGCAAGGCTTTTGTGGATTTATTGGATGATTGTTTTCTACATCAGCATGTTCGGGAGGCAACTAGAGGGAGTAATACTCTTGATTTGATTATCAGTAGTGATTCTTCATGCATTAAGAATCTGCAGATAAATGAACCACTAGGTGGCAGTGATCACAGTGTGCTGAAGTGGGAGTAACTACCATTAAGGGTAAAGGGAAGGGGTATTGCTTTCGTAAAGGCGACTACAATGGACTGAGACAGTATTTAAATTCTATACAGTGGGATCAACTGATGATATTGCCAACAGCAAATTCAAAATGGGAAGCATTCAAAGAACTTATCTTGGAAGCTACTAGGCTTTACATACCAACTAAGAAATATTGTTCAAGGTTTAGGCCTAAATGGATGTCAGATGAACTAATGAGGCATATGGCAGAGAAGAAAAATGCATGGGATACATACAAATTAACACGTGACACAGACGCCTATGATAGATACAAGTTGATCTGTAACCAAGTTACAAAGGAGGTTAGGCAGGCGAAGGCAGATTACGAGAGATCCTTGGCAAGGGATGCAAAGAAAAACAGCAAAGAGTTCTTTACTTATGTAAACTCTAGAAGGAAGGGGATGAATCAGATTGGTCCACTTGAGATCGATGGGTCAACTGTTGATGACCCTGCTCAGGTAGCTAACAAACTAAATGAATATTTTGCATCGACATTCACACATGAGGAGTTATTCAGCGAGTGGAATGCCAGAGGTGTATTCAACTCTAGCAGTAAGCTAGAGAATCTTGTAATAACTGAGAGCAAAGTGGAGGAGAAATTGTTGAAGATAAACACAAGAAAGGCACCTGGGGTGGATGGGATCTATCCAGTTATATTAAAGGAGGCAGCAAAGGAAGTAAGCAAACCCTTAGCCATAATTATGAGAGCTTCCTTGGACTCAGGGGAGGTACCCATGGACTGGAGATGTGCAAATGTGACCCCAATTCACAAAGGGGGATCAAAGGCTGACACAAGTAATTATAGACCTGTGAGTTTAACTTCTGTTCCCGGAAAATTAATGGAGGCACTGGTTAAAGAAGCACTGCAGGATCATCTAGACAAGACTTCAGTTATAGCTAGGACACAGCATGGTTTTGTTAAGGGTAAGTCTTGCCTGACCAATTTGATTGGATACTATGATGCAGTCACAAAAGAACTGGATGCAGGGAATAACTTTGATATTATATACTTGGATCTTAGAAGGCTTTTGATACTGTTGCACATGGAAGACTGCTGCACAAATTGGAGCAGTGTGGCATTGGAGGCAAATTGCTGCTATGGATAAAGGGGTGGTTGAGGGGGAGAAGACAGAGAGTGGTAATCAATGGACACTGCTCATCTTGGACTAATGTTATTAGTGGAGTCCCTCAGGGTTCAGTATTGGGTCCTTTATTGTTTTCTGTATTTATAAATGATATTGATGATGGTATATCAGGCTTAATGTCCAAGTTTGCAGACGATACGAAGGTTGGCAGGGTTGTCAAGGACACTACTGACACTATGCTGCTGCAACAGGATTTGGAAAGGTTGAGCAGATGGGCTTCGAGGTGGCAAATGAAGTTTAACATTGACAAATGTAAAGTACTACATATGGGAAACAGCAACCCCAGAGCAACATATCAACTCTGTTGTACTACACTGACAGTGGTAGAGAATGAAAGGGACCTGGGGGTGGTTGTGCAGGCAGATATGAAGTTCTCTGAGCAGTGCAGACGGGCTGCAAGAGTAGCTCATGGTGTATTGTCAATGATATATAGGAATTTTTCTAGCAGGGATAAGGAGGTGATTATTCCCTTGTATAAGGCAATGGTCAGGCCACACCTAGAGTACTGTATACAGGCCTGGAGGCCTCATTTCAAGAAGGATGTAGAGCTGCTGGAACGAGTACAGAGAAGGGCAACAAGATTGGTGAATGGGACAAAGGGGTGCTCTTACGAAGAAAGGCTTAAGTTTTGCGAATTACAGTGTCTGGAATCTAGGCACCAGCGAGGTGATCTGATAGAGGTGTACAAAGCCTTGAATGGTTTGAGCATGCTCAATGCTGATGAGATTCTTCCTCTTGCTCAGAATAATCACCTGAGAGGGCATAAATTCAAATTGAGGAAAGACAGATGTAGGATAGATGTGCGGAAATTTGCCTTTAGCCAGCGGGTGGTTGGTAGGTGGAACAGACTTCCATCCCTTGTCGTGGAAGTTGATAGCCTAAATAAGTTTAAGGCTCAGCTGGACAGGTATTTCGAACGAACAGAGGGGTGAAGTGGAAGTGGTTATTTTTATTTATTTATGTTACTTTTTTTTTTTTTGGCTGATGCTGCATAAGCTTGCTTTCTTGCATCAAATGCCTCTACTAATGCTATTACCAGGTAATTAATTAATTTACTTAAATAAACTAAATGCAACAAGGCATATTTAAGAGTTTAAGATTCTATATAACATCGGTGTAGATACACCATAGATAACTCTTAAAGAACAACTACGATAGTAGTGTGAAAGGCATCATTTCGTCTGTATCTCATATTGTTCTCTTCCTTCACAACGAGTTGCCCATGTATTGCAATACCTAGAAAGAGTAACGCTTCACTAATAGAGAAGACTATTGTTGCTTGTCTTACCACCACCCACCGATGAAAAGCCAACTAGCTTTGAAACAGTGTCGTCTGGGTGGTGGAACTCACTGAGAATAAGTAACAATAGTCTTCTCTATTAGTGAAGCATCACTTATTTGAGGTAGTGCAATACATGGGAAACTCTTGTGAAGGAAGAGCACAATATGAGATACAGACGAAATTATGCCTTTCACACTACTATCGTAGTTGCTCTTTAAGAGTTATCTATGTGTATGTACACCGATATTATATTTATTAATTTATTTACATACCTCTTTATTGCATGCATTACAATATTATTTTTCCATCCATTTGGTATGTGTCTTTGGACTCTTCTTTAACCACAGAAGAAATCCATTTTCTAAAAATCTCAATTTTTTTCGATTTTGGCTTCAATTTTTTTATATGAAGGAAGAGCACAATATGAGATACAGACGAAATGATGCCTTTCACACTACTATCGTAGTTGCTCTTTAAAAGTTATCCACGTGTATGTACACCAATATTATATTTATTAATTAATTTACATACCTCTTTATTGCACGCATTACAATGATAATATATTATTTTTCCATCCATTTGGTATGTGTCTTTGGACTCTTCTTTAACCACAGAAGAAATCCATTTTCTAAAAAGCTCAATTTTTTCAATTTTGGCTTCATTTCGCCAACAGCTGAAGTTTCTACTGTATAAAATAAGTTGAACGAATAATTTGGTGAACTCAGTATAAGGCAAAACTACTGTAAAGTTTTAAATTATAGCTAAAATTACAGTACGGTGTGGTTGTGAGTGACTAAAGAGCCAATCAAAATAACTTTGGGATTTAGCCGCTTGTGCCCGCCCACGCTGCAATGTGAAATGATTAAATGTAAATTAAATGTAAAATGTAAAATTTTAGAAATATATTTTAAATCAATTTGATAAATAATTTGTCGATTATCGTAAGACGAAATCGACAAATTGTCAGATTTCATCTTACGACAGAATGTCAACTTAATATGCTATTAAATATGACATTTCATATATTTTTTGAAATTATGACCTAATGTGTAAAATATGATGAAATATGAAATTATAAACACGCTTTTTTACAATCCTTAGACCATGTAACATGGACACACTTAAGTTTCATGTTTTTATGTAAACGAAAAATGAATATGATAATACATAAACATCCAAACCCTATATATAATATAATATAAAAGTTTTGTTATCATTGTCATGATTCTGATTATTTTGAACTTTTTTACCATAAAAGTTTGGAAATCATAGATTTCTTTAAAAAAAACTTCTTTTTAGGAGTATGAGAAGCTTTTGAAGAAAAATAACAAACCAGAAGCTTGGACATATTTAGGATGCTGTTATTTTTATCTTGGAATGTATAAAGAAGCTGAAAATGCAGCTGATAAAGGTAGGAATAGATATTTTGAATGTCTTGTAAAGTACTCATAATATAATTCTTCATTAAATTTCTTTAGTATTTGGTTGACAGCTAAGTACAATTGTTTATGCAAGTTTAATATACATATAATCTTACTTTTCCAGTCTATCTCTCTGACAAGATATTACCTATATGCCATATGAAATGTTTAGATAGATTCCTTAATGATTCAAGGAATTTATCACATTCTTCTCATGTGGAGCAGAGTTGTTGGGTTTTTCTTGTAATTTTCTCAGTTTTTTTTTTTTTTTTTTTTCCATTCTAGAAACAGATAAACTCTGTATGCTCTATCGATGAACTGTGTGTGTGATACCCATCACAGACTGCCTAGCCTTAGCAGCAATTCAAACTTAACCAAACTTTTCCAGTCATCATTACCACAATCTATCAAAAGTGAATTATCAGACTGTAATACACCATTCCCCATCCCCAAATTGTGATACACTGGCATGACATTCAGTTTTTTTTTAAACAACTAAAGACTACATTTATAGACTAAAATGTTTTATGCCAGTTTATGATATACAAAACCATAAACTGGCATAAAAGTTGCATCAGGCACTACTAGTGTAAAGTTGCTGATATTGCTACAATCTTTAGCAATGTTTATTGTTTGTATGATGACTTTTTATTGAAATTTCAGACATATCTAAAATTCAAATAAATAAATAAATAAATCTTTGTGTCCTACCAAATTTAAAATATAGGTGTACATTGGTAAGTGAAAAATTCCCTTCACGGCAGAAAATGCCAGGGGATTACCATAAAATGTGAATAAAAGAATGTCTAAAATGTACAGAAAGAAAGGTTAAATATACACGAAAAGATGAAATATAAACTGCATTACTCATCACTACATTTCTGTCTAAAGTCCTGGCAATTGTAATACAAAAGTTCATCTTAACATCACATCCACTGAATCAACTTGTGTGAGATATACATTATTCAATTGCATACACACAGTTCTTGACAGAAATTCACACAACTACTAGGCAACAGTAACCTCAGCGAACCACACTGCGGTTTGTTTCCTGTATTTCGAATCTTCTGTGAGCCTTAGTAGGTCAATTCCGATATGTGTTAGGAACTGAATTGATTCTAACGCACTGGGGGTATAAACCTGTCGGCCATCTTCAGTCTGTTGGTCTTCATTCTCAAGGATTTTGTGCCTCTTAATGCAGATGGCGGGATGTGCCACTCACAAAGCTGCCAGAAGCATGGTGATGATATCGTGCCAGTCATCATTTTGATTGTGGTCATCATCGTCGTTATCATCGTTTCCAGGCAACGATGTCTGGTAAACGCTGCAGTTTAAGCTGCTCACAGAGCTGCGTGGTTCTTAACTGTTGAGGGAGATGGTGCTTATGGTTTGCCCACTTCAGCAGCCAGAATTCACTTGCATATATTCTCCTAATGTGGGTAGGGGTGGCTGACACCCACAATTCAGCGCCATACAAAATGGCTGAATACACTGTGGTTCTTAAATATCGTGCGGTTGTAGTCTGTTTCATGTGCAAGAGGTGCTGTTTTGTTGCTCAACATAAGTAGTTAATTTTCTTTACAATCAGGTCAATATGAGACTTGAACGTAAGTTTAGTATCAAATGTTACTCCCAGATCTTCTGTGCATCTCAACAGCTGGGATAAGTTTGCCATTGAGTTTCGGGTGTACGAGCATAGGCGATTTTTTGAGTGAGTACACCATGATTACAGTCTTCTGCGGATTTAGGGCCAAGCCAAATTTGTCTAAGTACATGAATACGTTCAGAAGCTTATAATTAATCTGCTCACACAATGCACTATTGGTCATGGATGGTTGGATGGATGTTAGGATCTTAATATCGTCTGCATAAGTGCATACATCATCCCTACCCTTGCAGAATGGGATCATCATGGCGGTAAAGAGGAGTCCAGATAAGACTCCACCCTGTGGAACTCCTGCATGGAGTTGGTGTTGGAGGATCTGACTATTTGTGCAGTAATAAATGGACCGACAAGTAAGTAGGGCCTGTAGGAACTTCAGCAAATTTCCTTTTATTTGGAAGGCGTGTTGGAGCAGATGAAGTAAGGCCTGTACATCCAGACTATCGACAGCTGCTTTTATATCGGCATAAATTATTGCAATTTCCTTTCTGGCTTGGAAGGCATTTAGTATTGCGGCTTGAACTGTGAGGAGGTTAGTAATTGTTGATCTTGCAGTTATTGAATAATGAATTTGTTGAGGCTGCCCAGCCAGTATCTGATTCGACAACTTTGGCAATAGAGCTTTCTCCAGTACTTTTAACAGGGTAGATGCAGTAAATATTGGCCTATAGTGCTCCACAAGGTTAGGCTTTGTAATTTTCGGCATTGGAATTACACCGTACTTATTTCGGTTCTCAGGGAAAACTCGGCAAGCAAGGATAGAGCTATAAATTGTTTGGAGTGGTTCAATTAGGTAAGGACTGAGACACTTTACCATGAAGTGGGGGACTCCATCAACTCCAGCTGTCTTAGTTGCCCTGAGGGAGTTAATACTCTGTATTAGTGCTTCTTTAGTGATAAGAACAGACTCCATTTCATTGTCAACTAATTGATCCCACTCAAACTCTCTAACTTGAGACTCATGATATATGCTGGAGAATCTGCTGATGTGGTCCATCCACGCTTCTTTGTCAAGCCCCTGATTTGTGTCACTTTTATGTGTGCAACGAGGTAGCTTTCCCCTGTCAAGCGTGTCTTTCATGTAGCGGTTGAGTAACTGTTGGCCAAATATGCTAGCAATATGAATAATTTTTACACTTATTAATATGTAAAGCAGTAATATAGTTATTTGTCTGATAATTTATGTTTGCAATTACAATCGTAATTTATTGGCTTGGCAAGTAGTTCAAAATGAAATGCATGTCATTTAGATAATTACTGTTCAAAATGAAATGCATGTTATTTAGATAATTTGATTTCAATTTACAGGACTAGAAAGTATTTCTTACTTGAGATTGGCACCTGTGTGTTGTATTAAGTTATATTGTGATCAAGGATCACTAAGTTTAAGTGTGCGTGTCTAATTCTTTTTAATATATCAAATCTCTGACCAAACCTTGGATTCAGACTGATCAATACCAACGTGCTCTATCAATTCCATTTAATTTCCATTTTACCTTGGTTGTCTGAATTGTGTATGCTGTGTTTATTCTTGCACTTCATGTTCTTATTATTTGCACTTATTATGTATAAGTAATTCATTTATAATTTTGTTAGTTTTTTTGCCATTTTATCAGCAATATTCTTACTGGGCAGAATTCCAGTAAGAATATTCCTATAAACAAAAGTTAAATATTCAAACCATTTGTTTAACCTATGGTTTAACCTATCAGCATGAAACTTGGTACAAAGATTCTAAGTATATTATAAATAAGTCTTAAAATTTTGAAAAGAATCAGAACATGTTGATCCAAATTCATAACAGTGTTTTGATTAGAGGTGGCCTTGGAATTGGGCCTAAAACTTTCCCAGGAAAATTTTAGGTCCAATTCCAAGGCCATATATGAACAGAACATATCCTGAAAATTTGGTGTTGATCTGTCTTTTCCTTTTCACGTAATGCCTGACCATTCAAAATATTAATTTATATTTGATTTATTTAATGACTCTGATTTATTTGATTTGATTTATTTAATAAGAGAAATGGAGGAATCAAAATTGGACCTAAAACATTTGGAGATACCAATGAAGCATATGCTGAAAATTTCAACCGAAGTTTGTCCAAAACAGATGTCAATCCAAATTTTTGTTTCTTGAGCAGTGTGTGTAGATTTCTTTAAAGATGAACTAGAGGAAGCTATGAAATTGGATCTTAAACTTTCACAGGAACCAAAGGCTTATGCTGAAAATTTAATGTTGATTTAACTTTTATTAAGTAATCCTTAAACACCTGAAACATAGTTTAGACCTGTACTTGTCAAATTTTAATGAAGTTGAGGTGCCTCAACAGACCGTTCAAAAAGAGCCAGATATAAAATTTCACAAAAATTTATTCGGTGCAAGTTGAGTTATTACATATCGATGGATGGATACATAGATATTCTGAAGATAATGCACACTTTATGCATTTGCGATTGTGATTAATAACAGTTATGGTGATATTAATTTAAGAAATGTTTCTCTAGGCAACACATGATTAATGAATTTTGTTCTATCTTCAGTATTAAGACCCTCCTGTTTACCCATTACAATTTAAATCTTGATAATTACAAAGCATAGGGAAGGAAAAGATAGTTCTCATTTTACTAATTCTCTGAACTTAAATTTTTTTCATTCCTTCATATATAAGTCGGATTAAATTTTTTAAGTGACTGGTTTGTTAAAATTTGACAAATACAGTAATTTCCTGAAAATTTTACAACTGAAATTCGAGCCTATTATTGACAATTTTTTGCCATATTTCCAACTCTAATCTCATCCATAGTACTAGGATTCCATAAGTTTCAACAACCTCCTGTATTCAGATTACCATAAAAGTAAAAAAAAATCAATACATTAACAAAGTTACAATACATTGGAATTTATACATGTTGATCCCTATAGAATAGGAAAGAGGAGTTATTGAACTACTCTTAGATGATATTTCATTGACTGTTTTCAATTTTAGGTCCCAAGACTCAACTTCAGAATAGGTTACTTTTTCATTTGGCACATAAATTTGGTGAGGAAAAAAATTTAATGACCTATCATCAACAGTTACAAGACATTCTTGAAGATCAGTTATCTCTTGCTTCTATTCACTACCTTCGCTCTCATTACCAAGAAGCTATTGACATATATAAACATATTCTCTTAGATAACAGGTACAGTTAATTTCTGTGATTAGTCTTAATATTTAAGTTTTGCATAAAATTAAAATAATTTACATAAAGTCATTTGATTTTGCTAAGTGCTTTGTATATGTGGCTATTATAAATGAAATTCGCAGTTTTTCAAATTTATGGTTATTATATTATATTGCATATTATATATCACGTATTATATTATATCGCATATTATATATCACGTATTATATTGCATATTATATATCACGTATTATATTGCATATTATATATCACGTATTATATTGCATATTATATTATATCACATGTTATATATCACATATTATATTATATTGCATATTATATCCCTTCAGAAGAAAAACCTGAAATGTTTTTTCTGATACATCAAATGCTTATGCATACTCGTGTACTTCATGGGCCACTCTGAAAACACCCACACAATATTCCTGTTCTTACTGCATCTTGTACATTGTGCTTTTATGAATAGATATGATGGTGTAGTGAATACAGTTGCAAAGGTCTTGAATAGTTGTTACACTTCTATTTTTGGCACTAGTACAAGTGCATTCTGCCTCTGCTAGTTGTTCAGGATTTGAATGACTTTTTTTGCACTGAATCCTTTGATAAAGACACGTACTGAACAAGGTGAGGCTGGAATTGGAATATCATGTAGAAGTGGAATGATTCGTGGAACCCATAAAAATGGCTAATATTTTCTGTTAAATGGCTAATGTTTTGTTATTTTTCATTTGTTTTTTAAACGATTCACAACACAGGGAAACTGTAGTGTATATTAATGAAAATGTCACTTGTTTTTAATATGGTTTACATTAAATTCTTTGAACATTTTAAAAACTAAAACTATAAATGTTTTATTTATTTTTGACAGTTTTTTTTTTTTTTTCTGTAGAGAGTCACTTGCTCTAAATGTTTATGTAGCTCTGTGTTACTACAAACTGGACTACTACGATGTTTCTCAGGTAAATCATATGATATTAAAGTTGTTAATGAGTATTAGGCTGGAGAAATTTTGTAGGGATTATGTAGCAGAATTTTGCTCTTTGTAATTCTTGTTGTTATGAGATTAGAGAAGAGATCTCTACTGTAATAAAAATATTTTCTTGAATAGAAAAAATGTGTAAGGAAGTTTGTAGGCACTGCTAAGTCATCTTTCAATGTTTCAAGAGAAACTATTAGCTGGATAGATATGTTGTTCAAAAATTCAGTGATTCTTATTCATGGGCATGTATTTTTTGTCTTCACATTGCATAAAAATGATTATGAAGTTACCCTTCTTTGGACCTTTTAAAGGGTCCAAAGAAGGGTAACTTGCTACATGGTGAGATTCTACAACCTATTTGCTACATGTAATGTGCACAGTATTTGTTTGTTATTTGGTTTTAAGGAGCATTAGCAACTAAGGTCATATCACTCCTGGAATATGCGGTGGTAATTCCCTGACCTTTCGGCATCCTCCGTATTTGGTGGTGATGGGCTCAAACCCCGGTCTAATCAATAGTATTTGTGAAGTGATAGTTATACTGCACAGCATATCTGGTTGACCATTCTGGAGCTGTTGTTGTGGGTAAACAAACTGAAGGCAAGAGAAGCAGGCATCACAAACAATGTGGAAAACAGAAACTGAACGTACAGGCTGAGAGAAGAGTCAAGCGTTCAGTGTGTGTGTGTGTGTGTGTGTGTGTGTGTGTGTGTGTGTGTGTGTGTGTGTGTGTGTGCAGAAGTGAAAACACTCACCTCAGAATATCACATAAAGCATTCTAAATTCATTTCCTGTAAGACAATGTGACATACATTTTACTGACATCCATTTGGAGACATCTAAGTTTATAATCCTCTGGCTAATCCCACATCACTGATAACAGCTGCTTGCATGTTCTCAAAAACATTGTTATTGAACTGTTGATGACTAGAGAAAGGTATGCTGGCCGGTGAAATCACATTTCCTCTCATACTATGTAGACAGCAGACACTATATGTAATGAAAACAGGAAGCACTAGAAGTGACGTACATAACTCAGACAGTGTAAGCTGGTGCTGGCAATATTATAATCTGGAGAATGTTTTATTGGGAGTCTGGGTTCTCTGATACAAGCCCATCTGGCATTGTAAAACTGGTAACTAAACTGTATAAAAATTTTGTTCATCAGGTAAACTCATAAATATGCATGTCATTAGAATACTATAGAATTGCAGAGGGATCTGCAATTGTATAGTATTAATGCAGTAGTTGCAAACAAATGAATTTGTGTGCTTTACTGTGTGTGATTTTCAGTCATGGGGATTCTTCTCCAATTGAAGATTGAGGTTGAATACTTGGCGCAAAGGCATGGTTTTACACTGAAAGGACAGAATTCGTGGGATACCTGGTTCCTGGGCAACACGACACTGTCACCCTTCTTGCTAGTGGGCAAACCCATTGCTTGGCAGGTATATGGGTACACTGCATTCACATAGATGGTAATTTTTGATGATGTCAGTATGGATAAACGTCGTGAGTTAACCGATTTTGAAAGAGGAATGATAGTGGGTGCCCTATGCATGGGTCACTCTATCGCAGATGTGGTACAGAAATTGCACTATCCCCTTTCAACTGTATCAAGGGTGTATCGGGAATACACCATTTCTGGAATAACATTTCATCATGGACAGCGCTATGGGCAGAGAAAGGTGGTGAATGAATGTGGACGTTGATGTCTGTCTCGCATTGTTTCAGCCAACTGGAGAGCGACAGTGGCACAAATCATCGCTGACGTTAACGAGTGAGGTGCCAGAAACGTCTCCACCAAGACCACCAGGCGACCATTAGTTGCAATAGGTTATGGGAGCCGCCCACCCACCAGAATCCTATTGCTAACACCACGACACAGGACTTTATGACTCAACTGGGGGAAAGAACATAAGCACTGGACCTTGGATGATCGGAGACAGGTCTCCTGGTCAAATGACTCCCATTTCCAGTTATTTTGAGCAGACAGGAGGGTGCATATCTGGCAAAAACCGCACGAAACTATGCAGCCATCATGTCAACAAGGAACTGTTCAGGCAGGTGGATGGTCAGTAATGGTCTGGGGTGTGTTAAACTGGCACACGTTGGGACCTCTGATACATTTAGACACATTTCTGAATGGTCCAGGTTACGTG
The DNA here is from genome assembly GCF_048544385.1 of Mastigoproctus giganteus. Taxonomy (NCBI): domain Eukaryota; kingdom Metazoa; phylum Arthropoda; class Arachnida; order Uropygi; family Thelyphonidae; genus Mastigoproctus; species Mastigoproctus giganteus. The sequence continues at coordinate 26,760,181 of NC_143578.1, read as the reverse complement.
TCCACTCTTGCAGACCATCTGCGTCCTTTCATGGTCATCGTGCAGCCGCAGGGCAGTGGACGCTTCTAGTAGGACAATGCACCTCCCCACATAGCCATGGTGACTAGAACATGGCTCGAAGAGCATTCCACAGATTTTACCACCATGGAATGGGCTCCTGTTCATCGGACGCGAACCCTGTAGAGCATCTTTGGGATGCTGTAGAATGGTCTATTCGAGCTTTGGATGCAACGGAATTATGGACAGAGGTGCAGCAAGCATGGATGGAAATACCTGTGGAACACTTTCGTGAACTAGTGCACTCAATGCCTCACCTTGTGACTGCCCTTATCCGGGCGAAAGGTGGGCCTACCCATTACTAGGTAGGTATCCCATGATTTTGTCCACTCGGTGTATGTACAGCTTAGAGAGGAAAAGTTACTAATATATTTTTAAATTGTATAGCATAATCTGAAATGTGAATTTGCTTTACATTTAAAAACCTTAGACACTGTCAGGACAGCTGTTTCGAAACTACTGGCATTTATTAGTGAACATATGCTGAATTGTGAATAATGTATTTTGCCTAAGTGAAAAGCAAACAGTGCATAGAGGTAAAACTTACATTTAAAAACATAACTGTTGTTTGTACTTTTACCTCTCTATAACTGGGCTGCCAAAAGTAGTTGAACTTAGCCAACCTGGAAAGATAATGAAGTTTAATATGGTTCACTATCCAGGTCATAGTTAACTTATCTCAGGAAGAGGGAGTAGGGTTTCCCTGTGAATTATTTTGAGTTTTTCAGCCTGCATAAATGAAAATCAGCCCCTGAGCACACATTATGTACAGACATAATACAAATACAGTACAATATGGTATAGATGTTAATGCACTCCATAAATAATAACAACATGGTTCTGCAGACATCAAAATTTCTTGCGATACATTTTATATTTTAGCACATTATGACAAGTCCTTGCAATAACCATGTCCTTTTCCTATAAATATTCACAACTGCTGCAGTTTTGGTGCATAAATTGCAGTTTTTGCATATCCCCAGAGAAAAAAGTTAAGGGGGAGATGTACGATTAGGTGAAACAAACCGATCACACCCAATTCAGCAGTTGGAAGTTTAAGTGTTAATAGTCATCATCATCAGGCATCATTCCGCTGTTACACGGGTTGATGTAAGAGGCCTCATAATTGAGGCCTTTTTCTGCCGAAGGCAATAAATTTAAGCTGCCAATCTACTAAACCTGTCACGGTTAAGTGTTAATAGTAAGGAACAATAATTTCACTGTGTTGTTAAGAAAGAAATAATTAATTTATTCCTTGTTTTGTTAATGGTGTAGTGTAATTTTTATTCCTTACTATTAATTAACAGTTATTCAGCATTAATTGAATTTTTGACAATGTATATAATATTTTTATGATATTTTTCTTTTAACTTGCAGGAAGTACTTGCAGTATATCTACAACATTTTCCTGATAGTGCCACAGCAATAAATCTTAAAGCATGCAACCATTTTCGTCTTTATAATGGAAAGGCAGCAGAAGTAAGTAACAAACTAATGCAGAAATTTTGTTCAGTGATAGTAATAGTCTTACTTCATGTAACTGTAATGTACAATTTTATAATAATTATACAATTTACATATATGTGTATATCTACTTATCTGCCTCCTTACCTGTAATTCAATGTGAATTAGTTGGGTTCCAAAATTTGATTAAATTTGAATTAATGGATGTAGATCTAAAAGTAAAAATTATGTTGAGCCTAATGACACTAAGGCTACATATGAGCTGAATTTGATCTGGTACATTTTCACATCCATTAGTTTAACCTTGTAATGGTATAATGAAATATCTATTTTCACATTAATGTCCAGTTCAAGGTTAAGAGCAGTTCCTCTCTTTTTTTTTTTTTTTTCCCTACCCTCCTAACTATACATACGCTTTGAGTTAAGATGTTATTTTTAGAAGTTATAATAAGTTATTGTTTATGCAGAGTAATTAAGTGAAATGGCCCAAGAGACAAATTCGCTGTTTCTTTATATGTTACTAGTTTTTCCTTCCATGTCATCTTGCTACTTTTAGTTTCAGTGTAATGTAAATAAATATGTTTACTGCCCAATGCTTGCTAGTCACTACTGCTACAGAAATTATATACCCTGTTTCATGTTTGATTATTATATAAAATGGTTTCATGTCTCAATTATTATTATTATTTATCTATTTATTTATTTGACAAAACATATTTATACATGAATGAATGTTTGAATTTTCAACACTTAATAGTTTTAAACTTAAAAATGTAGGTTACTAATAGTTCCATGTTTATATTTTATGAGTATATTTATAATGTTTATTTTTTGGCATAGGTAATAAAAGTTTTGTTTAAATGTAAATAACAGTTGTGAAAAATGCATTATTAAATTGAAATATTTAATTTAAAAATAAATTGCATTTAATAAGTATTACAATTCATTAGTAAGAGGTCTAGCATCATTGGTATATAACAAGCAGAATTAAAGTAAAAATCTTTCTTCAGAAATAAAAAAGTGGTCTGTCAAACCGGGTGCTACTGTTAAGAATGCCAGTGTTAAAATATTTGTAGTCATTGAATCAGCCATAAATATTCTTCATTTATAGAACATTTTTATGCTGATTCATAGGACTTTGTACTCCATAGAAATCAAAATATCAAACTCAAATAAAAATTTATTTCCAGTTATGACATTTACAACTTGGACATATGTTATTTTTTCAATTTTAAGTTACACTTTTTTTTATTCTGATTCTTGGAGTAAACTCAAAAAATGAGGTGATAAATCTAATAAAGTTTATGGCAGTACTAGACTTGATTTTGATAAGAATCTAAAGGACTGGCATATATCTGTTATTGATATCTGTGTGATTAAAAATATCTCTTTTAAATTAAAATAAATATACTTAAAAGTATTTATTAAATTTAGCCACTACTTTAGATTTACCAATACTCATCTATTGTACATTATTACAGATATTCGCAAAAAAAAAAAAAAAAAAATTACCAGATAATGATTTGAGTAAACCTGAATTTTGTTATTTCAAATTTATGTATGAGTTCCATCACCTGGAAATATCAGAGGACTAGTTCTTTTGATTTTTCCATATGACAAAACATGGTTTCAGTAAGATGCATCATTTGTCACCTGGGGAAAATTTTAATTTTTAGTTACATCATAAGTTCACTTTACACTGCATCTCAATAAACACAAAAAGGTTCACAAGGTGAATTTGGTTATTTCTATCTTTGCTGTAATTTTAATTTAGTATGTAGTATAGACTTGAAACAAAGTTCCAAACTTATATAAGATGCTGTAAATGTATATTAATAAAAAAAAAACCTAATTAAAACTTCATTATCTTTCATGTAGAGCTAAAAATGACCAGAACCTGAAGAAATCAAATCATATAGGGCTCCTCAAAAATAAAAATATGTGAAGTAAAAGTCTTTTACCATATTATAACATTGTTAAAACAAATAATTTATTTAATGAGCAATTTTTGGATTTTTCTCAGCTGTCATAGTGGACTTTCATTGTTAAATGATCAACCAAGATAGAACTAAGAAAACAGTTTTTTAGTGTACATGTGATTTACTGGGTGTGCTTGTTTAAGACTGTGCTTTCATTAATGAACTTAATAGAACTTTAGCAGAAATGTCTAAAGAAAATGCTTAATCATCATTTTAAAGACCTGCTATTTATTAATAGCCATTCCAGCAGCTTACACTAAGGTCAACGTTATCAGATTATAACTGCAACATATGTAACCTTGTACTTGCTGTACTCCTGGTTCTCTCATCTTGTTAATTAAACATTTTTATTTTATAGTTTTAACAATGCAGTAGTTAGTATTTACATTTTATACACATAACCACTAAAACAGAGCCACATGTAACTTTAAATTAATTGCAATTTAAAAAAAGGGCTGCTACCTTTGATACTGGTGTTTTAAATTGGTTTTAATTTTGGATGCATTATTAGTATATGTTGTAAGCATTACATATTATTTAACAATATTTTAGCTTCATTATATGTAGAAGAGAAATTGTTGAAGTTAAACATAAGAAAGGCACTCGGGGTGGATGGAATCGATCCAGTTACATTAAGGAAGGAAATAAGGAAACCCTTAGCCATAATTATGAGAGCATCCATGGATTCAGGGGAAGTCCCTGCGGACTGGATGTGGGCAAATGTATCCCCAAATTCACAAAGGAGGATCAAAGGGTGACATGAGTAATTACAGACATTTTAGTTTAACTTCTGTTCCAGGGAAAATAATGGAGTCACTGGTAAAAGAAGTAAAGCAAAATCATCTAGACAAGGCTGCAATTATACTTCAAATGCAACATGGGTTTATTAAGAGGGGAAATCTTGTTTGACCAATTTGATTGGATGCTACGATGTGGTCACAAAGGAATTGGATGCAAAAAATAATTTTGATATCATCTACTTGGATTTCAGGAAAGCTTTCGATACTGTTGTACATAACAGACTGCTGTACAAATTGGAGCAGTGTGGCATTTAGAGCAAGTTGCTGCTATGGATATAAAGGGATGGTTGAGTGTGAGAAGACAGAGAGTAATCAATGGACATTGCTCTTCGTGGACTAATGTTATTAGTGGAGTCCCACAGGATTCGGTGTTAGGCTCATTGTTGTTTTCTGTATTTATCAATGATATTGATGAAGGTATATCAGGCTTAACAACCAAGTTTACAGATGATACAAAGGTTGGCAGGGTGGTTAATGACATATTATGACATATATGTCATATATGGTCCTTGAGGTTGTCACAGACATTCTCTCAGATATGCCAGACAAGCTGTACTTGCTACCTGGGAGTCTAAAACGCTGATGGAACTGATATTCGGGTGACACTCAAGTCAAGTGGACCCAATTTCGGCGAAGTCCGGACGGTCTGTGACAACCAAATCCTCTGCTTGCACCTTCACGATGGTGGGACTGTTAGTAATCCTGGGTATAACCTCCATGCACAAGTACATGGTGGGTGACCACCCAGGTGTGAACCAACGTAAGCAGGGGTCGAGGTGTGGTGCCCACACCACATGGAGGAATGCCGCCCCTCTATGTTACCAGGCAGTACTAGGTGGTAGATGACTCTCATCAACCGGTGAAATACCACCACTTTGCTTATTGGAGGCTTGAAGTGGTGGAACCCATGTTTAGTCTCTAGAGCTAAGTTCCGGTCAACCCTTCCCTATCTCTTCCATCATGCAGTATGATTGATGACTTTTGAGGTTATGATGAACGTCGTGGCGAGATCCAATATTCCTTACATTTCGAGGGTACAGCTCTAAAACGGTGTTTGCAGGCCGGCCACTAGTTAGTACACCGGACTGAACCTATTGGTAACTCTCTAGGAAGCTTCCGGATCAGCTAGTGTATAATCTTGCTACCTCTACTCTGCCAGATAGTGACTGGAGGGAGTCTGAGTAGTGTGTATGTGGGGAGCATTGTTGAGGCCACGTTATGTCAAGGATCTGGGTATATTCTTACCACATGTACGCCATATCCAAAAATTTCATTACTTCATACAGCATGTCCCACCTACTTTTTCTTACTATTGAATACACCATGAATTGTCAAACTAATAGAGCAAGCTTATCTGCGAAAAGATCTAAACCTCCCAAGGACTTCCTAATTCATTTCACAAATATACGTGGTCTCAATTCTAATCTCAACGATGTCCATTTCCACTTGCAGTCTGCCAAACCCCATGTACTTTTTCTGACAGAATCTCAGTTATCGGTTGATTCATCTACTGCTCATCTCAGATGCCCAAATTATTCGCTGTATGATTCCTTTCGCCTCAAAGGTGGTACTTGTGCATATGTCCGTTCTGATATTCCCTGTCAGAGACTTGGCAATTTGGAATCTCCTCTCTTTGATCTTCTCTGGCTTAAAATCTCTCTACCTCATTGTGTCAAATTCATCTGTTGTCTCTACCGTTCTCCCAACTCCACTAATCACTTGGAGCTCTTTGACTTCCTCTCTTTGTAACTTGACTTTCTCCAGTCCAACTTTCCTAACAGTGAAGTAATTTTCATTGGTGATTTTAATGTTCACAACTCCAGCTGGCTTCCGTTTTCTAGTCACACCGACCCAGCAGGTCGAGATGCTGAGGCTTTTGCAATTACTAATGACCTAGCACAGATTGTTCATTTACCTACAAGAATACCGGACAATCCTAATCATACAGCCAATATGCTTGATCTTTTTCTCACAAACAACCCTTCTAAGTACACGGTCGAAGTGAGAGGTCCTTTAGGCATTTCAGATCACAACTTGGTGATTGTCTCTTCTCCAATGGAACCTTTATCTCATGGCTATTCCCAACCACGTGTTGTTTGGCATTACAAGAATGCAAAATGGGATGACCTGCGAGACTTCTTTTCTTCTTTTCCTTGGTCGGATTACTGTTTCAAAACTTCTGATGTCAATGTTTGCTCAGATCGTGTCAGTGAAATTATTCTTGCAGGAATGGAATCCCTTATTCCACACTCCACTTTAAAATCTCGTCCTTTATCTAAACCTTGGTTTTCCAATAAATGTGCTAAGGCTGTCCAAGAGAAGAATGTTGCATATCGTAATTGGCTTGTTTCTAATTCTTCAGTTTCATTTTCTGCCTATGCCAAAGCTCGAAACAGTTGTAAAGCAGTTATTAATCAGTCCAAACTAGAGTTTGAACAGGCTAAGAGTAGAAAACTTGCTTCTTGCCCTAATGGTAGCCGAGCATTCTGGTCTCTTGCCAAAGCTATTGGCCACAACTTTTGCCCATCTTTGCTCCCACCTCTGTCCAAACAAGATGGTTCTGTTGCCACTTCAGCCAAGGATAAAGCTGACCTGCTAGCATCCCATTTTTCTTCCAGCTCATGTATTAATGATCTTGGTAAAACACCTCCCACCATTCCCAACACGCTCCATTCAATGCCTCCTGTGGTCTTCCGTCAAAAGGATATCAGAAGGATTTTGATGAATCTTGATGCTAAGAAAGCTCCAGGTCCTGATGGTATTTCTCCACTTGTTCTCAAAACCTGTGCTCCTGAACTTACTCCTATTCTTTGTCGCCTTTTTTCACTTTCTTATTCCAAAGGTGTTTTTCCTTCTGCTTGGAAATTTGCTCATATCCAGCCAGTTCCTAAAAAGGGTGACAAATCCCTCCCATCCAATTATCGTCCCATTGCAATTACTTCTACTCTTTCTAAAGTAATGGAGAAATCAATTAACCGCCAACTCTTAAACTACCTAGAAACCTTCCGTCTGATCAACGATCACCAGTATGGATTCCGTCAGTGTCGATCCACTGGAGATATTCTGGCTTATGTTACCCATTTATGGACTAATTCAATGGAAAGGTTCGGTGAAACATAAGTAGTTGCTCTTGACATCTCAAAGGCTTTTGATCGTGTTTGGCATAAAGGTCTTCTAAACAAGCTTCCATCTTATGGTTTGCCAACTGTTTTTAGTAATTGGTTATCCAGTATTCTCTCTGATCGCTCACTGAGGGTGATGGTAGATGGCTCTCTGTCTTCTAACTTCTCCACTAATGCCGGTGTCCCTCAAGGTTCAGTTCTTTCTCCCACTCTTTTCCTCTTGTATATCAATGACCTTCTTCCATTGACTGGAAATCCTATCCATAGTTTTGCCGATGATAGCACATTGCATTCAACTTTCCATTTTGAGAAACCTTGCCCTGCTCAATCAGCTTTAACTTCTCGAAAATCTGCTACCAATTCCTTAAATGCCGATCTTCAGGTAATTCTCCAGTGGGGCAAAGACAACTTAGTTGATTTCAACCCTTCTAAAACTCAGTCTTGTCTTATATCTCGCAAAAAGGATTCTTCTGCTCCTATGCTTATCTTTAGTGACACTCCGATTTCTAGTCAAAATGATATATCTCTTTTGGGGATTACCCTGACTTCTAATCTCTCTTGGCACAATCACATTACAAATATTGCTTCCTCTGCATCTAAAAAACTTGGTTTTCTCTTTCGCTCTCGGCGTTACTTTTCTTCCAAACAGCTGCTCACTCTGTATAAATGGCAAATCCGCCCTGCCATGGAATATTGTTCCCACATCTGGGGTGGTGCCCCCAAAACCTCTCTCAGGCTTCTTGATTCCATTCAGAAGAGGGCAGTTAGGTTAATTAATGATTCATCTCTAACAGAGTCTCTCCACTCGCTTTCTCATAGACGTACTGTTTCTGCTGCATGCCTCTTCTACAGATACTTCCATGGGCACTGTTCTTCTGAATTGGCTTCTATAATTCCTGCTCTCTCTTTCAAAACAGTCCGAACACGTGCCGCCACTAGCCAACATCCATTTTCTGTCCAACTTCAAACCCACAGAACCAACTTTTCATCTTCCTCATTTATTCATTCAACTGCCGTTTTCTGGAACAACCTTCCTTCATACGTATTTCCTGAAAATTACAATCTACAGAAGTTCAAGTCCAATGTCAACAAATATCTTCTTTCGTCTTCTTAACCTCAAACCCAAGCACGGTACTAAGTACTATAGGTTCTAATACCTCTCGTGTTTGGGGTTCACATAAAAAAAAAAAATATATATATATATATAATGATGTATATTGTAGTATGCTACTATAATAGGATCTAGAAAAGTTAGGCAGATGGGCTGAGAAATGGCAATTTAAATTTAGCATTGATAAATGCAAAATACTGCATAGTAATATACCAACTGTGAACAGATATAAAGTTCTCTGAGTAATGCAGACTGGTTACCAGGAAAGCTCATCGGGTGTTGTCAATGATATACAGGAGGTTTGCTAGCAGGGATAGGAAGGTGATTGTCCCAACACAGTCGAGGTTAGTGGTCTTCAAGGCAACTCATATCACAGCTTGGTGATGTTATCTTCTCCTAAAGAGCCTTTTTCTCATGGCCATTCTCAACCTGGTATTGTTTGGATTTCCAGAATGCAAAATGGGATGATCTGCAAGATTTCCTTTCCTCTTTCCCTTGGTCGGATTACTGTTTTAAATCTTCTGATGTCAACGTTTGCTCATATTGTGTCAGTGAAATTATTCTTTTAGGGCCTTAATTCCAAACTTCAACTTAAAATCTCTTCCTTTGTCTAAACCTTGGTTTTCCAATAAATGTACTAAGGATGTTCAAGAGAAGAATTTTGCATTTCGTAAATGACTTGTATCAGATCTTCATGTTCATTTTCTGCATACACCAAAAATTGCAACAATTGTAAAGCAGTTATTAATCAGTCCAAACTAGATTTCAAACATGCTAAGAGTAGAACACTTGCTTCTTGTACAAATGGTAGTCGAGCATTCTGTTCTCCTGCCAAAGCTATTGTTCGCTTTGTCAATGATATACAAGAATTTTTCTAGCAGGGATAGGGATATGATTGTCCCATTTTTATGGTTAGACTACATTTTGAGTATTATTATTATTATTAGCAACATGGTGCAAGGAAGCCTGAGGCTTATGCTACACCACCCGGAAAAAAAAAATTCCCAAGTTACCCTGAGAGAGAGAGAGAGAGAGAGAGAGAGAGAGAGAGAGAGAGAGAGAGAGAGAGAGAGAGAGAGAGAGTCAAAAGTAGAAAGGAATCACCAAGAAAGAGAAGAATGATGATATCCAGCTCAGGACCCTGGGTGTGCCAAGCCCATACTGCATACAGGTCTAGAGGCCTCTTTTTGGAAGGATATATATTTGGAAGGCTGCTGGAACAAGTACTGAGAAGGAGAACAAGATCGGTGAACGGAACAAAGGGGTGCTCCTACCAAGAAAGGCTTCAGTTCTGCAAATTGCAGCATATGGAGACTAAGCACCTGTGAGGTGATCTGATTGAGGTGTATACTTACTTCTAAGTAATAGACTATTACTTATAGCTTATAGACTCTTGATTTTTAAAATTGAATCAAGCAATTTAAAGTCTATTAAATTAGCAGCCTTGTAATATAAATACTAATAGTAATTTCTGAATAAAAGGAATAACAGGATAACCTTCCTTCCAAAAATGATATGATACTATAACAACAGAAACAAACTAATATGTTCTGTTAGTATGCACACTTTTAAAATATAAATTTGAAAAATTTCTTTTTAATTGATTTTTCATATTTTTATTAACTTGTGATAATAACAAGAATTTGCACCTTTTTTCTGTGATGTATGCTAGATTTTCTTTTAGAAAAATTTCATTGTCTGTTACAGCTTATGGAAAGCCATTAGAATATTCTGTTAATATGTTAACAGAATCATTTCTGACTCATGACTTTTGTTGACTTAGTATGTATTATGAAGTCTTTCTTGAATAATTTAAACTTATATACTTATTTTATATTAAGTAAAATTTTTTGAATAATTTTGTTCATAGGCAGAATTGAAAAGTTTGCAAGACATTTCTTCTCCGTCCTTCACTTATGCTAAAGATCTCATAAAACACAACCTGGTAGGTTTCTTTTGTTGTTAAAATTGATCTAATATAATTTACTTTGAGGTAAATAAATTGTATATTCCTTGGAATATACGATTTCCGTCTTGCAATTTTAATCTTATGAGCTGGCTGAAAGTTGACGCATCTCCATGTATATATCGGCAGCCCTTTGCAGCACATTTTGCCGAATACCCTGACCTTTTGCCAGTATATATAGATGGCTCAAAATCCGAAGAGCTTGTATTTTCCCAAGCAAAACAACTGCAGTTGTATTCCGTATGAATGCAGTATATACACTGCAGAGTTACATGCAGTAGAACTGGCCTTGGATCATATGAAATCCCACCAGTACCAAATATGCATGCTATACACCAATCGTCCAGTTTTGTGACAGGTGCAGCAGATATTACATTCTCTTTCAGATTTAAACTTCAATATTCACTTTTGCTGAATCCCTAGCCATGTTGGTATCAGAGGCAATGACTTGGCTGATGCTGCTTGCAGCCAAATCAGCAATGCCACGAAGTTGCATCCACTTGTTAGTCCCCCTATACAGACTACAAGCATCTAATCCACACAAAAAATTATGGGCATAATGGTAAGAATCTTGGAATGGATGCCCTACCAACAAGCTAAATAATGCATTGGCATTCTAGTCAGTGCAGGTTCACAGGGGGAAGTGGTCCTTGCTCAGTTATGCATAGGTTATTATCATCTGACACATTCATATCTGTTGAGGGCTGATGATCATCCTGTATGTAGATGTTATAACACGATTTTAACTGATCATCATATTTTAATAGAAGGTATGTCTTTTAGTAATGAATACATTTTATGTATTCATTACCAAAAGGTTTTTTTTTTTTTTTTTGGTTTTTTTTTTTTTTTAGGAGCATTAGCAACTAAGGCCATATTGCTCCGGGATATGCGGTGGTCATTCCCTGACCTTTCCACATCCTCCATATTTGGTGGTGACGGGCTCGAACCCCGGTCTAATCAAGAAGCGTGTGCTATGCACTGCTGCTGCTCCTTCCCACCTGGCTACGGAGGCGCCTTCATTACCAAAAGAGCTGCCTGAGTGTATAAGGCTCAGACGTTTGTCTGAGCCACTCAGGCAGCTTTTATCAGATGATGACAATGTGTCAGATGTATTCAAGATTTTACTACTGATTAATCTATATAGTTTTATTTAAATTTCTTTATTGTTTAATGTTATAATTGTTTTATGTCATATATTTGTTTATAATGTATTAATTAGATATGTTATTTTATATTTTTTTTATCTTTATATTTATACCTATAGACTTGGTTGTTGTTGTTATTTGGTTTTTAGGAGCATTAGCAACTAAGGCCATATTGCTTTGGGGATATGCAGTGGTCATTCCCTGACCTTTCCGCATCCTCCGTATTTGGTGGTCGCGGGCTCGAACCCCGGTCTAATCAAGAAGCGTGTGCTATGCACTGCTGCTGCTCCTGCCCATCTGGCTATGGAGGCACCCTACAGACTTGGTGCACAATAGCCTTAGATGCTGATGTGCCATAAAACTCCTAATAACCAACCAACCTCACATCTTCCTGAGATGAACCAATTACAATCTTGATTGAAGAGGCCTTGTGTGCACTTCATGTCTGCCATCAGAGACATGAAACTGAGGATGCATATTTAAGTTCATCATAGTGTGCTGAACTTATGGTGGGCAAGAAGGATTTATTCAAACCAGCACAGCATATGCTTTACTCTGTTTTTGACTTTGGAAGTAAGTACCTCCAGATGAAATGGTTCACTGTATTTAAGTCATCTATAAGGAACATCTTTTAAGGCAATAGATGCTGTGGATGCATCTACAGTTTTCACTGTAGATGCTGTGCAGTGATGAAGAGGAAAATAACCTGGTATAGCTAAATCACCATAAAATTCTTTTGTAAGATAGTAAAAGTAATAGGTGTCATTTTTGAGTACAATGTACTCGTACACCATAGTGCTTAGCCACTTATTATCTTTTTTTTTTTTTTTTTTTTTATGTAAACCCCAAACACGAGAGGTATTAGAACCTATAGTATTTAGTACCGTTCTTGGATTGGTGGTTGAAAAGACGAAAGAAGATATTTGTTCACATTGGACTTGAACTTCTGTAGACTAATTTTCAGGAAATACGTATGAAGGAAGGTTGTTCCAGAAAACAGCAGTTGAATGAATAAACAAGGAAGATGAAAAGTTGGTTCTGTGAGTTTGAAGTTGGACAGTAAATGGCTGGTGGCGGCACTTGTTCGGACTGTTTTGAAAGAGAGAGCAGGAATTATAGAAGCCAATTCAGAAGAACAGTGCCCATGGAAATATCTGTAGAAGAGGCATGCAGCAGAAACAGTATGTCTATGAGACAGTGAGTGGAGAGACTGTGTTGGAGATGAATCATTAATTAACCTATCTGCCCTCTTCTGAACGGAATCAAGAAGCTTGAGAGAGGTTTTGGGGGCACCGCCCGAGATGTGGGAACAATATTCCATGGTAGGGCGGATTTGCGATTTGTACAGAGTGAACAGCTGTTTGGAAGAAAAGTAACGCTGAGAGCGAAAGAGAAAATCAAGTTTTTTAGATGCAGAAGAAGCAATATTTGTAATGTGCTTGTGCCAAGAGAGATTAGAAGTAAGGGTATCCCCAAAAGAGATATATCATTTTGCCTAGAAATCGGAGTGTCACCAAAGATAAGCATAGGAGCAGAAGAATCATTAATTTTTGAGATATAAGACAAGACTGAGTTTTAGAAGGATTGAAATCAACTAAGTTGTCTTTGCCCCACTGGAGAATTACCTGGAGATCGGCATTTAAGGAATTGGTAGCAGATTTTCGAGAAGTTAAAGCTGATTGAGCAGGGCAAGGTTTCCCAAAATGGAAAGTGGAATGCAATGTGCTATCATCGGCAAAACTATGGATAGTTTTTCTAGTCAATGGAAGAAAGTCATTAATATACAAGAGGAAAAGAGTGGGGAAAGAACTGAACCTTGGGGAACACCGGCATTAGTGGAAAAGTTAGAAGACATAGTGCCATCTACCATCACCCTCAGTGAGCGATCAGAGAGAAAACTGGATAACTAATTACAAAAAAACAGTTGGCAAACCATAAGATGGAAGCTTGTTTAGAAGACCTTTATGTCAAACATGATCAAAGGCCTTTGAGATGTCAAGAGCAACTACTTGTGTTTCACCGAACTTTTCCATTGAATTGGTCCATAAATGGGTAACATAAGCCAGAATATCACTAGTGGATTGACATGAACAGGACACTGACGGAATCCATACTGGCGATCGTTGATCAGACGGAAGATTTCTAGGTAGTTTAAAAGTTGGCGATTAATTGATTTCTCTATTACTTTAGAAAGAATAGAAGTAATTGCAATGGGACGATAATTGGATGGGAGGGATTTGTCACCCTTTTTTAGGAACTGTCTGGATATGAGCAAATTTCCAAGCAGAAGGAAAAACACCTTTGGAATAAGAAAGTGAAAAAAGGCAGCAAAGAACAGGAGTAAGTTCAGGAGCACAGGTTTTGAGAACAAGTGGAGAAATACCATCAGGACCTGGAGCTTTCTTAGCATCAAGATTCGTCAAAATCCTTCTGACATCCTTTTGACGGAAGACCACAGGAGGCATTGAATGGAGCGTGTTGGGAATGGTGGGAGGTGTTTTACTAAGATCATTAATACATGAGTTGGAAGAAAAATGGGATGCTAGCAGGTCAGCTTTATCCTTGGCTGTAGTGACAACAGAACCATCTTGTTTGGACAGAGGTGGGAGCAGAGATGGACAAAAGTTGCAGCCAATAGCTTTGGCAAGAGACCAGAATGCTCGGCTACCATTAGGGCAAGAAGCAAGTTTTCTGCTCTTAGCCCATTCAAACTCTAGCTTGGACTGATTAATAACTGCTCTACAATTGTTGCGAGCTTTGGTGTAGGCAGAAAATGAAACCGAAGAATTAGAAACAAGCCAATTACGATATGCAACGTTCTTCTCTTGAACAGCCTTAGCACATTTATTGGAAAATCAAGGTTTGGATAAAGGACAAGATTTTAAAGTGAAGTATGGGATAAAGGATTCCATTCCTGCAATAATAATTTCACTGACACGATCTGAGCAAACATTGACATCAGAAGGTTTAAAACAGTAATCCGACCAAGCAAAAGAAGAAAAGAAATCTCGCAGGTCATCCCATTTTGCATTCTTGTAATGTCAAGCATTATGAGGTTGGGAATAGCCATGAGATAAAGGTTCCATTGGAGAAGAGACAATCACCAAGTTGTGATCTGTGGTGCCTAAAGGACCTCTCACTTCGACTGTGTACGTAGAAGGATTGTTTTTGAGAAAAAGATCATGTGTGTTGGTTGTACGATTAGGATTGTCTGGTATTCTTGTAGGTAAATGAACAATTTGTGCAATGTCATTAGTAATTTCAAAAGCCTCAGCATCTCCACCAGCTGGGTTGGTATGACTATAAAACGGAAGCCAGCTGGAGTTGTGAACATTAAAATCACCAATGAAAATTATCTCACTGTTAGGAAAGTTGGACTGGAGAAAGTCAAGTTGCAAAGAGAGGAAGTCAAAGAGCTTCAAGTGATTAGTGGAGTTGGGAGAATGGTAGAGACAACAGATGAATTTGACACAATGAGGTAGAGAGATTTTAAGCCAGAGAAGATCAAAAAGAGGAGATTCCAAATTACCAAGTCTATGACCTTTGAGGCGAAAGGAATCATACAGCGAATAATTTGGGCAACTGAGATGAGCAGTATTTGAATCAGCCGATAACTGAGATTCTGTCAGAAAAAGTACACGGGGTTTGGCAGACTGCAAGTGGAAATGGACATCGTTGAGATTAGAATTGAGACCACGTATATTTGTGAAATGAATTAGGAAGTGTTTGGGAGGTTTAGATCTTTTTGCAGATAAGAAGGCTTATGCAATGTGAAGGGTGTTTGAATTTCATAAAGACTATTAGAAGAATGTGTGCATAGATCTCTGCTTCCATCATCTTAAGATATGATGCAAGCAGAGATCTCCTCCGCCTTCCTACAATGTATTTTTTTCAAAGATTAATCATAAAGCCATCACAAAAGCCAGAAACAAACGAAGTGCCAGTATGAATCGAAGTCTATGAGATCATATTAATCCTTATATTTTTATTTCTTGGTGAGCTTGATATTGAAATATTCGAGTTCCTAAAACCAATTTCTGCTATGAAGCACTGTGATAAATGCTGAATACTTCTGCAAGATACTATAATATTTGGCTGCTGGTTACTGTGGCTACTTCCCCACATGGATTATAAACACTACACTGGATAGATTTTTATTTGGAGGCACCTGAACATCCATTCTACAATCCAAATAATTCTCCATGAGATTAGTACATCTTTAGTAGTTTTAACTTCATCAGGTGTGAAGACTACAGAAATAAGATTTAAAAAGTACAGACTGAATTAATTTTCTGTCAGGGAAGTGGATTTGATTGTGCAGTATTGAGTCAAATATGAAACAGACATCTATAATGATTTTTTCATAATCTCCTGACATTTTTCTGTTTAATTTAATAGTCCCTATATTATTCTTGCATTTCTTAATATCAAAAGTGAAAATTTTGAGTGAAATAATGTTGCATTAATTCAGTGTGGCTATCTGTGGGTACGTTATCAAACAATGAGTTTGGTGAGGTTTTGAGTGAGATTATCTTCAAATTTGGACATTATGTTGAAATGACTGAGAGGAGATGTTTGTATAGAATTATGGTGGAATAGCTGTTTCCTTATAGTGGTACTCGTGGGTGCAGGATACATGAGGACAAGTCTCAAATTTTTTTCACTTATGGTAATGTAATCATTTTTCAGTCACAGTGAGTGTGCATGTTACTATTGTTTTGATTCTGCTATAGTTCCTGGCCCAAAGAAAGGGCTGTATTGTTACAGAAAATAAGAATAGGTTCTATTTCTTTAAGTCTTCAGATAATTATGCATTTATGTGTTATAATATGTAACTGGTTTCTTTACTTTTAAACAAATTAGGTAGTTTTTCGTGGAGGTGAGGGTGCTTTACAAGTTTTGCCACCGCTAGTTGATGTTATTCCTGAAGCCAGGCTAAATCTAGTCATTTATTACCTTAAACAAGGTATTACTACTTTATTTTGCTGTGATAAAAATAATTTTAATGTAGAATATGTAATAGTAAATTCTTTTTTTTTTTTTTTTTTTAAAGTTGCATTTTAGAAAATTTGGTTTCTTTATAATTCACACACTGATAATTTTAATCATTTATTTCTTTCCTTTTTGCAAATCTGAGTCCTTTGGATGAGTGAATTTGTCATTCTTTGCATGTTTGGATGCTCATCTTCTTTTATTGAATCCATTTTTGATGCCTTTTCAGTCAGGCATGAATTAATTGCTTTTTTTTTTTTTTTTTTTTTTTTCTCTCCTTCATCCTGCAAACAGAAAAACTGACCTTAGAATATGCAAATTGTACAGATATCATTCCGTAAACAATAAAATCAATTTATTTTTGAATTGATTTGGTGCTTTCTTAAAACAATAACAACTCACCCTTAATAAGTTCATTAAAATATGATTTATCTGTTCCTGCTATTTGAAGGATCATTCTTGCTGCCTGCCCAGATTAAAAAAAAAAAAAATTAAGGTAATAATTAAGAAAAGTTTGAATTGATATTGGAAGCTATAAATTATTTTGATTAACTAATCCAAAGTACACTAAAAACATAGTTAAAGGAAAAACTGTAATGTAGAATTAATAATTATTAGAAAATCACTTCCCCTCATTCAAAAGCTGCAGAACTATTGTAGAATAAATTATGTTTTGTCATTAGTATGAAATTGTTCTGAGCTTTGTAGATGCATTGAAGCAAATGAAGTCCTACATAAAAACACAATGAAGGTGATAGATATAAAAAGGGATAATGAGATCATAAAATAAAGTAAGAAAGGGAATGGAAAAATATAAAACTTACTAGGGTTATGTTTCAAAGTAAGTAACACCATAGAAATCAGCCATGTGTGCATGCACTACCGTGGTAACGTGAAACATATCACTTATATATCAGTACATAACAGATATTGTGCAATAAAAGAGGACCAGTTCACGAATAGCTTGTCTTTACATCCATTATTAAAACTGCCAGTGTAGTGCCAGGTAAGAATAGAAATAATGAGTAGAAGTCTGAAATAATAAACACCATATCAAACTTCAAAATTAATTTCTTAACTTTTCTGAGGAGCTTTTTCTTTAACCAAAATTTAAAATTTTGGATAAAAAAAAAAATAAAAATAAAATAAAATAATAACTGGCAATACTATGAATTTGGAAAAGTCTGCTTATTGTGCTGTGCATCCTGATCTAAAAGTATTATAATGGTCTAAAGGAGACAAAGAAGTTAACAGAAAACTCAAGCAAATCCTGAAGGCCTGTTTTCTACCCACCACCAAAGAGATTTATGATCAACTGCTACTGTATAGAACAATTACATTGTAGGTTGAAGGTTCAAATTTCAGAGTGTGCCAGTGACATGAGACTGGGCAGTATGTAGGAAATAATGTGGCCCTCCACATTATAAGAAGAAAACTGCCAATTCTTTACATCAAAATCATAGTCAATACCGAAAATTCAAAGAGGCTACACACCGTACCTGGATTGTTCACTTATAGTGCCTTCTTCCCCACCGATGAGACCCCAAAAAAGGGTCCAAATCTGAGTATTGAATGGCACTCAATCTTTTTATTTAAAGTTGGAACAGTGCTTTTAATTTAAAGTGCATATTGCAATATTGAGGCAACTTATGATGAAGGGCCTCCACAATATGAGATTGCCGCATTTAGTAGCAAACTGAGTTCTATATGCAGACTGAGACTATGACCTTCTTGTGTAATTGATTTGCAGTTATGTTTTGTAGTTCTTATAACATAAGGCTTTTGTCCTAAATTTTTTGAGATAAAGGTTGGCTAAAAAAGACAATGCATAGCTTGAAAGAGATTTGTAGATTATAACATGGGCATGTGTTGTGTCTAAAGTAGGGTAGGTCCTGAACTAGCAGTCAAACTTAAATCTTTTATGCTGAACTTACAGTTCTGTTTCATCAGGAACTGTCTATATTTGTTTAATTTGAATAATCCTAGCCTCTGTATATTCTTGGCAAAACATATATGTCTTCTTTAATGATGAGATTCAAAATAATTACCTTAAAATAAAGTAAGAAAGAGAAACATAAAAATATAAAACCTACCAGGGTTATGTTTCAAAGTAAGTGATGCTATAGAAATCAGCCATATATGTACTGCTGTGATAATGTGGAATATATCATTGAATTACCATAGCCGTAGAATTACCATTTGAACAATTATATATTTAATTTGGAATTTTATTATATAAATATAAGATAGTTTATCAACTGAATAATAAACCACTAAAATCCAAACAAAAATAACAGTATATCGTTATTGAATTCATGAAAATGGCTTTGTATCATTTTTAGATGACGTTCAGGAAGCATATAACCTTATTAAAGATTTGGAACCAGCTGTACCTCATGAATATATACTCAAGGGAGTGGTAAATGCTGCTATTGGGCAAGAACAAGGTTCTGTAAGTTCATAATTTTGCTTACTTAATTGCTTTCAAGAAGTTTCAATTTGTTTCCATAAAGTTAATCAGTAATTAATGTCATTCATCAAATAAAGTTTGGAAAAACGTTTTATAGCCTTTCAAGATAAATTAATGCTAATTAAATATTAATTAATGGGTTTAATATAATAATTGTAAATTATGTAATATTGAAAAAAGAATTCCCTAGAAACCTCTGCTTCTGCAATTATTTAAAAAAAAAAAAAGAAATCCAATCCTGAACAGAAAATTGAAATGAATGTTGCTTTTTTTGATAACTCAACAGAAACAGAGTTTATTATATAAGTGTCATCTTATATAATATATATATGTGGCATATATATACACTGGTGTGCAAAATTTAAGGACCAGTCAGGTTTTTGCCTGTAGCTTCTCATAGGAGTGGCCTGGATATGGGAAAAGCATACCAAAGGAACCTCGTGAGGTACAGAAATGATGAAGGAAACAACACCGACACAACAACGGAAACAAAACGGTACAGAGGGACATTATTCAAAAATGGCAACATAGCACTGGTTGCCATGATACAGATGCATCACTGCCAGAGATGGAACAAAGGGAAGATGTGGTCCTCAGTAGGAGATATGGCCACCCCTAATGTCGATGCAGGCTTTGCACTGCCTGTTCATACTTAGAATTATGTTATTGGTAAGTTCTTGCAGTAACGTTGTCCATTCCTCTGTCAGCGCCATCTTCAGCTGGTGAACATTTTCTGGTGGGGTGTGGACGCGCCGCTAGATGTCTCTCCAGAGCATCCCATATGTGTTCAATGGGATTTAGATTGAGAGAACGGGCAGGCCAATCCATACAAACAATGTCCTCACTTTCCAAAAGCATATCAACAGCTGCAGTGCAATGGGGTATGGCATTATCATCCATAAACACGAACTCGTGGCTAATGGCACCTTGGAACAGACGCACATGGGGAAGGATTACCTCAGTACAGTAGCATGCACTGGTTTCAATACCGCCTTCCAATAGCTGGAATTGTGTACGTCCATCCAAGATAATGCCTCCCCAGACGAGAACACCTCGATCGCCTTATCGACCCTTTCAGTGATGTTTGTCGGGTGATACCGTGTGCCAACCTCTCATCAGATTAGCTGACGTCCAGAATCTCTGCTGAGATTGAATCTACTCTCATCAGTAAAGAGTACCTTAAGTAAAGATTTTGTGGTTGTAACCTTTAGAAATAGTGTTGCTCCTTAAGTTTTGCACACCAGTGTACTATATATATACATTTTTAATCTATGATGAGTTATTTTTCTATTTCTTCATGTCTTCTGTAGAACCAATTATAAAATATATGCATTAATCCCCCCCCCCCTTTTTTTCACTACTTTCTGTTAAATTTTTTTCAAAATTTTTATTTTTATTTTATTTTTTCCAAAATCGTAAAAGTTTATAAATGTTACTACCTTTTTGGCATATATTTTATATCAGGTTATTATTGTTATTTTTTGCATACAATTTCAACAAAAAAGACACTGAGATTGTGTTGTGTGATGATATCCACTTTTCTTTAGTTACTGTTATATATATATATATATATATATATAAAACAGTAAAAAGTATATATATATATATATATATATACTTTTTTATGTTGTTTTATTACATGTACCATTCTCACTCCATCTCTTCTCTTGCCTTCATTTACTACTCTTTATTTTTCTTCTATGTATCTTACACCCTCCCGATACTCTTCACCAATCTACATTTCTTTCCTCATTATCTTTCTCTTTCACTGTTGTTTTCTTACTAATCCCTTCCTATTCTCACTCCCTTTTTTCTACCTTTTTACTATTTCTCCACCTTATGAGTTCTTAACTAATCTTTCCCTTTCTTCACTCTCTCTCTCTCTCTCTCTCTCTCTCTCTCTCTCTCTCTCTCTATTTCTATCTATCTATCTCTCTCTCTCGTTATTCTTTCACTATTTTTGTGTTACTAATTTCTTATTATTCCCACTTTCGCTCCCTCTTTTTTCAACCGTTTTCTCTCTCTCTCTCTCTCTCTCTCTTGTTTTTCATTTATGTAACTTTCTTATTTCTATTACTTTTATTCTTATTCCCTATTGTCTTTCTCTTTCATTTTTTTTGTCTACTAATCTCTTCCTATCCTTATTATCTTTCTATTTCTCTTCACTCTTCTGTCTATCTTCATTTCTTGCCCTTAAAACATATAACTAAATATATGTTCCCCTCCCTGCCCTGATATAGTCTTCACCCTGATGAAAAAATAAATAATAATAATAAAATAAAATAAAGTAAAATAAAAAATTCCCTGTCCTGGATACTAATTTTGATTCAAATTCCTATATTATTCATGTGTATTTGGTATAGTATTTATATTTGAAAAAGAAAATTTTTCCAGCTCTATTATGAATACCAGAGCCCTATTTTGTGGCAATGGGCAGTTACACTCCTGGTATGCCAGAGTATTATTGCTATTAATATACCAGGAGTGTTAAACAGCTAAATGAGCAGCAGCCTAGAAAACAAGATGCAGGGTATTTCAGAGACTGCTGGGAGTCATTGGTTGTGTTAGGTTGTGTTAGGGTAGCTAAGAATAGGAACAGGTGCATGTATACTTGCGTGTACACCAATGCTAGGAGTTTGGTAAATAAATTTGATGAATATGAGGTATGGCTCAAAACATCAAAGGCAGATATTGTTGGGATATCAGAGACGTGGTGTCACACAGATATAAGGAATGCAAAACTGGAATTTGGGGAGTACAATGTGTACAGAAAGGATAGACAGGATAGGAGGGGTGGAGGGGTTATGCGGTTATGCTATTAGTTAAGAAACACATGCAATCCAAGGAGGCACAGCCAGTCGACATCGCTGGACAGTGCAGTGTCAAGTCAGTTTGGTGTGACATAAGCATTGGGAGATCAAAATTGAAAGTAGGAGTGTGCTATAGGCCTAATGACCCTGATGAGTATAATAAGAAACTGTACAGGGAAATAGAGTGGGCCAGTAAATCAGAGAGTCTTATAATGGGGGATTTTAATTTCCCAGATATTTACTTGAATTTGTGGGTTGGTCACTCACACACTAGCAAGGCTTTTGTGGATTTATTGGATGATTGTTTTCTACATCAACATGTTCGGGAGGCAACTAGAGGAAGTAATACTCTTGATCTGATTATCAGTGATTCTTCATGCATTAAGAATCTGCAGATAAAGGAACCACTAGGTGGCAGTGATCACAGTGTGCTGAAGTGGGATTTTACTCAGAGGTAACTACCATCAGGGGTAAAGGGAAGGGTTTTTTCTTTCGTAAAGACGACTATGATGGTCTGAGACAGTATTTAAATTCTAGTGGTACCAACTGATGATGTTACCAACAGCAAATTCAAAATGGGAAGCATTCAAAGAATTTATCTTGGAAGCTACTAGGCTTTATATACCAACTAAGAAATATTGTTCGAGGTTTAGGCCTAAATGGATGTCAGATGAACTAATGAGACATATGGCAGAGAAGAAAAATGCATGGGATACATATAAATTAATGGGTGACATGGAAGCCTATGGTAGATATAAGCTGGTCTGTAACCAAGTCACAAAGGAGATTAGACAGGCAAAGGCAGATTATGAGAAATCCTTGGCAAAGGATGCAAAGAAAAACAGAAAATAGTTCTTTACCTATGTATACTCTAGAAGGAAAGGGATGAAGCAGATTGGTACACTGGATATTGATGGTTCAACTGTTGATGATCCTGCTCAGGTGGCTAACAAACTAAACGAGTATTTTGCATCTACATTCACATATGAGGAATTATTCAGGAAGGGGAATGACAGAGGTGAAGTAAACTCTGGCAGTGAGCTAGATGATTTTGTAATAACTGAGAGGAAAGAGGAGGATAAATTGTTGAGGATAAACATAAAAAAGGCACCCGGTGTGGATGGGATCTATCCAGTTATATTAAAGGAGGCAGCAAAGGAAGTAAGCAAACCCTTAGCCATAATTATGAGAGCTTCTTTGGATTCAGAAGAGGTACCCATAGACTGGAGATGTGACCCCAATTCATATCTCCATCACAGAGGTACCCATAGACTGGAGATGTGACCCCAATTCACAAAGGAGGATGAAAGGCTGACACAAGTAATTATAGACCTGTGAGTTTAACTTCTGTTCAGAAAAAGTAATGGAGGCACTGGTTAAAGAAGCACTGCAGGATCATCTAGACAAGGCTTCAGTTATAGCTCAGACACAGCATGGTTTTGTTAAGGGAAAGTCTTGCCTGACAAATTTGATTGGATACTATGATGCAGTCACAAAAGAACTGGATGCAGTGAATAACTTTGATATTATATATTTGGATCTTAGAAAGGCTTTTGATACCGTTGCACATGGAAGACTGCTGCACAAATTGGAGCAGTGTTACATTGGTGGCAAATTGCTGCTATGGATAAAGGGATGGTTGAGGAGGAGAAAACAGAGAGTGATAATCAATGGACACTGCTCATTGTGGACTAATGTTATTAGTGGAGTCCCTCAGGGTTCAGTGTTGGGTGCATTGTTGTTTTCCGTATTTATAAATGATATTGATGATGGTATATCAAGCTTAATGTCCAAGTTTGCAGACGATACAAAGGTTGGCAGGGTTGTTAAGGAACTACTGACGCTATGCTGCTGCAACAGAATCTGGAAATGTTGAGCAGATGGGCTGAGACGTGGCAAATGAAGTTTAACATTGACAAATGTAAAGTACTACCTATGGGAAACAGTAATCCAGAGCAAAGTATCAACTCTGTGTTACTATACTGACAGGTAGAGAATGAAAAGGACATGGGGGTTATTGTGCAGGCAGATATGAAGTTTTCTGAGCTGTGGAGACGGGCTGCAAGAGTAGCTCATGGTGTCTTGTCAATGATATATGGGAATTTTTCTAGCAGGGATAAGGAGGTGATTATTCCCTTGTATAAGGCAATGGTCAGGCCACACCTAGAGTACTGTATACAGGTCTGGAGGCCTCATTTCAAGAAGGATGTAGAGCTGCTGGAACGAGTACAGAGAAGGGCAACAAGATTAGTGAATGGAACAAAGGGTTGCTCTTATGAAAAAAGGCTTAAGTTTTGCAAATTACAGTGTCTGGAGACTAGGCACCGGTGAGGTGATCTGATAGAGGTGTATAAAGCCTTGAATGGTTTGAGCATGCTCAATGCTGATGGGATTCTTCCTCTTGCTCAGAAATCACCTGAGAGGGTATAAATTCAAATTGAGGAAAGACAGATGTAGGATAGATGTGTGGAAATTTGCCTTTAGCCAGCGTGTAGTTGGTTGGTGGAACAGACTTCCATCCCTTGTTGTGGAAGTTGATAGCCTAAATAAATTTAAGGCTCAGCTGGACAGGTATTTCGAACGAACGGAGGGATTAAATGGGAGTGGTTTTTTTTTTTTTTTTTTTGGCTGATGCTGCATATGCTTACTTTCTTGAATCATATGCCTCTACTAATGCTAATGCTAAAAACTTTATTTCACATGCTTTTATGTTTAATTCTTATTTTAATACTATTAAATTATTCGAATGCAAGCGAGGTGCTCATTGTTTCCTTACATCTATATCTTATATTGTTTTCTTTTAGAATATGCTTCCACCATCTTTTATTCAATAGGTAGTGTGTCTTATATGTTGCATAGTTGACAGACTGTTTATGTATATATATATGTGTGGTGGTGTGTTTTGACAGGGTTAAGGCATGTTATATTGATACAGGGTACATACATCTAGTTTCTCTTATATTAGCTTATATTTATTTTTGATATTAAGAAATTTTTTAGATATATTTAGGGAAAAATTGTCTGTATACACATATCTGTCATTATCCAAATACATAAATAACTAAAAGTATTGTGATAACATCATAAAATTACCCACAAGCATTAGTATTAATAACGCCAAATTAATACAAGAAAGTTAGGCTTATTTAGCATCAGCCTTAAAATAAAAAACCCATCTGGTTTTCCATCTGCCCCTTCCTTAAATTTAATAAGCTGTGTAGTTCTAGGAGATGAAATGGTAATCTCTTCCAACAGTTAATGACCCTTCCGTTAAAAGAAATTGGGTCATTTTGAGATGCTCTAATATCTTAACCAAGTCCCCCACACAGATATCAGGTTTCAAAACTTTGCAGTTCACAAAACTGAAGTATCTCTTTCTATAGAAATACTTCTTTATAGCAATAAATAAACTTGTTGCTTTTTTCTATACCACTTCCAGAAGATCCACATCCTGAAATTGGAGCGTAGCTTGGCACTACAGTCTGTATCCCTACTAGTAAAAATTATTGTATTATGAGTACAGTAATAGTTAATGGTGTGTTACAATAGGAAAGAGAAAATAACAGAGTATTAGTCAGCTGATTTCAGGCAGAAAAACCCAAGTCCCCCTCCCTTGTGAGTTATTCCTGGTTTTCAGCCCACACAACATACAAATTGGCCTGATGCACACTAGTATAGGCATAATACCTGGTGGCACACTATGCCCTAAGTCACTGGTGAATCTAAAACCCAACAGCAACAGAGTATTATTAGCTTGTTAAAATGTTATGTTTCATTACATTGGAAGTCTATTTAGTCAGTATGCTTTAGAGGTCCAGTCCAATGAGTTTAGGAAGTCTGGAGTTTTATTGATAATTTACTGACATTTTGATAGTTAATAGTCCATTCTGCAGATGTTCCATGATTTTCTGAAAACCAAAAGGCTTTGTGTAAGAAGTTGTCAGTCATTGATAACTCCTTATGCAATACTTTTTTTTTTTTAATAGGTTGTTGTGGACTTCTTTCTCTCTTTATTTATTAATAGCCAGTCCATAAACTGGCTATTAACAAATAAAGAGAAGGTAGAGAAGGTAGATAGAAGATAGTAACAGGCTTAATTTGGCTTAGTAATACAGCTTGTGGGTTCTGTAGGACTACAAAACCCACAATTGCTCATGCAAGTTGTTGGCTGCTTTGTCTAATTGAGCCTTTCACAAATGCAAATTTTTATATATACAGAATTTCCAATATGAATGAAACAATCATATTCCATATTGGAAGTTTTTTACAGTGCAGTGTCAACAAATTACATCTGTATTAATAAATTGTCATGAAACCCTCCTGGTGTATGATGGAACCTATTAACTTTGTTTACAAGTAAATAGTAGCCACCATTTTTATATTTATAATAGTTTCAAAAATCATCATGCCTGGATGAAAACTCTCATTAAGGTTCAAGATGATGTGGATTTACCAGCTAAATTTGAAGAAATTCTCTAGAAGTTATTAAAAATGAATCGAGTAATACCTGTATAAATACAGGGGATATAAGTAACATCAAAAAAAAGTATCAAGTGTTGTCTATAATTTTTTATTTTTTTTTATTTATTTATTTTTTTTTTTTTGCTTTAAAAAAAAAAATTTATACAAAATGTTGATCTTTATTTCATTTTTGACAACAATCTCACTCTGTTGTTTGGTTATAAAGTCAAAATAGGAAAATAGTAAATTTTAAAACATTTATTTACATAGTTTTCAATTTTTACAAAACTTCAGAATTCCTCAGAAAAATTCACTCCAGAGGTGGCTTGCATACTGTCCAGAAGCTCACTTGCAAATGGGTTAATGGTGGGAATTATAAATATGGTCAAGTAATTATAATGTAATAGAAGTAAAAATTTGTAGGGTAGAAATTTTGAGATGTACAATGTTTGTTTATTAGTGACCAATGTATTCGTCACATTGCTGCCATTTATTACAGTTAAGTATGGCACCATGAACAGCTCAGTGGTGGGGGCGTGCTAATTAGCATTAGCGTTAGTTTAGGCATATAATGCAAGAAAGCAAGTTTATAGAGTACCAGCCAAAAAAAAAAAAAAAAACCCTTCCCATTTCACCCATCCGGTCGCTCCAAATGTTTGTCTAGTTCAGCGTTAAATTTGTTTAAGCTATCAACTTCCACAGCAACAGATGGAAGTCTGTTCCAGCAATCAACTACCTGCTGGCTAAAGGCAAACTTTTGCACATCTATTCTACAACTGCCTTTCCTCAATTTGAATCTATGCCCGCCTCAGGTTCTTAATCTGAGCAAGTGTAAGTATCCCATCAGCATTGAGCCTGCTCAAACCATTCAAGGCCTTGTACGCCTCAATCAGATCACCTCTCAGGTGCCTAGTCTCCAGATGCTGCAACTTGCAGAATGAATTTAAGCCTCTCTTGGTAAGAGCATTCCTTTGTTCCTCTCACCAGTCTTGTTGCCCTTCTCTGTACTCGTTCTAGCAACTCTACATCCTTCCTAAAATGAGGCCTCCAGACCTATACACAGTACTCAAGTTGTGGCCTGACCTTATACAAAGTTATAATTACCTCCTTGTCTCTGCTAGTCAGTTGAGTCAATATATTCTACGTACAAGTTAGTGCAAATGCATCATGTTAGTCAGCTAAACTCTGAATTAGCACAAACATGCAAAGGCAGCATCGTTTAAGTTATATCTCATACATAATATAATAGCGTAGCTTAATTTAATTTATTATGATACTCACCTTTTTATAATCTGCATTGATGTTGGAATAAATTGGATGATAATTTTAAATTTAAGTTAGCAAGAATAAGTTAGGATTTAAAAACAGAATTAAAATGTGCGCAAGGAAGTAGAAGTGCACGTCTTCGTCCTTGGTTGTCACTGTTGAAATCTGAAACGATTTAAGTTATACGGTTGGAAACATAAGGCCAGTAGCCATAACAAGTGGCTTTTGTTTTACACGTCTTCAGTTGGCAATGGTAGAATGAGAGTAAACGCGTGTATTTAAGAAGACTAAGTTCCCATGATGCTCCTGGATACATGTGGGAATCTCAGGTGCATGAGATTCTGGTCTGGAATTACCTGCGTCTGGAATCAACTACCTTCTGGCAATCAACTAGCCAGCAGGTAGTTGATTCTGGAATCTCATGCACCTGAGATTCCCATGTGTATCCAGGAGCATCACAGGAACTTAGTCTTCTTAAATACATGCGTTTACTCTCATTCTACCATTGCCAACTGAAGACGTGTAAAACGAAAGCCACTTGTTATGGCTATTGGCCTTCTGTTTCCAATCGTATAACTTAAATCGTTTCAAATTTCAACATTGACAACCAAGGACGAAGACGTGCACTTCTACTTCCTTGCGCACATTTTAATTCTGTTTTTAAATCCTAACTTATTCGTGCTAACTTAAATTTAAAATTATCATCCAGTTTATTCCAACATCAATGCAGATTATAAAAAGGTGAGTATCAATAAATTAAATTAAGCTACGCTATTATATTGTGTCAGTTATAAATGGTACTTTAAGAGATCTACAATTTTTGAATTGTTATATCTCGTATTGTGAATACCTTCACAAAGAGTTGCCATGATATTGCACTACTTCGAAAAAGTAATGCTTCACCGAAGGAGAAGACTGTTGTTACTTATTCTCAGCAGATACCACCACCCAGACGGCACCGTTTCAGGACTATTTGACCCTTCTTCGGTGGGTGGTAGGTACTCTAGTGATGTAGTGATGGGTAGGTACCCTAGTGATAACACATTTCAGTCAATATATTCTATATTGACTCAATTTTTGACTATATTGACTCAACTTGTGACTGGGTGGCTATACTGAAGTATAAAAAGAAATTTTAGTTAAACAAATTAATATATTATTACAAAACAAAATTAAACCTGTGATAAGTACACAGAACTGTAACTTAATATCAAGACACATCAATATTATATGGGATAACAGTATATATCTATATGAGGGCTTTAAGCCTTTCTGATAGATAATTTGTGATGCTTCAAAAGAGTTTTCTCTTTTTTAAAGGCTTTGCTACTGAAAATTTAAAGGTATTTTTAAAAATTAATGTTAATTTTATCCTCTTCTATTACAAATTTTATCCAAAATTTTCTAATAATTTTTATAGGGAAAATAATCTAAAAATAATTTCTGTTTGCAGAGAGAACATTTAAAAATTGCCCAACAGTTTTTTCAGCTAGTTGGAGGATCTGCAAGTGAATGTGGTAAGTTAATCCTATAAATTATTAAATTTGATTAAATTGATTCCTCTTATGCATGTGTCATTGTTGCAATAAAGAGTTCTGGGATCAGAATTTCTTTCAAACTGAAAAGATTTTTCCAAAATCTGTGTGGATTTCTGTTTTCAATTTTTGTATAACATCCTTTTTGCTTTTTTTTTTTTCCCCTCTCAGTATGTAATAATGAAAGGATTCAAAAATTCTTACAAAAAGATAAGAAAATTTGTAAAAGTTAAATATGTTGAAGATATGCAGAGGAACTCAAAATGGGTTTATTGCTCTTGAGATATGACATAATTGACAAAAATGACAGTGCCACAATAAAAGGCACAATGGGTTAATTATGTTATTCAAACTGGTGATGACCGAAAAATTACTACTTGCAGTTTAATCACTGAGCAGAATCATGTCACTCCTGTGTTTATCTGGTTTTGTTATGAAAAAAAGGAAACATAAAAATTTTTGTTCATAAAAGTATTTTTGAACAGTAAGCTGTTGAATCACTGTCTCATCAAGATTGGGTATTTATAGTTACTCATATAGTTCTTTGTTTGCCTTGTACTTCAGTATCGCCAACATTTCTCTTTTTTCAAAATATTTTTCATGAGCATTGAATCGATACTTATGTCAGTGGCTCTCCAACCAATGTAATTGGCCTAGTCTCTTCCTTCTAACAGATTCCAAATGTATGATGAAGTATAATTTTTATCAATATGTTACCAATAAAATACGTTATTAATAAAAATTACAACAAATTTCGTCACATATTTTTCACTTAAAAATTATAAAAATCACAACTTTTTTTCCCATTAGAATAGGTTGAGTGACAGGTTCAATAAAACCAAAATGCTGATACTCTTAAACTGTAATAACTGATTGTCTGAAATATCAAAGACAACTAAGACATTGTTCACTAAGTTCACAAAGTTTAGCCAACTTTGTGATTTATAATTTAAAAATTATATCTGATATATAAATGTACCTTTTAACTTTTATAGAATGCTGCAAGACAAATTAGATTAGCATTAGCAAAGGCACATGATGCACGAAAGCAAACTTATATAGCATAAGCCAAAAAAAAAAAAAACACCCTTATTTCACCCATCCACTTGCTCCAAATGTTTGTCAAGTTCTGCCTTGAATCTATTTAAGCTATCAACTTCTACGACAGATGGAAGTTTGTTCCAGCAATCAACCACCCGCTGGCTAAAGGCAAACTTCCGCACATCTATCCTACAACTGTCTTTCCTCAATTTGAATTTATGCCCTCTCAGGTGATTATTCTGAGCAAGAGGAAGAATCCCATCAGCATTGAGCATGCTCAAACCATTCAGGGCTTTATACACCTCAATCAGATCACCTCGCAGATGCCTTCGTTCCATTGTTCTTTGTTCCATTCACTAATCTTGTTGCCCTTCTCTGTACTCTTTTTTTTTTTTTTTTTTTTATGAAAACCCCAAACACGAAAGGTATCAAAACCTATAGTACTTAGTACCGTGCATGGGTTGAAGGAGAAATATGGGGGGGAGGGGGATGCCGGAAACTTTGCTCTAGAGACTAAACATGGGTTTCACCACTTCGAGCCTCCAATAAGCAAAGTGGTGGTATTTCACCGGTTGATGAAAGTCATCTACCACCTGCCAACAGCTCTACATCCTTCTTAAGATGAGGCCTCCAGACCTGTATACAGTACTCAAGGTGTGGCCTGACCATTGCCTTATATAAGGGGATAATCACCTCCTTATCCCTGCTAGAAAAATTCCTGTATATCATTGACAAGACACCATGAGCTACTCTTGCAAACCGTCTGCACTGCTCAGAAAACTTCATATCTGTCTGCACAATTACACCCAGGTCCTTTTCATTCTCTACCATTGTCACTGTGGTACCACAGAGTTGATATGTTACTCTGGGATTACTGCTTCCAGAGTAACGTATCAACTCTGGCAGCAGTAATCCCAGAGTAACGTATCAACTCTGTGGTACGTTACTCTGGAATTACTGCTTCCCATATGTAGTACTTTACATTTGTCAATGTTAAACTTCATTTGCCACCTCTCAGCCCATCTGCTCAACTTTTCTAGATCCTGTTGCAGCAGTGTACTGTCATTAGTGTCATTAACAACCCTGCCAACCTTCGTATCATCTGCAAACTTGGACATTAAGCCTGATATACCATCATCAATATCATTTATAAATACAGAAAACAAAAATGGATCCAACACTGAACCCTGAGGGAAACTGATCTGAAACTAGATGAAACTGATCTGATTGACTTTCTGTCGTGTGATTATGTAGTGAATTATTAGATGTGGCTAGTCACCCACACATACCACATACACACAGACAGAAGTGTGAAGTCATCCATTTCTAATGGACTAAAGGCAAGAAATTATTAGAAATCTACAGAGAAATTATGGCTGTGTATGGTGAAGCAGATATGTCTGTAAAGGATATCCATTAATGGTGTTGAATGTTTAAGAATAGGAAAAGAAATTTGCAGGATGAAGAGCAGATTGTCTACAAACACGAGTCATTACTAATTTCCTTGAAACTAAATGCATCAATAAAGATAATAGTTGTATGTAAATAATATTGGCGTTGACATTCTTTTGGTACAACTTGGAACATCATCCAGCAGAAACTGGGTGGAACATTTTACAGCCCTGCCCCTATATATACCCCTGATTTAGTACCCATTCTCAGATTTCCACCTGTTTCCTCACCTTAAGTGACAACTTACAGGAAAACATTTCCTGAACAATAATAAACTAACATCAGCTGTGTCACAATGGTGTGACACTGCCACACCATTGTGACACATGCATTCTTGAAAGAGTTTTGAAAAATTGAACGATATGTGAAATGTTTGAAGACACATGATGCGTCTCTTTGTAACCACGCATAATTTCTTTAGTAGGTTAGTTAATGTATCTGAGGAACTTTTGAAATAACATTTTTTCAGTAACATGTTGAGAAAAGGACATCTGGTTTTGTAATGAATTAATGTGAAATAATAAATAACACAAATTAATTGATTGAGACTACACTATTATATCAGGTGGTAGATTTAAGTAATTTATTATTAAAATGCTGCAGTTTTGAACAATTGAAACACCTCAATGCCAAACACTCAATGCTAAACAATTCTGGCTATGTTTTGGGAACTGACTGTTTCCCATTCTTTAGGTCTGTGGGGTTAGAATGTTGGTTTGAAGTACCACAGGCCTGTAGATGGGAAACAGCGAGTTCCTGAAATGTAGCTAGAATTGTTTAAGTTTTTGGCATTGAGGTGTTTCAATTGTTCAAAATTGTAGCATTTCAATAATAAATTACTTAAATTTACTACATGATATAATAGTGAATCAGTCGATAGTGAATAGAATCAATCAATTAATTAGTGCACAATCATGTAGATCCCCTTCTGATTAATTAGAATACAAATTAAACCACATGAATTGTTATCAAGTGAATTTTATCGTGTACGAAGTATTATTATAAGTAAATAAGTTAAACTGCCACACAATATAACTACTTAATAATTGGTGATATTTTTTGGATTCCACATTGAATCCTGTCATCAGGAAGGATTTGAAAGCTGGTCACTAACCATAGTGAATAGAAAACTAGTTTTTTACTCTATACAGTTACATTTAACTTACTCATTGTAATGGCTTCTTTGTGCATAGTAAAATTCACTTGATAACAGTTGTTCATATGGTTTAATTAGTATTATTCATATTTAATTAATTAAATATGAATTAATTAATTTTTTCAATAACTTTTGAAAATAAAACAGTGGAGATCTTACTTTCCAATTTGTAATTATAACACATCAGTGTTGTATTATATATATTAGTATCTAATATATCAAAAAATTCCATTGCACAGTGAACACATGCTTGTATAGACATGATGCGCGATAAAGACCACAAGTTAGCATACCATGTGAACTGGCTCTCATAGGTGGGAAGTTATGATTGCTGTCATTCCGTATCATGTGGAAAAGGTCAGTAATCAAACCTCTCAAGATGACTGGAGGAATTTTTTGGGCTTTTTTCACATCATGACTGAGTTGTCATGTGAGGGTTACACATTTCTTTCTCCTGGAAGCTCAGAATTTTTATCTAGCAAAACAGGAATGCTCACTATAGATACATCCAATTTATAGGTATAATATACTGACTCTTCAAATCCTTAGTTGCTTTGGCAAAAAAAAAATAAAAAAATAACAACACTTATGACCAAAGTAGTTGATGCACCAAAAACTCCACAAAGCAATCAACCTTATATCATCACATCATACCCATAACCTCAATTTGTCACCTGAATGCCATGCTATATACTATTAAAGGAAGTAAGAGTGCTATCATTGTCGTCAAAGAAAGCAATGGTTTCCACTTTCAGCCGCTAGATCGAAATCAAATTTCTATTCGCTATTCCGTGAACTCCATGGTTTCAAGACATCATGAAAATGAATTAACAAATGATAAATTACTTGTGATCAGTAATAGTAATAGCTTTAAAATCGTATCATACCCAATCATTGTTTAAAATCAGAGTAATTGCTAGCAAACCATCACAGGTAAACCTGTAATAGAAAAGAACATTAGAAAGAAGACCTTTGACATCAAAAAACATGATATGTAAGTATAGCACTAGTGTCTCTTTTTAACAAGATGGAACATTACCATACTAGGTTGCAAGTTCATGCTTCTTGATCACCACTCTTCAGTCTGGGTTGGACGTCGTTACTTGATCCCTTGGACAACACAATGGATACTGTATACTTCTTTTTTGTAAAAACATGGTATACTGAATTGCAATGGCAGACATCAGTGACTTGAATTAAATTATTATCACAGTAATTAAGACTCTTGATGCGGGTAGATAAGCCTGATCTAAAATTGGTTATTGATTAGATATGTTACTTACATCTCAGGGCTTGCATATAGGGCTTTACTATGCCAGTAAAACTTTAAGCTCTTCCTAGCAGTGGGACCAACTATTTTCTTTCTATTTTTTTAATTTTATTTTATTTTATTTTTCGTTTTTTTTTTACATTTAGCTATAAAGTCATAAAGATTTGAGTTCGGCCTGTATAATTCAATTTTGATTTTACATTGTGGATCAAATAATTGGTGAGGATTCTTAAAAATTTTTTACACATCTGTTAAACTTATTAATGCATTAACATACTTTATGATATAATAAATTAAAATAAAAGTGTGCAGTGAGTGGGCATGTTGGGAAAGCTGTAGTATTTGCATATTTGATTTTTGTTTCCCATACTGTACACCCTAAACCAAGAGATATCTTATTACTTAAAAAGTAAATATTTATAAATGAGTTAGCTGTGGATTTTAAATAAATTTCTCTAGTAAAAGAAATAGAAGATGTTTGAGATTAATAGAAGTTGTTTCTTATTAGTATGTTAGTCAGCATATTATTGACTAAAAACTGTAGATGAGTCTCTTTTAAAGGAAGTCTCTACATGCTTTGCCCTCTAAAAGGTATAAGCAAATCTTGCAAAAACATAAAAAAGTAATGCTTACTGAATTAATTGAAAGGTTGTGATCTTTTAAAAATTTAAAGTTCATGGCTTCCAGATATAAATACTGAAAGCAATGTATATTTCTAAAAATGTATGCTTAGATAACAGCTAGATATTTTTCCTGATGCCAACTGTAGCTAGCTCAACTGATTTGAAATACTGTTGAAAATTTTTCATCAATGGACATTATACAGCTCCTAGTAATATAAATGGAATTCTGTGATGGTGCTAGGATGAGATGTGTTCGTAAATAAATGAGAAAGTCTACACAAGCGTGGAAGCTAATGACACCAGTCTGTATAGGTTAGAACACTGACCATTTCAATCTTAAATAATAAATGCTTAAAGATAGAACATGTATCTCATAAAATATATCAGTAAAGAAAACTCAGTGACAAGAAATGATCTGTATTAGGAATGCAAGAGAGGTAGGTACTTTGCAATGAAGATTGCCATAGCACAAGGACCCACTAGACCCAGCTTCACCTTTGGTTTAGGAGTTATTGAAATGCTATGTCCTTTTGCTTGTTGATGTTTTGTGTTTTTTTTTTTTTCCCACAGCCGAGAAGGGGCATCACTGGCCAAAATTTGTTCTGGCCGGGTTATCTATATTTAAACTTTTGTTAGGGATGTCAGAAAATATTCAAAAGTTTTTCACACACAATTTTTGAAGAAACAAAGAAGGTTTCTTCAGACATTTGGTTTGTGCTGCTCAATATATTTTGCACATTACATTGGTTCATAAGCTAGCAGAAGACATTATAATTTCAGCAGGCATCTGTTTTTTCTTGCATTTGTGATATGAAAATTTCCCTAACATTTTCTTGAAATAATGATCGTTAATTCATGTTTTGAAGATTTTAAAATTGTGGTGAAACATTTTGTAAATTGAAATCATGCAAAGCTCATTTTCGAGGAAGATAAGGGAGAATGTTTCAATGTGTTTCCTGCCAAGAATTCAGTGTTAACTCTCAAAATTATGTGGCAGTGATAATTAGGAATGTTATTTGTGAGATATAAGGAAATGTCTTATAAATAATGTAAAATATAATGGCAATATCTTTTAGCTGTGGGATTTGTTTTCAGATGGTTAATGTGTCACCATCTGAAAACTTTTCACAGTTGATAATGAAAATGATTGTGATCCATGAATATGTATGTATTATGATATAATTCAGAAAAATTCAGAATCTCAGAGGTTTACTCCCTCAAGTCACAAAAATCATAAAATCATATTACTGAATGTTGCTCGATAGTAGCACAATCTGAAAATGGAACCAACATGTTAAAACTGTGGTAATACATGATACACTAAGTATACAGCAACTCAACATAGTGTTTAAATTTATCTCAGATTTTATTTATGTTTGAAATCCACAAGAGCATGTTTTTGATCAGTATTTAATACACAAACTGCTTTTACTTTTTTGAATTGTCCTCTAAGAAATACATAGACATGGAAGGGAGCATTCAACATTTGCGGAGTATGCTTAGGAAGGTGAAGATTTTTCAAACAAAA
Source organism: Mastigoproctus giganteus (assembly GCF_048544385.1). Taxonomy (NCBI): domain Eukaryota; kingdom Metazoa; phylum Arthropoda; class Arachnida; order Uropygi; family Thelyphonidae; genus Mastigoproctus; species Mastigoproctus giganteus. The sequence continues at coordinate 26,723,930 of NC_143578.1, read as the reverse complement.
TTGTGACGGGGATGAAGTATGAATGATTCACATTACTCGAGAAACAAAAAAAAAGGGTGATATGTTATTGATATTAATTGAAAATTAAGCTTGAATTTACTTGAAATTTTTAAAGTTTTTATATAAGATACATACAGTATGACTAGTTAACATACAACTTAATATCATAAAACTCAGTTTTATATGTCCCCCCCCCCCCACTGGCAGATCTGCTAGGGGGAGACAAATCCCTAGTGGATCTGCCACTGTTGTTTTGGTCTTCTTGCTTGTTGATTTTCTATCAAAGTGGAGCCATAGACACCACAAGGGTGATATGCTTGACAAAGTAAGGATGACCATAAGAAAGAGGTGACTGCTCACAAAAATATTATTGCAGTTTTACAGGTGAAAGATATTGGAACAGTCCAATCCATTCCAGAAAACTGGATTTTCATCTGTTTAGTCCTCTGACGAACTATGTATCAGGGTAATGATTTTTAACATATGAAGTCAGAATTTCTATGAAATTATGCTTGATGCATAGGACCCATCTATTTTATGCAAGAAAGATAGATATACTTTGGTTTGGTTTGGTTTTTTTTTTTTTTTAGGAGCATTAGCAACTAAGGCCATATTGCTCTGGGAATATGCGGCGGTCATTCCCTGACCTTTCCGCATCCTCCGTATTTGGTGGTGATGGGCTCGAACCCCGGTCTAATCAAGAAGCGTGTACTATGCACTGCTGCTCCTTCCCACCTGGCTACGGAGGCGCCACATATACTTTGGGACAAGGGTATGAACAAATATGGGGACTACATGGAAAAATGGTAGTAGTAATGGCAAATGCCTGCAATGTTCAGGGAATTTTATGTCTGATTGCACAATTATCCCTGGGTCTCTTTCATGCTCCTCTACCCTGAGTGTAGTACCACACAGTTTATAAGTTACTGGTTGTTTGTTATTTGGTTTTTAGGAGCATTAGCAACTAAGGCCATATTGCTCCGGGGATATGCGGTGGTCATTCCCTGACCTTTGCACATCTTCCGTATTTGGTGGGCACAAACCCCGGTCTAATCAAGAAGTGTGTGCTACACACTGCTGCTCCTGCCCACCTGGCTACGGAGGCACCTTATAAGTTACTCTGGGGGTTACTGCTACCCATGTGCAGTACCTTGCATTTGTCAATGTTAAACTTCAAATGCCATTTTTCAGCCCATCAACCCTATTTTCCTAGATCTTGTTGCAGTAGGTCACTTTGATGACTGTTGTTAACCACCCTGCATAGTGGACATATCACTCATTTCTGTAAAGTTTTTTTGTTTGAGAAAAAATTTGTCAAAATGAACAGCAAATAAAATGTACTGTTTATAAATTACACTTTAAATAGTCTTCCATGACAATATAGCTGGTTCACAAGCTGATTTGAATGTACAGACAAAAAAAAAAAAAAAAACATAATATACCCTTGTACAGACATAAATAATTCACAGTGATGTAATATGGTCTTAAGTGGTTGATGCACCTAAACCCCAACAAAAACAACAACATCTAAATATAAAAATTATGTACCTGAGAATAGTTTCTCAGATTATCTATCGGTAGTTCTCAAAGCTCTGTTAACTGTTTATTATTTTACAGGGGTGGACAAAATAATGGAAACACATGATATGAAAATAGTAGTCCTTGTAATGGCTGTATGATGTATTTATGAACATGCAGTGATTATTATTTTATTTATTTATTTTTTTGTTTCTTGCAGGTAGTGTAGTACTATGAAGGAAAGATGATAAAAAAAAAGCTGATGTTTATTTAGTGGTGATATAAAAAGGTACATGGAGAAAATGATCAATTTGTCTGAATTCCAAAGAAGTCAAATTGTTGATGCATTAGGGACATTATTGGCTAAAACTGCTGATTTGTTTAATGTAGCCAGAGCAACTGTATTGAAAGTGATGTCCGCATTCACTAACTATGGAAAAACAAAATCCAATAGGATGAATTGTGGAAGAAAATCCCAAACAATGACCACTAAACACTGAAAAGGATTGTAGCCCAAAAACATAAAACTGCTGCCTCAAAAATAACTGCAGAATTTGATGTGTGTCTTAAGATTCCAGTTTCCAGCAGACTTCATAAAGCTGAAATTTATGGCAGTACCACTATTGTCAAGCCACTTGTTACTAATGGTAATGCTAAGAGGATGAAGTGGTGTAAGACGCACAAGCACTAGATACTTGATAGTTGGAAACATATTTTCAGACAAACGAGATCATTCAACAATGGTTTGGGCAGCAATATCTTGGCAATCTTTAGGTGCTATCATCACCTTGAACAGGCAAATTACTGCCACTGATTACCTTGATATTCTGAGTGACTAGGTTCATCCCATTGTGCAGACATTGTCCATAAAGGATGCCATGTATCAAGATGATAATGCGTTATTGCACACAGCCAGTTATGTAAATTCTTGGTTTTAACAGCATGAAACTGGTTCTAAGCACCTTTCATGGCCTGCACAATCACCAGCCTTAAACATTATTGAGTCACTATGGGCATATTTGGAGAGGAGAGGAGAATGAGAGCAGATTTCATCACTCGAGGAGCTTGAAATGTTCCTCCACAAAGAATGGTCAAATATTCTTCTTAAGATGGTTCAAGATTTATTTGAATCTATTCCACATAGAATACAAGCCATTTTAAAAGTGAAGTGTGGCCCAACACCATATTAGTGCATACCTGTAAATCTTATCACAAGTTTCCATTAATTTGTCCAGCCCCTGTATTTCCCAGTCAGAATTTGACATTGTACATATCATTTTCACCCAATTTGACATGCAGTAGCTGGCACATGTTATCCGTAGCCAAGTGGTTAGGAGCGGGAGTGCAGTAGCATGGGCTCTTTGAGTAGACCGGGGTATAAGCCCCTGACTGCTAAATACGGTCAATCTGCCAACCCTCACTGGACTGGTGTGGCAGATTTTGGTCCACTTCCCTCAGCATGAATAGTTGAGGAGGCTTCCATCCTGCAGTGGGTTGATAATGGTTATCAACCTTTTTTTTTTTTTCACCTGACTTCTCTTCCCTATATATTTAATGTTCCATGTATGCTTGTTTTAAGAGGCGCCTCCGTAGCCAGGTGGGAAGGAGCAGCAGTGCGTAGCACACGCTTCTAGACTGGGGTTCGAGCCCGTCACCACCAAATACGGAGGATGCGGAAAGGTCAGGGAATGACCACCGCATATCCTGGAGCAATATGGCCTTAGCTGCTAATTCTCCTAAAAACCAAACAACAAACAAACTTGTTTTAAGCACTAATGCTTGCATTAATCAGCAATGAAACATAAAGTATTAACTCTTAAAAGGCAGTTTTAATTGGAACTTGAATATTTGGTTTGCTCAAATTACAAAAAAAAAAAAAGTATATTTAGCATTAGTCATATGATGCAAAGAAGCTCAAGGCTTTTGTTGCATCAGCCAAAAAATAAAAAAATAAATAAAAAAAATTATAGGTTCTTATTTTGCTGACCATGAATTTCCCCAAGCTAGCCAGCCTCAACCATCCACGGAGACAATTATTCTTGTATCTAATAACTTGCTAGGTAAAAGAAAACTTCCTACGATCCAGAAGCTTGTCTTTTTTTTTTCACATGATGTCTCCAAACTTGGATACAGTATTCGAAGTGCAGTCTTATAATTCCCTTATACAGTGGAATTATGACCTTGTTATATATACAAGCAAACATTTGAAAAATCATTGATAGGACACCATGGGCCATCCTTGCTGCCTGCTTGCCTTGCACAATAAACTTCATGCCTGTCCATATTTCCTTTCTTTTTTTAATTCAACTCCATCAATAGTATAAGTTATTTTGGGGTTGCTATTCCCTAAATGTACAACCTTGCATTTTGCTGCATTAAAACATAGCCACTACTTCCCTTGACCATCCTCTGATGCCTATCTAAGTCATCCTGAAAAAATGCTTCATGGCACTAATCATTACCTACTCTCCCAATCTGCAAATTTTGATGTCACGGCCTGTCCTGTATCCCTTTGCTGATGTCATTTAAGATAATCAGAAATAGCAGTGCTCTCACTACTGATCCTTGGGAGATCGACATCACATTAGCCCAATCTGAAGAGCAGCCGATTATCACAACCCTCTGGCTCCTGCTCTGCAGCCAACTTGCAGTCCATCTAATGATCTTCTTTGTGATCCCAATATTTTACAGTAGCATCTTGTGCAGGACAGTCAGATGCTTTTCTAACATCACCAATAGTTGCCTTAATTGGTTGCAGTGGTCCATAGAAAGCCCAGTAGAAATGGCCAATGAGTCAAACAGATATTTTTCAATGATATTTACAGTTGAAAGAAAACTGAAATATTTTGAGGGATGTTAAGGAGCCAGATTACTTAAAACAAGTGATATAGTGATCTCAGAAAAAGGTTTGCTAGAAAATCTGTTCAGGTTAAAGGAGGGCAAGGCTCCAGGGGATGTGGCTAGTATATATGTTCAGTTATAATTAAAAAGGCTGCAAGTAAGCATATCAGACCATTGGAAATGCTAATGAGAGCAACATTAGACATTAAGGGATCTGGAAAGATCATTGCCTGAATGATTTCCCCTACTGCTGAAGTCAACTACACATTTGCTGGCTAACTGCTTTGCTCCTAGAACTGACTTTATGTATTGGCAATATGTTGACACTTCTCCAGTCCAAAGGAACTCTCCTCACTAAGATTAGTTATACCCTCACAATTAATATCGATGCCTTCCTTAAAATTACTGGATATATGCCATCAACTTCAGGAGCCTTATTTGCCTTTAAGTTAAAAATTTTTTCCAATAATCAATCTTATATAATTTCAGAATTGCTATTTTCATGCTTTCCAGCTTAAATTTACAGGAGTAGTCTTTTGTTTGTCAATAACAATGTGAAGTACCTCTTCAAACTTAATTGAAAATTCCATTATATGAGACTTGATAAGAAAGTAACCATGCTGATTTTTTATGACACCTGGGTAAACTGTTTAAATGATGCTTGTTGGATTTCATGACTTCAGAAGTCAATAATACTGTATAATATGAGGTGTGGCAATAAAGTTCATGGACTGGTGCAATAAAAAGAACACAAAATGAAGGAGCTCAAAAATGGTTTTATTTTTATTCAAAGTAATCACCACCTGATTGAATGCACTTATTACACCATTCTAAAGGTTTCTGAAAAGAATCAGCAAAGGTATCCAAAGAAATGAAGTTCAGTTCAGCAGTTATATTATTCTTTATGTCCACAACATCTTTAAATCTCTTTTATTTGAGGGCAGTTTTCACTTTGGGAAAGAGGAAGAAGTTTGCTGGTACTGGATCATGAGAGTAGGGTGGATGGTTGATCTAACAATGCATGTGTCATCAGAAATGTTTTCACAAGCGTAGAATGAGTGGGGCATTGTGCAACAAGAACCAGCTACCTTTCTCTCAAAATTGCAACCTCACCAGGAAATGTACTTCAGTAGGCTTTGAAGCAATAATATATAGAATACAGCATTGATTCTCTCCCCTTCAGTTACATTCCTTTTTCCTAAATCTTCATGCAGAATTTGACAAATCATCTCCTTATTCATATCCAGCTGATCAGCCATCATTCTGAGGATCAAATGATGATCTCTTGTCACAATTTTCTGTATGCTTTCAACTCTGTCCTCATTTCAAGAGGTTGTGGTCACCCACTTCTTGAGCCATCACAGATATCCTAATGTCTGTCTTTGAACCACTTATACCATTCAAACATACTTGTATGACTTAACATTTCATTGCCATAAAGAGTTTTGAACATTTCAAACGCCTCCATAGCCAAGTGGTCAAGGAGTGCAGTAGCACGCGCTCTTTGAGTAGATTGGGGTTCAAGCCCCTGACTACTAAATATGGTTGATCTGCCAAACTGCACTGGACCAACGTGGCAGATTATGATCCAGTTCCCTCAACATGAATTGTTGAGGAGTCTTCCATCTTGCAGTGGATTGCAGTTTATATTTCTGTTGCAGATTTTCCCAATTTAAAGTAAAATTTGATATTTGTTTTTTGCTCCATTGCAAAATCATGACATGGAATGTTAATGCTATTAATGAAACTGGTTGTCACTTGCAACCTCTTAGCGTACTGGACAATCTCTCTACCACTATCTGTTGGAGGTAGTTTGAATTACAATATATATTTCCATTTATTTTCCATATTCATCAAATGTGACTGCAACAACACCAGTCCAGGAACTTTATTGACACACTTGGTATGAGTCGTTTTGATTTGGTTTGTTTTGCAGTAGCAGTCTGTTTTGTAATTGGAGCTAAATTGTTAGAATAGGAAATCAGCGTTAATGAAATGGAAAAAAGCCATGACATTTACAAAATCTACTGTAGAGATGAAATAAAGTTAGATTACAAGTTTTTGTTTGGATTAAGAATTTCAAGAAGAAAGGAAAGATGTTAAAGATGAATGGCACCTGTCACCTTCAAGGACCGATAGAGATGTGTAAAAAGTGACTCATATGGTGAAAAATCATCACTGATAACTCTTTGTAAGGTAGCAGAAGAACAGCATGAATAGTGAAAATGTTGGATTGATTTTGATCAGAGATCTGAACCTAAAGAGAGTGTGGCAAGGTAGTGCTGAAAAATCTTATTGACAAGCAAACACTGATAAAAAAAAACAGAAAAAAATTGTATTGAACTACAATTTTAGTAAGTAATGTAATATATCCCCTAGCATTTGAATTTCTCTATTGCCTAAAACAGTCTCTCTCTGTTTTGGAATGCCAACTTTGGGAAAAACAGAATTTTTGTAAAATTATAATTGGTAAAATGAGACTTGAGTCTTCCAGTATGACCAAAAGCAAAATGCTGGTCTCCAGTGGAATGTCAGTAGCCTTACAGACTGAACAAAAAAAAAATATTCATGTCAAAATTGAAAGTCAAACCTTTTGAATATTTCATTATAATTTTTTTTTCTCCGCAGCGAACAGTCAGCCAGTTATTTTGCCTTGAAGTTTTGGAATGTGCACAGCAATGCATTAATCAAAAAAGACTATCTTTAGCCATATGAGTGGATCTAAACAGTACACCTTCCTGTACACTTCTATGGCAATTTTTTGCCAACAAATAATGCCAGTATTACGAAAATTTTTTATTTTTATTTCTCAGAGCAAACTAAACTAAAATTACAATTAATCAGCCGAAAGCTAATTAATTGTAATTTTAGTTTAGTTTGCTCTGAGAAATAAAAATAAAAAATTTTCGTAGTATGAATCCAGAGCACGTAGGCCTCTTTCATTATAATGCCAGTATTGGAAATTACATCTGCCATGCACACCTAATTGTTGCCATTTCAGCAATTTTATTTTCACAAAACACTGATTCCAATCTCATTTCATTTCAGATCATTTAAAGAAATTCAGAACAGTGTGACAGCACTGCTGAAAGAAGTCCTATAAAATATAAAATAATTTCTGGTGATATTTCTATTCTTGGCAGGGACATTGAGATATGTACATAAAGTCACATAAAATTGTGCTGGTTATTCTATCATCTGCTACAGTTTGAACTTTATTGATCTGTACTATGAGTTGAATTTCATTCATTTTCTTCTAAATTTTGAATTTATTCTAATTACTTTTTTTTTTATAAGATCAAGAAAAAATATGGATATGATTACAAACTAATACCTTCCTGAAAAGTAGCAGTGAACTTATGCATAGTGTAGCAATGATATAATATCTTTTCAAACAGTGTGGTAAGATAGAACTTGAAAGCAGGGATAAGATGACCAGTGAAATAAAATTATCATTGATAAAGTCTCAGAGGTTGAGAATAAAATCCATAATAATATGCAACTGTACACCAAACCTATTAATGTATCAGAAGATGGTGTTAAAACTAAAATAATTTATTAATTTGGAGTAATGCAACCAAGTGCTACCAGTAAATAAATTTTTGTTATGGTATTTTAATTGGTTTAACATATTTGAAACTTTTTCTGCCATATTTAATTCACTTACTTAGGAAATAACTGTCATCTATTGTTTGAAATCACAAATTTTCAGTTTTTTTCTTTCTTTCAGGAAATGATTAGGAGGGAGTAATTTTTGCTTGAAAAATGTTACCTGAATTTTTCTTTTTAAATTGATTCTCCCAGTTTTTGTCTATATTGTTAGGATATGGTAGTCTTTTTTGTTTTGACATTTTTGTGATAAAAGCTACTTGTACTGTAGGATTTTGTATGCTTTTTTTTTTCTGCTGCTGCTGCTGTAGCTTCTTCATACCAAGGTGTGTATTCGTTTTTTTTTTTGCACCTTGCCACTATTTTTTCCAATTAGATTTTTTTCACCAAATATTTTTCTTTAGTGTGCAAAAAAAAAAAAAATAAAATAATTTTGGTTAAAATTGCTACAATGGCCTGCATTTTTTGGAATCATCACCTTTTTTTAAGCTCTTAATATTTAAAGTGCATACAAAACTTTCATAGTTTTTAATGATAGCATTATGGTTTTATTTCTAACGTTGTTTATTTGGACACTTTTTAGATACAATTCCAGGAAGACAGTGTATGGCTTCATGTTTCTTTCTCCTGAAACAGTTTGATGATGTGCTTCTTTATTTGAATTCTATCAAGGTAAATTGATGCATAATAATAAAGACTTTAGGAATAATATCTATATTCACAAAGTTTATACTTTTCAATTCAAGAGGAGAAGACTGTTATTACATCCAGCAATTATAAAATAAATTAGTACTGTAATAATAATAAATAATGAGTACCTGTGCCTGGATATTTTATCATCATACTCAGTCTCTCACTGAATAATTAAGCATATTAAATAACTACACTAAATATTGCGATGGGGTAGAAGCTAACTTGCACAACTGATTCTTGAATGAGAAGTTGCTGTCATGGATAGAATGGAGCATGAACATCTCTGTGGAATTTTTCAACAAATTCTGTCCAAAATGCAGGACACATGAATATTATGTGAATATCCTGGACATGTAGTTGATGTGAGTAATATTTGTTATGTTGAGTAGTGGTTTTTGTTCTACATTGGTACAAGCTAAGGCTTACTTCCTTTTTGTTAATCCATATAAATATTATTCATCTGTAAACAGTTTCTTAGTGTTTTATTTGGATGTAGTTCAGATTAAACCACCACGATACTCTAATCAGACAAATTAGAGTGAAAGTACAGTAAGTTAAGCTTGGACTTCACATTGATTATGCTTAGGCTTTATATTAAGGATTATGAATGTGAAGTACTTGTGCTAGATAGGTTTCATAGAAATTCTTGACATGAAAGTAATATATATGTATTCAAAATATTAGTTGATTGTCTAATAGGACAATTTGGTTGGATGCAGTGGGATGATTTGTGAAGTTCTTTGATTTGAAAAACGAACAAAAGGCATAGAAGACTAACCAGATTGAGGAAATTGAGATAGAAAATTGAAATAATGGAATGCTTTATACTTATATCACCTATAAACTCTGTCCGCCATAACAATATAGTGTTTTCTCCTTTCTTCACTTGTTTGAAGAGGTCTGGATTCAAATTCCATTGCAGACTGGAAGAACAAGTCCAATTAAATAAGCCGTTTAAAGGCTTATTTAATTGGACTTGCTGATCTCAGATGAAGGAGGTTGGTTTTCCCCCTCATGAGTGAGTCTGGATTTTTTTTAGCCTGTACAACATGTCAATTGGCCATAAACAAACTCTTCTGCAGGCATAATACACAAAGTGCAATGTGGCCTTAAATACTATTGCACTATATAAGTAATGAAACAGCCATAGTTTGCTCCTTTTGCTTTAGATTAGTCCTAGAGAACTGTAAAAACTCCAGCATGACTTCAAGTTCATAAAAAAAAGTAACTATTATTAGTGTTTTTAAAAAAAAAAAAAAGCTTACATATTTCATATGCCCATCCTTTTAATAATTTGTTTGAAATCAGTTACTATCTGGCTGAAAGTGTTTTCACACATTTGTCTTCTAACCAGCCTTTTGCAATTCACAAACTTCCAAACCTGTATGTAGTGCTCAAGATGCAGCTTAACAATTGCTTCATGCAATGAGATAATCAACTCTTTATCCTTACTGTTAAAATTCCTCCAAACAGAATCCATAGATACCAAGTTGCCAACTGAGTTTTCAGAAGCATTAAGTTAAATATAATCATACTTGGAGAATCAATTTGTCATTCAATAGTGCTATTTGGTAAACAAGTTTTTTAAACAAATTGAAATAAATTAATATCATACAAAAAAAAACCCCTCAAAACTCTTGAGTTTCTATATCACTATCATTTAAGATAAACAAATAGATATTTTTCAATATCAGTTCTCTTGATTTCAATATGAGAACTTACCAGACACTATAATGAAATTAAAAATAACTGATGTACAGTGGTCATTGATTGGGGAACTGAATTATTTGGATAACAAATAATCCAAAATTATGCTTGACATTTTCCAACTCCTTGTAGCAATGCTAAGTGAGAGAATATTCAGCCAGGTAAAAAAAAATTATAAAAAATCTGTTTCTGGTGAAGCTTTAAAAACACTCTTGACAGCCAAGTCTGAAGAGCAATGCCATTGTTATAAATAACACTTTGACTCAATATTTCTGAAAAGGACAAAGTCAGCAATAGTATCTTACTTGAAGCAGTCATAATCAGGTTGATTTAACAGACAATCCAAATGAAAAAAATGTGCATACTGTACTGGTAAACCATTCTGCATATTGCTAGTGAAATTTAATTTCTAGTTCAGGGTGTTCTAGAAACCTGCCCTTTCCAAAAAATCTCATTTCCTTTTAATTTTTTTTATGAAGAAATGCCTTTTTCAAACAGTTCCTGTTTTTTTGTCTGTTTTGGCTAAAAAATCTATATTTGTTCTGCTTACAGTCATCCTAGTTCCAGCTTTTTGAAAGTCAAAGGTTGGCAGCTGTGAACTTATCATATGACAGAAATATTGTGAACACAAATACAAAAATTACTACATAATGATTTGCATGCCACTCTGATCATAACATTTTATCTGTTATAAAATAAGTACCTATCATAAAATTACAGGTTTTAGACTAGTTTAATTACAGATACCTCTGTAACCTTCAGAGGAAATAATATACACATTGACAGTTCAGTCACTTTACAGAAGTACATTATATTAACTACAGTCGAGTTTCCATATTTGCAGGGTTATGTGTCAACAGTTCCCCCGAAAATGTGAAATTCTGCAAAAATCTGTACTCTCGCCCAAATAGCCCCAGATGTTTTCTACATATGCCTAACCACTTACACAATCATTTACAATAACAGAAAAATGTTTAAATGTATTTAAAAGGTTTTGTGTTTTACAATAATGAGGAACATTTTAGACCCATGTTTCAGAAATACTGTATCAAAATTTTATTACATAGTTAAGAACAAGGCATGCACCAGGGTATTCACCACGAAATTCAGTACTCCTCAGTAGTATGGAGAGGCTGGAGAAGAAGCAGGGTTGGCTGACATCAAGACTTCCAGTTCAGGGGTATGAGGAGTTTTAGGTGTCGATGCAGAAGTTGTCCTTTTCAGGAACATTGTGATGGGAAGCTGCTTCTTTTGTTTGAACTTCATTGCACTAATCATGTTGTCATATTCACAGAACAAGCCCTCTAGGCATTTGGTGTCACGCATTTCCTGTGCTAGGTTTTCCAAGTTGAACTTCTCTTGGCATGGTTCTTCCTCAACCTTATCTCATCCTCAGAGTTCGAACAAACAAGCTCCTTGAGTTCATCATCTGTTAGTGTTGTTGCTTGTCCATCAATTAAATCATTGATGTCCTCCTGCTCTAAGTCCGCGAAACTTCATTCTCTAAGAGCTCTTGAGTTTTCGTGGAAAATTAGGCCAGGCTTTGTCATATGGCCTAAATTGCTGCAAACCAGCAGCGTAACCCGATCTTATGCTGCCTTGAATCGTGGGGGCCTTTTTCTCTTTGATGGTTATATAGGTGCACTGAGGCATCTTCTAGAATAATACCATTTCATTGGCATTGAAAACCTGTTCAGGTTTATATACCTTCTCCTCGATGAGCTTCTTGAGTTGCACAGGGTAGGCGTTAGCAGCCTCGTGATCAGCTGAAGCAGACACGCCCGTAATCTTTACATTAAGGAGTGAATAACACCTCTTGAATTTCTGGAACCAGCCTTTACTGGCAATGAAAGTGGTTTCCATGGTGCTGCTGGTACAGGGGGTTTGCTGCTTAAATATGTTGTAAAGAACGAGGGCCTTAGTGAAAATCATACCAATGTTCACAGGCAAGTTTTTCTTGTGCTGGTGTTCGATCCAAATGAACAGCATTCTCCATTTTTAACATCACTTTATCACATATGTGTATTTAGCAATAAGAATTCCACCAGTTTGCCCTCTCTGATCTCAGTTTCTTGTTTCCTTATGTATTGTATGGTACTTTCATTGATACCAAATATGCGACCTATGGCCACGTATGTGAGCCCTTCTCAGTATTTATCTAGAATCTGCACTTTCTCATTCAAAGTCATCACTTTCTTGGCCATTTTAGGCTTTTGTCAGTCACTAGATGCACTTCGTTTAGAACTTACTCCTATTCTTTGCCGTCTTTTTTCACTTTCTTATTCCAAAGGTGTTTTTCCTTCTGCTTAGAAATTTGCTCATATCCAGCCAGTTCCTAAAAAGGGTCACAAATCCCTCCCATCCAATTATTGTCCCATTGCAATTTTTTTTTTTATGAAACCCCCAAACATAAAAGGTATCAAAACCTATAGTACCATGCATGGGTTGAAGGAGAAGTATGGGGGAGGGGGGTGCTGGAAACTTTGCTCTAGAGACTAAACATGGGTTTCACCACTTCAAGCCTCCAATAAGCAAAGTGGTGGTATTTCACCGGTTGATGAAAGTCATCTACCACCTATTACTTCTACTCTTTCTAAAGTAATGAAGAAATCAATTAACCGCCAACTCTTAAACTACCTAGAAACCTTCTGTCTGATCAACGATCGCCAGTATGGATTCCGTCAGTGTTGATCCACTGGTGATATTCTGGCTTATGTTACCCATTTATGGACTAATAGTAGTAGTAGTAGTGGCATGTGATGCAAGAAAGCAAGAGTATGAGCTTATGCAGCATCAGCCAAAAAAAAAAAAAAAAAAAATCACACCATTCCCTCCAAATGCCTGTCCAATTCCTCCTTAAATTTATTCAACCTATCAACTTCCACGACAGATGGAAGTTTGTTCCAGCAATTAACCACCCACTGGCTAAAGGCAAATTTCCGCACATCTATTCTACATCTGTCCTTTCTTAATTTGAATTTATGCCCCCTTAGGTTCATAATCTAAACAAGTGGAAGGATCCCATCAGAATTCAGCGTGCTCAACCCATTCAAGGCCTTATACACCTCAATCAGATCACCGCGCAGGTGCCTGGTCTCCAGCCACTGCAATTTGCAGAACTTAAGCCAGGATCCCTTCATTCCACTCACCAATCTTGTTACCCTTCTCTGTACACGCTCAAGTAAATCTACATCCTTCCTAAAATGAAGTCTCCAGACCTGTACGCAGTACTCAAGGCGTGGCCTGACCATTGCCTTATACAGAGGGATAATCACCTAATTTTCCCTGCTAGCAAAATTCCTATATATCATTGACAAAACCCCATGACCTGCCCTGGCAGCCTGTCTGCATTGCTCAGAAAACTTCTGCCTGCACAATTACACCCAGGTCTTTTTCATTTTCTGCCACCTTAAGTGTAGTACCACACAGTTGGTACATTTCTCTGGGGTTACTTCTACCCATATGCAGTACTTTGCATTTGTCAAGGTTAAACTTCAGTTGCCACTTCTTAGCCCATCTGCCCAAATTATCTAGATCCTGTTGCAGTAGCACACTGCCATTACTGTCATTAACAACCCTGCCAACCTTTGTATCATCTGCAAACTTCGACATTAAGCCTGATATATCTTCATCAATATCATTGATAAATATACAAAACAACAGTGGACCCAACACCGAACCCTGTGGGACTCCACTAATAACATTAGTCCACGAAGAGCAGCACCCATTGATTACCACCCTCTGTCTTCTCCCACTTAACCATCCTTTTATCCATTGTAGCAACTTACCCTTAATACCATTCTGCTCCAATTTGTACAATAGTCTTTCATGCGCAACAGTGTCAAAAGCTTTCCTGAAATCCAAATATATGATATAAAAATTAGTTTAACTTCTGTTCCGGGTAAAATAATGGAGTCACTGGTTAAAGATGCATTGAAGGATCATCTAGACAAGATTGCAACAATAATTCAGACACAGCATGGGTTTGTTAAGGGAAAGTCTTGTCTGACAAATTTGATAGGATATTATGATGTGGTTACAAAGGAACTGGATGCAAAAATTAATTTTTTTGCATCCAGTTAATCCAGTTTTACATCCATTAATTAATTTTTTTCCTCGTGTCACCCTTCGATCCCCCTTTGTGAATTGGGGATACATTTGCACATCTCCAGTCCGTGGGAACCTCCCCTGAGTCCAAGGAGGCTCTCATAATTATGGCTAAAGGTTTGCTTAGTTGCTTTGCCGCCTCCTTTAATATAACTGGATAGATCCCATCCACCACAGGTGCCTTTCTTATGTTTAACTTCAACAATTTCATCTCCACTTTGCTCTCAGTTATTACAAAATCATTAAGTATCCTGCTACAATTTGATAACCTTCTGCCATTTTCAAACCTTAATAATTCCTCATGTGTGAATGTAGATGCAAAATACTCATTCAGTTTGTTTGTTATCTGAGCAGGATCATCAACAGTCGAATCATCAATGTCAAGGGGACCAATCAGATTCATCCCCTTCCATTTAGAGTTTATATAAGTAAAGAAATCCTTTCTGTTTTTCTTAGCATCTTTTGCCAAGGATTTCTCGTAATCTGCCTTCGCCTGCCTAACCTCCTTTGTGACCTGATTACAGACTAGCTTATATCTGCCATAGGCTTCTGAGTCGCTTGATAATTTATATGCATCCCATGCATTTTTCTTCCCTGTCACAAGTCTCATTAGTTCATTAGATAACCATTTAGGCCTAAACCTTGAACAATATTTCTTAATAGGTATGAAACTTTTAGTAGCATCCACGATTAATTCCTTGAATGCTTCCCACTTACTGTTGTAACATCGTCAGTTGATCCCACTGTACAGAATTTAAAAACTTTCTGAGACCACTGTACTCACCTTTACGGAAGCAAAAACCCTTTCCTTCACCCCTGATGGTAATTAAATCTTTAAGTAAATCCCACATCAGTACACTATGATCACTGCCACCTAGTGGTTCCTTTATCTGCAAATTCTTAATACACGAATGATCACTGCTGATAACCAGATCAAGAGTATTACTCTCTCTGGTTGCCTCTTGAACATGCCGCTGCAGAAAACAATCATCCAATAAATCCACAAAAGTCTGACTAGTGTGTGAG
Organism: Mastigoproctus giganteus; assembly: GCF_048544385.1. Lineage (NCBI taxonomy): Eukaryota > Metazoa > Arthropoda > Arachnida > Uropygi > Thelyphonidae > Mastigoproctus > Mastigoproctus giganteus. The sequence continues at coordinate 26,708,429 of NC_143578.1, read as the reverse complement.
TGCCCAGCCCACAATTTCCATTCAGTATCTGGGAAGTTAAAATCCCCCATTATAAGACATTCTGATTTACTAGCCCACTCTATTTCTCTGTACAATTGTTCATTGTACTCATTCGAGTCATTCATAATTCAGTGGAAAGGTTCGGTGAAACATAAGTGGTTGCTCTTGACATCTCAAAGGCTTTCGATCGTGTTTGGTATAAAGGTCTTCTAAACAAGCTTCCATCTTATGGTTTGCCAACTGTTTTTAGTAATTGGTTATCCAATTTTCTCTCTGATCGCTCACTGAGGGTGATGGTAGATGGCTCTCTGTCTTCTAACGTCTCCACTAATGCCTGTGTCCCCCAAGGTTCAGTTCTTTCCCCCACTCTTTTCCTCTTGTATATTAATGACCTTCTTCCATTGACTGGAAATCCTATCCATAGTTTTGCCGATGATAGCACATTGCATTCCACTTTCCATTTTGAGAAACCTTGTCCTGCTCAATCAGCTTCAACTTCTCAAAAATCTGCTACCAATTCCTTAAATGCCGATCTTCAGGTAATTCTCCAGTGGGGCAAAGACAACTTAGTTGATTTCAACCAACCTTCTAAAACTCAGTCTTGTCTTATATCTCACAAAAAGGATTCTTCTGCTCCTATGCTTATCTTTAGTGACACTCCGATTTCTAGGCAAAATGATATCTCTTTTGGGGATTACCCTGACTTCTAATCTCTCTTGGCACAAGCACATTACAAATATTGCTTCCTCTGCATCTAAAAAACTTGGTTTTCTCTTTCGCTCTCGGCGTTACTTTTCTTCCAAACAGCTGCTCACTCTGTATAAATGGCAAATCCGCCCTGCCATGGAATATTGTTCCCACAACTGGGGTGGTGCCCCCAAAACTTCTCTCAGGCTTCTTGATTCCATTCAGAAGAGGGCAGTTAGGTTAATTAATGATTCATCTCTAACAGTCTCTCCACTCACTGTCTCATAGACGTACTGTTTCTGCTGCATGCCTCTTCTACAGATACTTCCATGGGCACTGTTCTTCTGAATTGGCTTCTATAATTCCCGCTCTCTCTTTCAAAATAGTTCAAACACGTGCTGCCACCAGCTAACATCCATTTACTGTCCAACTTCAAACTCACAGAACCAACTTTTCATCTTCCTCGTTTATTTATTCAACTGCCGTTTTCTGGAACAACCTTCCTTCGTACGTATTTCCTGAAAATTACAGTCTACAGAAGTTCAAGTCCAATGTCAACAAATATCTTCTTTCATCTTCTCAACCTCCAACCCAAGCACGGTACTAAGTACTATAAGTCCAATACCTCTCGTGTTTGGGGTTTACAAAAAAAAAAAAAACAATAACCATGGATATTCACATAAGCACAATAATATTTTAAGCACAAGTAGCCTAATGCAGACACACACAAAGGTCGCAGTTAGCACCATCCTACTTGAATGGTGCTAACTGCGAGACTGAAAAAAAAAAAAAAAAAAAACTATTTATTAGGGTCGCCTAGAATGTTAATTCAACTACTCATGTGTATTGTGTCTGTAAATTCGTGTGTTCTCTGTTCAATTTGCCTGTTTCACTGGATGAAAAACCCGTTTCTGGGGGGGGGGGACCTTGCTGTCTACATTTGAGACCGATTAACTCAGCCATAGAGTGAAAAAAACCCATAAAAGTTCCTCACGTCATACGGGATTCAAACCTGGGCCTTTTCCACCCAGTGTGGGGAAGACGGTGATGATACCACTGCGAGACTGAAGACGCATGCTCCACCATCACTCAGAGTGAATGCAGTGAGCAGCAGCTAAATTTTTAGTATGATAAATTTTGCGACAGCCAATGCAAAATCCCGAATCTGTGAATATGGAGACCCGACTGTAATTCCTTTGGCATATTATGGCCCTAATTGCTAATGCACCAATAAACCCACAGTAATAACAATAATCTCTACCATTTTAAAGTTTTCTAAATTATAGGCAAACAGTACACCACATAGTATATACCCTGAAAACTCGGCAGACTGCAGATTGAAGACTATTCCTTCTATTGAACACAGCGAAATATTGTAAGTGAGCAGTGCTCTCTTATAGAATTTTTCAGAAATCCTGAATACCCTGAAAACTCGGCAGACAGTGCAGATTGAAGACTATTCCTTCTATTGAACACAGCGAAATATTGTAAGAGAGCAGTGCTCTCTTATAGAATTTTTCAGAAATCCTGAATACCCTGAAAACTCGGCAGACAGTGCAGATTGAAGACTATTCCTTCTATTGAACACAGCGAAATATTGTAAGAGAGCAGTGCTCTCTTATAGAATTTTTCAGAAATCTGACCTTTAATAGTAGTAGTAGTATTGTATATATGTGTACAAGATGCTATCCATGTTATGAGCTTGGTCATGTGACAACATTACTGATAATTAGTGATGAGCATAACTGATTGAGTTCCATAATCAAATGGTTAGTAATCGAGATATTTCAGTAATCAAAATAATCAAACGATTAGTAATCGAGATATTTCAGTAATCAAATTAATCAAACAATTAGTAATTGAGATATTTCAGTAATCAAAATAATGAAATGATTAGTAGTTACTAATTTCTAACATTCGATTATATTATTTGAATGCATAATCAAATGAAACAATCAAATGGAATAATCAAATGAAATGATTGAATGAAATAAGCAAATGATATAATCAAATGATTTTCCATAATAAAATGAATCATTCAACTAATTTGTCATAATTGAATGATTTGCTATAATTGAAATAATCGATTATGACCTTTCAAATATGCTCATCACTACTGATAATACTAGTGTTGTTGTTACATGACCATGCTCATAACTTATGGATAGCATCTAATAATAATACAAGTTTTTCCAGCTAGGCAGTGATAGTGTACTTTTATAGTATTTACCTTGTCATGCACCATTTTCTGTGCTACCCATATACAGTACTTCGCATTTATCAGTGTTAAACTTCAATTGCCATTTCTCAGCCCATCTGCCTAACTTTTCTAGATCCTGTTGCAATAGTAGCATATTTCATTACTGCCATTAACCACATTTTTTAGACAGAAATGGAATTCTGAAGGAAACAGAGTTTTGTAAAGGGAAAAGCATGGTTAACCAACCTATTAGCTATTTTGACTCATGAGTTATTCATGAGCTGGATGGAAGAAATAATTGTTATAATGCTTATTTGGATTTTAGCAAAACATTTGACTGTCCTGAATGATAGGTTACTGTTTAAGCATGTTGGGGTGAGGTTTTAAGATGGATCACAGGATAGCTGCAGGGCAAGAGACAGGCGATTATGCTTAATGATTATTCTTCAGACAGGGCTAACATATGAAGTGGGGTCCCCAAGGATTGGTACCAGAACCACTGTTGTTTCTGATTTTTTTTAAATGACATCAACAAAGGAATACAGGGTGCAATGTCAGAATTTGCAGATTATGACAAGATTGGGAGTGTAATTACTGATCAGTGCCAAGCAGCACTTTTTCAGGATGACTTAGATAGGCTTTAGAGATAGTCAGAGAAGTGGCAGTTATGTTTTAATGTGGCAAATTTCAAGGTCTTATGCTTGGAGAATAACAGCCACAAAATAACTTATACATCTGGTGGAGTTGAATTACACAAAGTATGTGAAGAAAGAGATTTGGGGTTTTACAGTACAGGTGGATACAAAGTTCTCCGTAGTGCAGACTGGATGCAAGGAGGAACTGTACTGTCCCATTGATGATTTATCGAACATTTTCTTAGATAGGGAGGTCACAATCCTACTGTAGAGGGCAATCCTAAGACTGTGCTTGGAATACTGTATCTAAGTATGAAGACCACATCAAAAAAAAAAAAAAAAAAAGACACCAAGCTTTGCAAAAGAGTCTAATGATGAACAATGCACTGATGAGATTAGCAAATGGGCATCCGTATGAGGAAAAATTTTGAATGTCTCCTACACAGCTGGTAACTGAGCATCTTAGAGGTGATCTGACCGAGATCTATAAGGCTGTAAGAAGAGAAAGTAAAATGAATGAGGGTGAACTTTTCACTATTATAAATAATCCCAGAACTAAGGACAATAAATTCTGAGAGAAGAGGTTTGGACTGGATTGTAGTAAGTTTTCTTTTTGGCCACTTAGTTGTTAATTACTGGAATAAGTTGCCTCTGTGGGTTGTTGAAGCTGTTAGCTTGAAGAAATTGAAAGGTAAGCTGAATAAGTACCTATGTAAGGAGGAAATCACATAGGTAGTTTATTAATGTTGTTCTTTTTTTTAATTCCTGGGCTTCTTTGTACTCAGATCACATACCTATGAAATTAAGTTCATGTATAGTTTCATGGTAAATTCTCTTCATTGGTAAATGAATTTTTTTTCCCCTTAATTGTTCAGCCTAGCAGTCAGCCATCATATAAAACACAAGATGTGAGAAAAGGTAATTTTAAAATTAGTGTTCTGTTGTATATTTAAAAAAGTATCATTATGTTGAATTATTTTTAAAAAAATTTCTTTTTCAGAGTTATTTCTATAATGATGACACCTTCAACTTCAACTATGCTCAAGCTAATGCTGCAGCTGGGAGCTATAAAGAAGCAGAAGAGGTAATCAAGTTTGCATATAACTCATGCTGTTTATTATTGTGCTTTATTATTATTATTATTATTATTATTACTACTACTATATAACTGTTGTCACGGTAGTTTACTGAGTAGGGCTATGAAATCACTTAAAAATGATTTCTCTCCACTTGTTCTCATCATAAATTCACATACCATATTGGGAACAGTAAATGCTGTAACATAAATGTAAATAGATGCAGTTTGTTTTATCTATAATAGAAAGCAACAAATACTGTGACATATATTGTTTGTTTTGTGTATTTATACATTCCTGCAAGTATATATATATATCACTACACAGTGGCATCATTGAAAATGCGTCTAATCATTCATTTGGTCAGTGTACAAAATTACCCTAGAGTTTCCACCCTAAATTCAACCAAAATTGAATTTGGAATGAAAACCTTAGGTTAAAGTACACTCTGCCTGAGATTATTTCAGCCTATCCTGAAAAGCCTCCATTAATTCCTTATGCACCACTTATCACTGAAACTATCCCACCTAGAAAGAATAGATGGATTTGCTTTTAAGATTTGTGTGCAATGAGTACATTGAGCTGATTGGCACAATAGAACATTCAGTAATGCGTCTGTTACTGCCCTGATATAGAAACTTGAAGATGATGTAAAAACCTGTGTAAATATTAGCAGGCAACAAAACAGTAAGCAAATGGCCATCTCTACTCTACACAAATGTTATGTAAGCCCACAGACTTTGAAAATGGTTAGATTGCTGGATTGCTTAGAGCTGGATGGGCAGCACAGAAAATTACCATTTTTGTGGAATATATGGGTCAACTCCCTACTGATGTGCCACTTGTATCTCTGTTCATGGAAGCTATACTCCATATTATTGTGGACCATATTTCTGTAAGTAAATACTGCTCAGTTTATACATAAACTTAATATTTCCTGTGTACATTGATATCTGGCACTCCACTATTTTTAACTGAAAGAATGCACTCCTTTAGTGAGGCAGTTTCAGTGATGAGCAATATGTAACTGACACAAGTTAAATCCAAACCTTTCCAAATAGGTTGTGATGAATTCAGTCAGTTGTAGAGGGCCAGCTGGCACTGCGTTTTTATATATTAATAGGAAAGACAAAGCTTTTTATTCCTTACTTTTATAGAATTTGACATCTTTCACAAGCTCAAAGCAACATTAATATTTTTTTATTATTTGGTAGTAGTAATAAATTTATCAGTCAAAAAGTTATTCAAGTGATTAGGCATAATAGTGATTATAAAGACTAGTAAGTCTTGAATTCCATTACAAAAATGGAACAATCTAGTTGTAAGAAGAAATATCCACAATTGGCATGTATTAACAACAAGTAAAAGCTGGTGAGAGTTAATTACTTCAGAGGTAATTAAAACTAGCAAGAAACGAACTTGAGGTTTGAATTGTAAGAAAAAAGTGAGGAATGGCTGTATAGAATTATACTTTTTAGTAATGACAACTATAATTCCATAGAATTATACTTTTTAGTAATGACAACTCTTATACCCTATGAATATTAAGATAGTTTATTCAGTTAATAACTAAATTCCTATACATTAAGGTGACATTTTGGGAACCTTGCCAGTACTCAACAGACTTTATATTGGCTGTTGTCCGCTGCTTGCAGGTATCGGGGGCAGGCAGGAAGGGGACTGATGACAGTTAATATATTGTTTGATGATGGGTACTGGCAAGGTTCCAAAATGTCATCTTAATATATAGGAATTCAGTTATTAACTGAATAAACTATCTTATTATTCACGTGGTATAAGAGTGGTCATTACTAAAAGTATAATTTTGTTGCTGCATTATATTTTCCTGGTGATAGCTGTTTACTGGACATTTTACCAGTTTTGTGTTTCTCAGTGATTCTCTTCATGGTAATAATTGTATATGTAACACATTCGCTGTTAACTTGACTTACAACCTTAATGAATCAAATTCAAAAATTACAAGATTGAGTTTGTTGGGATTGGGGTGGGAAGACATTTTTGGAACTGTCTTCTCTCTAGCTGAATTAGTTAGTTGGTGGTGAAGGTTGCTTGAAAGAAGTATCCAGTTTTTCTTCTGTCAAATCAAAAGAAGATGGTTATTAAAGCAGGTGGTTTTCATCCATATGGATTAAAAAGCCCTTCATGTACGTGTATTAACATTATATCTGCACGTATCAACGTGCAGATATAATGTTAATTGTATACTATTAACCTTTGTATACTAATCACCTGCCCCTCAGTTACTTTGCATTCTGCCACACAAATCCTACCTGCAAGCAAAATTTTGCAATATTTTTAATATATTGAAAATTTACAGAGTGCTGGCTTATCCTTCAAAATAAAAAAAATCTTCAAATTTATATGGTTATGTAATAGAGGTGCTATTACATAATCAAGTTGGAACTTGTATGATTGAGGATAGAAATGATATGCAGCTCCAACCTTTATGAGGGCTATTAGATTAAAACTTGTGTGTGTGTGTGTGTGTGTGTGTGTGTGTGTGTGTGTGTGTGTGTGTGTGTGTGTGTGTGTGTGTGTGTGTGTGTGTGTGTGTGTGTGTCAAATGATATGAAATCTCATTATCCCTTGTTATTTTTCAGATATTTTTACTGATTCAGAATGAAAAGATCAAAAATGATTATATTTATTTAAGTTGGCTTGCTAGATGCTGTAAGTACTTTTTCAGTTATTTATATTGTTTGAAAAAACACTTACTAATCAATTTGTCTGTTGCTCTATGATACTTTCTCAGTCTGAACAAATACAATGTTTTTAAATAAAATTCAGGAATTTTATTTAAGTTGGATGGTGAGTTTTTGCTGACAGTTATAGTCTTAAATTAATGTGAAAATAGTCCTTATATTTTTCTATACCATCAAAGATTCACCATATTACTGTTTTTCTAATGCAGTGCTTCTGCTTTATGGTATTTCATTCCCATAGTGTTTTGGCGATGATATTCGTGATTGGCCTGCCCTGTGTCTGATCTGATTGCTGAGTACAGTAAAGGAAGTTAAAGCTTCTGTGTTCTCTCTCAGAATATAAATAAATTTTGCTACTTAACATGAAAATGTTCATGTGGATATCATTGCTTTTCCAGCAGAATAAATCTCTATAATACATTTATAAGGACAAGGTAGTCATTACTCATTTTCAAAAAAAAAAAATCCTAAAGTTTATATAATTGTTTAACCTGGCAGCAATTGCACCACTGTTTGTTATAAACACTGTCATGTGAACATGACAAGTGCCCAACTTTGTTTTTGTTTCTGGAAAAAGTTTGATTTTTTTAAAAATTTTGCCTTGTGATGTCCCAATATTTCTTCTTTCCTTAATGGATTGAAGTGCTCATTGTAAGTTTTTTAATGAAAAAAAATATATATATAAAAATATATATATATATATATATATATATATATATATATTAATATTGCTGAAAACGAAAAAATAAAGTCACAATCATAAAATATAAACATGAGAATAATAGCTACTTCCATTTTCCAGTTCAGAGAACCATTAAGTTGACATGATTGCTGAAATTTAAGTTTTAAATTTTACACAGTATAATGTTTAAAATTTAAAACTTACATTTGCACACATTAATGTGTTTTGCCAAACAAATAAAGGAATAAATACATAATAATAATAATCAAAGCAAGACACCATTTTACACCAATAACAATAATAAAAGCCAAAGCAAAATACACATTTTGTACAATAATTAAATTAAAACAAAAGAACTACTTTCTGTAGCAGACGGCTCCCACACATCAATTAGTGTGCCAGTTTCAAACTACATATTCAAACAATGTGTTAAATGAAAGAAAAACTAGTGTTGAAGCAAAATGAAAAATAGTAACTGTTCACAGCTGTTCTTTGCATTTTTACTTTCAAGTAAACAATAATTTTTCACTTCCAGAATGTTTCAAACAAGTTTAACTGTATTTAGGAAGGTGGAAAAAAATTCTGATTTTTAATCATTTCAATTAATGTGCAACTGATATTTTTGAAGGTTTTACCTCTCAGTTACTGTAGAAAGGATTAATTCATTCACTGCTTATATGGATTTTTAATTCCATTCTTAGATGTCTGCTTTCCACTTAAAATGATATTTCAATTTTGATCTTGATAATGATTTTCTTATATGAAAATAAGTATTTTTATATATTATATCTGCTATTAATATATATATAAAAATAAGTTATTTTCATATCTAGCATCAGCATTTTGGTAAATCTTTTTTTTTCCTTTCTTCTTTTTGCAACTAATGATTTTCTGAAAATAAATGCACATGCTGGCGCACTTTGTACACCAAAACACCTTAGTTGAGCAAGCATGCCCAAACTATCTAATGATGAGTTGTGCAGCATTCAGTATGTGCTACACTAAGAAACTTATCTAGTTGTTACATAACCATACTTCTCCAATTTCAAAACAGTCAGTGATGCAAGACAAAAACCAGCATAATACTGATAAAAAAGAAACTTCATAGTATTGTCACCAAAATAAATATTTTAATATTTTTGGTGTACTTTTTTGCACTGGCCATCACTGGAAAGAGTGCCAATAGCCTATTGCAGTTGATTTTAAAGTTATAAGAAAGTTACGTGAAGTTATGTTTTTTGAGAGTTATGGACGAGTAAAATTTTGGGTCAATGGAATAAATTTTTTGCTTGAATCAAATGGGTTAATAAAGATTGAAAAAAATGATATGATGATCATACTGTGTGAATCATTTTTGTGGTAATTATACTAGATTAAAGATAAATGAACAATTGGTGGAATTAATACTATAGAAATATTAGAAAACTAGAAGGAATACTTCCATTGTACATATTTTACATTATACTGCACTGTCTGTACCTCTTCATAGTGATATAAATACAGAGTTGGGGAAGCCCCCTGGTGCTGCTTGACCCTACTTGTACATATTTTATATTATACTGCATTGAAGTTATGTTTTGAAATGCACTTAGGAAAGTACATAATGCTACTATAACTCTTATTTCATACGGTTAGTGTCTTTGAAAGATGCAAAAATTTGTAAAATAAGATCCAGTACAATAAAAATATAAATGAGGATTTTATTCACCAGGATTCCACCTTGTTCAAAACTGAAAGACCTTGGTAAATGGAGGAAAATAAACAGCCCAAGGACATTTCAATAACCTTTAAACCCATTAAAGGAGACCAGATGGTCTCAGCAAGCATTGTCTACCTTTTAATTTATTTCCATTATATTCCTTTTAATTGAGTGCATCAAAGCATAAAATATGTACAATTTTAATTCTTGAATATATCATGCTCACATAAATATTTTATGTAAGGCACATTTCCATCCCTTTATTTCTATTCTGGCTTTGAGGGATAAAAGTCTTTTTTCAGGCTAGTATATTGGCTCACTTTCATTCAAAACCAACATCACCTTTTCAATTGCCCTGACAATACACTACTTTTTAAATTCACAGCACTTCAGAAAAGAGAAATTTATTTAAGAGTGCTTAAAAGCACACCATCCTGACCACAGTTTTTACAGTAGTATTATCTGATCAGTTGTCATGGTGGTGGCAGCTTTTAAATAACATATTTATTTGTGCAGTAACAGAACAACTTGAGAAGGTGAAGTTGGAAACTAAGTTTATGTTAAAATAACTTGTCCTTTTTACAGGCTAGAATATAAATATAGCAGGTCATGGGATCTTGTCAATAATATACAGAAATTTTGCTAGCAGGGATAAGGTGGTGATTATCCCCTTGTATAAGGCAATGGTCAGGCCACACCTTGAGTACCGCATACAGGTCTGGAAGCCTCATTTTAGGAAGGATGTAGAGTTGCTAGAACGAGTACAGAGAAGGGCATCAAGGCTGGTGAGGGGAACAAAGGGGTGTTCTTACGAAGAAAGGCTTAAGTTCTGCAAATTGCAGCATCTGGAGACTAGGCACCTGCGAGGGGATCTGATTGAGGTGTATAAGGCCTTGAATGGGAGCAGGCTCAGTGCTGATGGGATTCTTCCTCTTGCTCAGATTACAAACCTGAGGGGGCATGAAATGAAATTGAGAAAAGTCAGTTGTCAAATAGATGTGTGGAAATTTGCCTTTAGCCAGTGGGTAGTTGATTGCTGGAACAAACTTCCATCTGTCGTTGAAGTTGGAAGCTTAAATAAATTAGGAAGAAGTGGATAAACTTTTGGAACGAATAGATGGGTGAAATGGGAAGTTTTTTGTGTTTTTTTGGCTGATGCTGAATAAGCTTGCTTTCTTGCAACATATCCTCTACTATAATGCTAAATAATGAGATACAGTTGTTTTCATTATATATAATTCCACAGTATTCTACATTAAATCAGAGGTCAATTTGACATGAAATTTTTATTAATACAGTTGTTTTTTATTACTGTAAGGCAGTGGTTTTCAACTGGAGTGCCTCAACAACATTCCAGGGGTGCCATGTAATTTGGGTTTAAGTTGCTTAAAATTATTATTTTTTAAAATGTATATGTTTATTTCATTATAAAAAAGATGTACAGTATCTTTTTAATTTTGTGGTGATCTATAATTGATGTTTACTTAGTACCTCTATATAAAGAATAAAATTATTATATACTGTATACAGGGTGCAGAGAAACTCTACCGACAAACTTGAACGGGTGATGATGGTACCAAAAGAAACATTTTTTGTCAAGTAGACAGTTCATAAATGAGTCGTTATAGCAGCAGAAGCTATTAAAAGGTTGTAAAAATCAGAACAACACATTCAGTAATTTAATAGAAGAAGAACTCTTTATTTCATACAAAATGCACACGACGTACACAATATAACTATTGTGTTCTATTGTGCCGTATAACTCCTGCCTTGTACCCTTCACGGCTACAAGGCAGGAGTTATACATTAAACAACATTAATGTCGTTTAATGTATACAAACCATTTGCTGTTGCATACAAAATAGAAAAAACAATTCACAAGAAGTGCTTGAACTGGTGACTGTGATGTTCAATGCATAACTCACACTGATGCATCATTAAATGTTGTAGAAGTTGGAGGTTCCTAGGATTGTCTTGTATCTCTGCACTTGCTGCAACAATCCGTGCTATAAGTTCCTCAAATGTATCACCAAAAGAAAAAGTCCAAACAAGTCAGATCAGGTGACCTTGTTGACCAGGCTACAGGTCCACCTCGACCAATCCATCTGCCTGGAAAGGTTGTATGTAAGTGTGCGTGTACACGTCTGTCAAAATGTGGTGATGTGCCATCATGTTCAAACCACATTTGTGCTCGGACAATCAGAGGAACATCCTCCAACAACTCTGGAAGTGTGTGCTCTAGAAAACGCAAATAGAGTTGTCCATCTAAGTGTGCAGGCAACATGTATGGTCCAACTAAAACGTTTCCCACAATGCCTGCCCATACATTGACACTAAACCTGTGTTGGTATCCATGTTCAACTATTGCATGGAGATTATTCTCTGCCCACACGACTGTTGCGACTGTTGAACAATCCCTCTTGGGTGAAACATGCCTCATCAGTGTAAAGCACATTATTGGCAAAATCAGGCTGCACATTGGTTTCCTGTAAAAACCAGTGGAAGAACTCGACACTGTGGGCAAAGTCAGCAGATTCTAGTGCATGCACTTTCTGGCATCAGAAAGGATGTAGTCTGGCTTCGTGCACCACATCCCGCACCAAGCAATGCTGCACATCTAGTCGATGTGCAACGGCTCTTGTGCTGGTAGGAGTATTAGTAAAGACCTGCAAAACCTGTTCCTTAAACCGAGGTGTCCTAGCACTGCGTCTACATCCAGTATCATGCATATTCACACCGAAAGAGCCACTGTCCTGCAATCTTTGGTGTATCGCAGCAAATGTTGTGTGGTGAGGCAACCTTCTGTCTGGGAAGCGTTCTTGATAAATCCTGCGAGCCTCTGTTCCGTTTCCATTTGCTGCGCCATACATTAAATGGATATCCGCCATTTCTGCAACAGTGAAACACTCCATTTCTGTACCCATACTGATCATAATATGACATTACACTTTTATGCTATTAGCGGCAGATACGCACCACTCCGAGGACCTCTCAATGCATGCATACATTAATGTTGATGGTAGTCGTACATTCGAGCACTATGTTATGGATTGTTTTTTCTATTTTGTGTGCAACAGCAAATGATTTGTATGCATTAAACGATACTGAATGTGTTGTTCTGATTTTTACAATCCTTTAATAGCTTCTGCTGCTATAACAACTCATTTACGACCTATGTTTACTCAACAAAAAATGCTTCGTTTGGTACCCTCTATCATCTGTTCAAGTTTGTCGGCAGTGTTTCTCTGCACCCTGTATATATAACTTGTATTATGAAATGTAATTTTTATAATTATATTATTGTAACAACTCATATAACATATATATTTTATAATTGAGTAGGGGTGCCGCAAAATAAAATAAATTACTTAGGGGTGCCGTTATTAATAAAAGGTTGAAAACCACTGCTGTAAGGAATTATATTTCAAGTAAAGAAAAACTGATTGAAAGTAATCATATAAAATTTCTTTATTTCCAGACATAATGAACAAGAAAGCTCGTTTAGCATGGGAACTATACTTGAAAATGGAAACCTCTGCAGAATCATTTAGTTTGTTGCAACTTATTGCAAATGACTGCTACAAAGTAAGTCTTTAATATTTTTGTATGTACTTTGCAGTTGAAGTGTTCAACATGCTATGCTCTTTTACTAAAAATCATCAACCCCCTTCAATTGGGCCAAAAGGAAAGTTTCATAGAGAACCTGAAACATAACTTATACAGTTTTAGCAAACTGAACATACTGGGTCAAGAGCTTTGCACCATCTACTATAATACTAAATGAATTCTTCAGTAAAACTATAATTCTGCTAGCAACACGTGGGTCGAGTGTCTCCTCGTTTAAAATACTTCAGAAGCTGCCACCCTTTGGTTTTAAATATTAAAAATATTTTAATTTGCGCGTGTATGTGTGTTTTATTGATAGTTCATAATTCCTTATTCATAATTGTGAAATAATGGCTGCATACCGCAAACACTACCAGATCTGTTCCCAGTTGAAAGTGTAAGGGATAAGACTAGAAGGCACTTTGACTTAAATTTGATACTTGAACTTTTGGCCCTTCAGTTGAGGACTCAAGTGGAACAGAGCCTGGAATTATACACTGCAAGATGACTTCCAATGCCCTTTTCATCCAAATGCGTGCAGGAGTCAGCACACATTCAAGTATACGAGGGTCATACCTGATATTAATTTTCAATAATGTAAACAATTTTCATTGATACCTGAAATAAAACTTATTGTAAACGTTTATTATTATCGGTAAAAACTTGATCACTCTTTCCTAGTGTTCCAGTTTCCTTTAATGTGTCTTCCATTACTTTAACAGAAAATTTTTAACTGTATCAAAAATGCTTTTAATACTGAATACCTTAAAAAAAAAGTTGACATCCTTTTTAAAGTAAAAATAGTTATTGAAATTTATAGTGTCTTCCATTACTTTAACAGAAAATTTATAGTTCAAATAAATTTTACTCTTCGCAGATGGGACAGTTCTTCTATGCTGCTAAAGCATTTGATGTCTTAGAAAAGGTGGATCCAAATCCTGAATACTGGGAAGGAAAGCGAGGTGCTTGTGTCGGTGTACTGCAGCTGATAATTGCTGGACATGAACCAAAGTAATATTTAATTCTTTGCATGTGAACACATTAATTTTGATTTCTTTTATTGAGCACTTTGTTTCCCAACCTGTCACTCATTTATTTCCTCTCTTACTACAGTACCACTCATAAATAGATGTCAGCTGTCAATATATTTGGAATTGTTTTCAGATATATTCTTGGCAAAAGAAAAAATGCATAGTTTCAAGATTTGCTATTTTCCCCTATTTTTGAAATAAAATCACAGCTAACAAGATGGTTTAGCCAAAATAAATTTCTTATATGGTGACATTTGAGTCACCATATTCCAGTTCTAATAGGAAAAGTGGTGTAAGTATCAGTCCCGCCCCACCATATGGTTTTATTTGTTTAAAAATTCACTATTAATAATCAGTAATGTAAACATTAAGCATAAAAATTGTAAAAAAAAACTAATGTTACTTCCAGCACAAGGATTACAATATGCTTTGGATTTCATACTAAGTGGTACCTTATACTCCTGACATCACCTGCACATTTCTTCCACCCAGCTCTCACATCTTTGCATCCACTTCACAATGTCTTTGCTAGGTAGCTGAATGCTCTGCTATCCTTATATGTTATCTATATATATAGATAACATATAAGGATAGCAGAGCATTATATGTTATCTATATTTTAAAACATATTTTCCAATAATAATCTCTCTCTCTTTCATTCACTTACTCTTAAACAACCAGAGGCTCTATGCATAAAAAATCTCTCACACCGAAAACTGTTATGAATCCTGGCGGAAACCTCCTTATTTTCTCAAACACACCATGCACATTTTTTAATTAAAAATACTGAAACCAAAAATGCAGTTGTGTGTGTGTAGCCTTATTCACAAATTTTATTTAAAACTTGTTCAATACTAATATTAATAAAAACGTTTTTACTGATAATTTCTATTACTCTTCAGCATTTTTAATTGCCCACCAGGCATAACCTAAAAGGAATATTTTGTTTATTACCAGTCACTGCATAAAATGTTAAATTCTCCCTTTTGGAAATAAAAATTCTTGTTTCCTATCCACCAGAATTGTGCGATTTTTGACTGAATTGAAATAGAGTTAGCAAAACTGAAAATAATTCAAGGGGCAGGGAAAAAAAATCTGAAATTGCATTGCTATTAAAAAATAAAATTTCTTAAGTACAAAGCCTATGCAGACAAGAACTGAATTAATAGCTCTTTCAACGTCATAACTACCATATATTCTTGAATAAGCCTTGCACCCCATTTTTTTAAAACGGAAAAATATGTAAATTTATTTTTTTACTAGCGATACAATTTCCGATTTTTTGCTGCATTTTAAATTATTTTCAGTTTTACTAACTGCGAGAGATGATAACTGCACGTCTTAGGTACTAGTGTTTATAAAAACATACCATACAATTACATTCACTAGTAAAGGCATTAAATGGGCTGAGAAATATTTCTGTCATGACTAAGAGTAGATGAAAAATAAACACATTCCATTACCCTCTATTTCTGTTGGGTAGTATCTGATGTGTGTGTTATTGATTTAAGACAATATAATATTTTAGTTCTCTTATTTTTCTTGTAATATATGCATAATAAATTTTTTACGTGCAGATTTTTCTTTTATTTTATATTCGTAATCATCCAAATCTCTTATATTGAGTGGATGTACACATCACTGTGATAGTAGGAATTACTTCTTCTGGACTGTCAACCTTCCATTCACAATTTCTCTAAGCGCTGTTCTATTTCTTGTTAGGCCTTTACCAGAGTAGTAAAAAGCACTCTTTCCTCTAATGCTTGTTTGCCACTGTTGATCCACCCTTGGTCTGCCACTAGGCCTATTACCATTAATTTTTGTTTCAAATATCTGTTTAGCTAACCTTCTTCCATCTTTTCTACACACCCATATTATCAAATGTTTTCTCGCCCATACTATTAAGTTTTTAAGTGTTTACAAAAATTAGAATAGAAATAGCATTAGCAAGGGCACATGATGCAAGAAAGCAAGCTTATATAGCATCAGCCAAAAAAAAAAAAAAAAAACACACACACACACACACACACACACACACACACCCTTCTCATTTCACTCATCCACCCACTCCAAATGTTTGTCTAGTTCTGCCTTGAATCTGTTTAAGCTATCAACTTCCGCACATCTATCCTAAACTGTCTTTCCTCAGTTTGAATTTATGCCCTCTCAGGTGATTATTCTGAGCAAGAGGAAGAATCCCATCAGCATTGAGCATGCTCAAACAATTCAAGACTTTATATACCTCAATCAGATCACCTCACAGGTGCCTGGTCTCCAGGCACTGCAATTTGCAGAACTTAAGCCTCTCCTGGTAAGTGGATCCCTTCATTCCCCTCACCAATCTTGTTGCCCTTCTCTGTACACGGTCAAGCAAATCTACATCCTTCCTAAAATGAGGCCTCCAGACCTGTACGCAGTACTCAAGGTGTGGCCTGACCATTGCCTTATACAAGGGGATAATCATCTCCTTATCCCTGCTAGAAAAATTCCTGTATATCATTGACAAGGCACCATGAGCTACTCTTGCAGACTGTCTGCACTGCTCAGAAAACTTCATATCTGCCTGCACTGCTCAGAAAACTTCATATCTGCCTGCACAATTACCACCAGATCCTTTTCACTCTCTACCTCTGTCAGTGTAGTACTACACAAATAAATGGTACTAATGGCAAGACTATATTACAAATGGAAATAAATAGCAGGACTATATTATAAATGGAAATAAGAAAACATTTGGGGCAACTAAGTAGCATTAGTAGAGACATACGGTGCTAGAAAGCAGGCTGATGCTGCATAAGCTTGCTTTCTTGCATTGTATGCCTCTACTAATGCTACTTAGTTTCCCCAAGTTTTTTCTTATTTCCATTTATAATATGGTCCTGCTATTTATTTCCATTTGTAATAGTCTTGCCATTAATACCATTTATTTCTATTCTAATTTTTGTAAATATTTTGTCTTTTGGATGCTTTACATGACATATACTACTAGGCTTTTGAACTGCCTGTTTTAATTCTTGAAAAGCCTCATTTTCTATTGGAAAATCTAGCATATTTCACAGAAAAATCAACATTTTCAAATCCAATATTAAGAAGCAATTTGGCATTCACATCAACAATTAGATTTGTCTTTAAGAATCCATGCAAAAGAGGGTGACATTTCTCTCTTTATTGTAAAATACCTGCAGGAATATCTTGTCTAATTTATTTTTGCAACCATCTAGATGGAAATGAAATCAATGGTCTTAATTGTCACACTAGAACAAACTTGTCTTTGCAACAAGTTGCCCTGATATTGCAGTACATTCAAACAGTTAACCTCACTAACAGGTTAATTGGCCATTTGTTAAAAGAGACTGCTCTGATAGCCTGTTTCAGGACTAAGTAGTCCCCCATTAGATACAGGTTGTCTCTAGTACCAACATGCAGAAAAAAGTTGTTCAATGTGAGCTGCATTGAGGAATACAAAATCAGTTTTCAAAGCTGTAATATACTTAAGGCTATCTGAAAGTAGTGCAGTACCAGGGTAAATTGGTACAAAGGCAAGTTTTTTCCGCTGTGAGAATTAAGACCATCGCATTATCTAAGTAGTTTAAATCCACAAAGAAAGATGAAAAGGGACAAAACAGTCAAACATTTATGGATCTAAATAATTTTAGTTTTTGCACTTGATATTGAAATGTGCTCCTCTAAAAACTGCAATGTTTATCTCTATAAAACCTGACTTTTAGAGAGGTATATTTTATAATGTAAAAACCAAACCTCCAAAGGTACTGGATTTTAAAGAGTTTATAACCGTATCATGATACTATTCTTCAACACTCGTTTAACTGCTGCTAATTCCATAATGCCACAGTTTTTATATTAAATTCTATATTAAAATTAAACTTTTAATGTTGTGTATCCTTCCATTTCTTTCAAGATTCAAAATACTAAAATAATATGTGCTTAATTATTATTTTTTTTCTCTCCTTTTTCTAGGGAATCTATACATGAAATATTACAAATACTACGAAATACATCTAGTCCACAAGTAGAACATATTGTGCGAGTTATGAAGAATTGGGCAAAGGAGAATAGAATTCCGGTGTAACAGCAGAGCAGAAATGCTGTATATGTGTAAAAACTTTCACAAATCAAAAGCCACGTGCACACTTATCAAGTATTAATGCTGCTATCAATCATTGTATATTACAATAAAGCAGTTATTTATTATTTTTTGATTTTTTAAGTTAAAGTTCATTTTATTAGATAATTACTAATATAGTAAAGCAGGATTTTAGTAAAAGAATCACATTTTTACTATAGGTTAAAATCCATATATTTCAAAATACTTTTTTAGTTACAAATGTACATCAATTCACAATTCTTGAATTTACAATATCAGTAGTGTATATAAGAATGCGTTAATTGTTTTACTTATAAAAATTATATACAAAATCTTCACCAGTATAATCAACTAGAGCATTTAGCCTCTACTACTACAGAAATCCTGAAATATATGATAGCTTCATACATGCTAAAACATTCTTTTGATGAGGGATAAAATTGGTACAAGAGATTTTACTTAAAACTTCTTCAAAATATGTATGCATGCACACAAACTATATAACAATCATGACTTCAGTTAACTTTGATCACTTGCCATTATTTTAATTCTGTAGCTTGCTCCCATTAACGCACATGGAAAATAAATTAAAAAATAGGCAAAATGTACATCAAGTTACAAAAAATGTGTCCTATGGTACTATTATACACAACTTTATAAAAACAGTAAGTTCTTATAAAAAAGAATACTTTACAAGAAATTACTACATGGTTAAATCTTAAAAAAAAAAAAAAAAAGCTGAGAATTATAACCTCGTTGAAAAATAAAGATGCTTCACAAAATAGTAGTACCATGAAGAAGCTGTTTAGTAAAATTCAGTACTTTATTGAACAGTAACAAATGACCAATTAATGGCAATACTGAAATGTAGAAATTATACAGTTACCTACTTCAAGTTACAGGCAGATTTCTTGACAATTAAAAGTTTCTGTTAGAAACACATCCAACTATGATAGATGTGTTTCTGACTACAGTAAAACCTCATAAATCCAGCATTCAAAAATCAGGCACTTTTTAAATATACAAAATTGTTTTCCGAAGGCAGTTCGCCACACATGAACAGAGAGGAAATAGACACCTATAAAATAAACAGACTTCAGTTATAGCTCAGACACAGCATGGTTTTGTTAAGGGGAAGTCTTGCCTGACCAACTTGATTGGATACTATGATGCAGTCACAAAAGAACTGGATGCAGGGAATAACTTTGATATTATATACTTGGATCTTAGAAAGGCTTTTGATACTGTTGCCCATGGAAGACTGCTACACAAATTGGAGCAGTGTGACATTGGAGGCAAATTGCTGCTATGGATAAAGGGGTGGTTGAGGGGGAGAAGACAGAGAGTGGTAATCAATGGACACTGCTCATCGTGGACTAATGTTATTAGTGGAGTTCCTCAGGGCTCAGTGTTGGGTCCATTATTGTTTTCTGTATTTATAAATGATATTGATGATGGTATATCAAGCTTAATGTCCAAGTTTGCAGATGATACAAAGGTTGGCAGGGTCGTCAAGGACACTACTGACACTATGCTGCTGCTGCAACAGGATCTGGAAAGGTTGAGCAGATGGGCTGAGAGGTGGCAAATGAAGTTTAACATTGACAAATGTAAAGTACTACATATGGGAAACAGCAACCCCAGAGCAACGTATCAACTCTGTGGTACTACACTGACAGTGGTAGAGAATGAAAGGGACTTGGGGGTGGTTGTGCAGGCAGATATGAAGTTCTCTGAGCAGTGCAGACGGGCTGCAAGAGTAGCTCATGGAGTATTGTCAATGATATACAGGAATTTTTCCAGCAGGGATAGGGAGGTGATTGTTCCATTGTATAAGGCAATGGTCAGGCCACACCTAGAGTACTGTATACAGGTCTGGAGGCCTCATTTCAAGAAGGATGTAGAGCTGCTGGAACGAGTACAGAGAAGGGCAACAAGATTAGTGAATGGAACAAAGGGGTGCTCTTACGAAGAAAGGCTTAAATTTTGCAAATTACAGTGTCTGGAGACTAGGCACCAGCGAGGTGATCTGATAGAGGTGTATAAAGCCTTGAATGGTTTAAGCATGCTCAATGCTGATGGGATTCTTCCTCTAGCTCAGAAAAATCACCTGCGAGGGCATAAATTCAAATTGAGGAAAGACAGATGTAGGATAGACGTGCGGAAATTTGCCTTTAGCCAGCGGGTGGTTGGTTGGTGGAACAGACTTCCATCCCTTGTGGTGGAGGTTGATAGCCTAAATAAGTTTAAGGCTCAGCTGGACAGGTATTTTGAACGAACTGAGGGGTGAAGTGGAAGTGGGTTTTTTTTTTTTTTTGGCTGATGCTGCATAAGCTTGCTTTCTTGCATCAAATGCCTCTACTAATGCTAATGCTATACATATACTGTACTTTCTTATACGTTCATCGTTACTGCAATATCGTGTCTGCAATTCTGCCCAGACACGATAGGAGGGAGTATTGATGAGAGCCTTGTCGATCAATTCGGCCCTGGAAAGAATGTGCAAGGCTCAAGGGGTAGAATTTTTTTCAGCCTGGACTGTACTTGTTAACAGGAGAGACTACTTCTACAGGGATGGGATACACTTAAATAGAAAGGGTGCAAGAATATTTGCTGATGCTATCGAGGCAGTGTTAGGTACGTCGGAAAACTGCTAGCTTGGGGGGACTAATAGTTTAACAGTAGCCGTAGGCAGAGGTGAAGGTGATTCTTGCACAACTTCTATTAGAATAAGAAGCGACCTGGAGCGAGGGATGTTGGGGGTTTCAGGGACGGGTGGCAGTCATTGTGAAACAGGTGGGTATATGGGATGTGTTAGGGTAACTAAGAATAGGAGTAGGAGCATGTATGCTTGCATGTATACCAATGCTAGAAGTATAGTAAATAAATTTGATGAATTTGAAGTGTTGGTCAAGACATCAAAGGCGGATATTGTTGGGATAGCAGAGACGTGGTGTCACACAGATATAAGGAATGCTGAACTGGAATTTGGGGAGTACAATGTGTACAGAAAGGGAGGAGGTGTTATGCTGTTAATTAAGAAAAATAAAATCAAAAGAAGTGCATCCAGTTGATATAGATGAACGGTGCACTGCTGAGTCAGTTTGGTGTGACATAAGCACTGCGAAAGCAAAAATAAGAGTAGGAGTGTGTTATAGGCCTAATGACTCGAATGAGTACAATGAACAATTGTACAAAGAAATAGTGGGCTAGTAAATCGGAATGTCTTATAATGGGGGATTTTAACTTCCGAGATATTGACTGGAACTTGTGGGTTGGTCACTCACACACTAGTCAGACTTTTGTGGATTTATTGGATGATTGTTTTCTGCAGCAACATGTTTGAGAGGCAACAAGAGCAAGTAATACTCTTGATCTGGTTATCAGCAGTGATCATTCGTGTATTAAGAATTTGCAGATAAAGGAACCACTAGGTGGCGATCACAGTGTACTGATGTGGGATTTACTTAAAGATTTAATTACCATCAGGGGTGAAGGAAAGGGTTTTTGCTTCCGTAAAGGTAAGTACAGTGGTCTCAGAAAGTTTTTAAATTCTGTACAGTGGGATCAACTGACGATGTTACCAACAGTAAGTGGGAAGCATTCAAGGAATTAATCGTGGATGCTACTAAAAGTTTCATACCTATTAAGAAATATTGTTCAAGGTTTAGGCCTAAATGGTTATCTAATGAACTAATGAGACGTGACAGGGAAGAAAAATGCATGGGATGCATATAAATTATCAAGCGACTCAGAAGCCTATGGCAGATATAAGCTAGTCTGTAATCAGGTCACAAAGGAGGTTAGGCAGGCGAAGGCAGATTACGAGAAATCCTTGGCAAAAGATGCTAAGAAAAACAGAAAGGATTTCTTTACTTATATAAACTGTAAAAGGAAGGGGATGAATCTGATTGGTCCACTTGACATCGATGGTTCGACTGTTGATGATCCTGCTCAGATAGCAAACAAACTGAATGAGTATTTTGCATCTACATTCACACATGAGGAATTATTAAGGTTTAAAAATGGCAGAAGGTTATCAAATTGTAGCAGGATACTTAAGATTTTGTAATAACTGAAAGCAAAGTGGAGGAGAAATTGTTGAAGTTAAACATAAGAAAAGCACCTGTGGTGGATGGGATCTATCCAGTTATATTAAAGGAGGCGGCAAAGCAACTAAGCAAACCCTTAGCCATAATTATGAGAGCGTCCTTGGACTCGGGAGGTTCCCACGGACTGGAGATGTGCAAATGTATCCCCAATTAACAAAGGGGGATCGAAGGGTGACACGAGTAATTATAGACCAGTTTAACTTCTGTTCCGGGTAAAATAATGGAGTCACTGGTTAAAGATGCATTGCAGGATCATCTAGACAAGACTGCAGCAATAATTCAGACACAGCATGAGTTTGTTAAGGGAAAGTCTTGTCTGACAAATTTTATAGGATATTATGATGTGGTTACAAAGGAACTGAATGCAAAAAATAAATTTGATATCCTATATTTGGATTTCAGGAAAGCTTTTGACACTGTTGCGCATGGAAGAATATTGTACAAATTAGAGCAGAATGGTATTAAGGGTAAGTTGCTACAATGGATAAAAGGATGGTTAAGTGGGAGAAGACAGAGGGTGGTAAACAATGGGTGCTGCTCTTCTTGGACTAATGTTATTAGTGGAGTCCCACAGGGTTCGATGTTAGGTCCACTGTTGTTTTGTATATTTATCAATGATATTGATGAAGGTATATCAGGCTTAATGTCGAAGTTTGCAGATGATACAAAGGTTGGCAGGGTTGTTAATGACAGGAATGGCAGTGTGCTACTGCAACAGGATCTAGATAATTTGGGCAGATGGGCTAAGAAGTGGCAACTGAAGTTTAACCTTGACAAATGCAAAGTACTGCATATGGGTAGAAGTAACCCGAGAGAAACGTACCAACTGTGTGGTACTACACTTAAGGTGGTAGAAAATGAAAAAAGACCTGGGAGTAATTGTGCAGTCAGATATGAAGTTCTCTGAGCAATGCAGACAGGCTGCCAGGGCAGGTCATGGGGTTTTGTCAATGATATATAGGAATTTTGCTAGCAGGGAAAAGGTGATTATCCCTCTGTATAAGGCAATGGTCAGGCCACACCTTGAGTACTGCGTACAGGTCTGGAGGCCTAATTTTAGGAAGCGTGTACAGAGAAGGGCAGCAAAATTGTTGAGGGGAACAAAGGGATCCTCTTACCAAAGAGGTTTAAGTTCTGCAAATTGCAGTATCTGGAATCGGATCACCGTGCAGTTGCACCTGCGCTGTGATCCGATTGAGGTGTATAAGGTTGAGCACGCTGAATTCTGATGGGATCCTTCCGCTTGTTCAAATTACGAACCTAAGGGGGCATAAATTGAAATTAAGAAAAGACAGATGTAGATTAGATGTGCAGAAATTTGCCTTTAGACAGCAGGTGGTTAATTGCTTTAACAAACTTCCATCTGTCGTGGAAGTTGATAGGTTGAATAAATTTAAGGAGGCACTGGACAGGCATTTGGAGGGAATGGTGTGTTTTTTTTTTTTTTTTTGGCTGATGCTGCATAAGCTCATACACTTGCTTTTTTGCATCAAATGCCACTACTACTACTGTATATTTGCAACAATAAAATTAAAATCATTCAATCTGCAAGGCATTCACTACTGTTCATGGCAATATTTAGTAAAGCAGTAGTATGCATTATTATTATTTTTTTTTTTTTATGCAATTAGGACTATTTCACTGCCAAAACCAAAATCTTATCACACCATTATAGCTCATAGCTGGAAACTATTGCTCTGAAGATTTTCGGGATCAGAGCTACTGAATAACCAATAAAAATATTCAATTGTGATTTTTTGCCAACAATATTTTTAGATTATTTATTAGTAAAAAGCATACTTATTTATTATGCAATTGAAAACTCCCAAATTCACTTTGTTAGAATTAAAATTTTCTCCAATTAAATAATTTATTATAAAAAAATAAATTTTCTGTTTATACTCCAGGACGACCACATGGTCAGAGGAGTTCACAAGGTAGACAGAATACAGCAAGTCCCCGACTTACGTACGCCCAAGTTAAGTAACTTCGGACTTACGTAAATTTTTTCACTCTGTTTTATTTTTTTTTTTTTTTAGGATTTTAAAATGAAAAAAAATAAATAAATAAAATAAGCAATCAATAATGATGATCACAGCATGCACAAGTGTGATACGGAGTAACAAGCTTACAAATAGGAATGAAGAGATGTTTCTTAAAATTTGTTTTTTTTTTATATATGATTGAAGATTTCAGTGAAGGGGACACACATTTCACCATAATAACGTAAAACCCACAGAATTCCAGCTATCGGTATCATCGCAAATGCAATGAGATTGAGTTTACTACCCGTTTGTAATGAATTGCACTAACAGAAAAGCCCAATAAACCAGAAACTGAAAATTGCCTTTATTGTTTTATGGAAATGTGTTTCAGTAAAATGTAAGATTGCGTAAAGTGATAATAGTGTGTGTGTTTTTGACTTAACCCTCTGAAGTTCTTTACAGAAAATTTAATTTTGACCGTTATCATGGTGCCGACTAAGAGAATAAGTGGCATCGGTACTAGTAAATCTACCAAGAAAAGGAAAGCGATTGGGTTGGATCAGAAAATTAAAATAATAAGGATGTATGAAAATGGTGAAACATTAACAAGTACTGCATGGAATTTATATTTTTCAGTATCAACAGTGAACACAATAATAAGGACAAAGACAGAATACAAGAATCTGTGAAGAGATTGGCACCAATGAAGTGAACTATAATAACCAAGGCTTACAAAATACATATCAGTTTTTACAGTACAATGATGTGTTTTTTCTTCCTTTTATGTTTTCACTTAATCTTACAGCTGTCCCCAGATGAAGATTTTAATTGAACTAATTAAAAATATGTAATTATTTTTCTATATATATAACTAATATATAAAAAATGTATAACTAATTAATTGAAAAATATATAACTATTTTTCTTCATTCTTCTAAGGATATGTGGTTTTTGTAATTTTGGCATATCAGGGATATTGTAGCAATATTTTATTAGTCATTCCCGAGTTATATAAAATTCGACTTATGCAAGAAGTCCTGGAATGTATGTTGGGGGCTTACTGTACAATAAACAGCACTGTATTTAGCAGTATCGGGCTTGAACCCCCAGTCACTAAAGGCATGCGTACTTATGCACCCTCACATCTGACTACTCGGCTACGGTGGCCTTATGCTACAGCTCACTCAAGCTTGCCAAATATAGAATACATACATAATACAAATTACTCATGAATATTTAAACTGCATATAAAAAATCCGGAATGTGCTGTCCCGTGAATGCTGGATTTATGAAATTCTACTGTATGATAACAAATATTATTACATATAATATAACAAACTCTTTTAATTGAAGAAATGTGATACAAAATTACATTTTGCTTTCTGTCATTACTTTTTGAGTACCATCAGATCAAAATCCTTCCATCTAGTTCATTACTGAGTAAATGCATAAAAGTAAATGCATATTTCAAAATGCACCTACTTTGATGTAAACCTTTAGTTAAACAAGAAAAAATTAAACAATCTATAGTGAACAGAAAATAAATATAAACTAGAATGTGTCATCTTGTGGAACTCTTAAATTTTATTCATTCCATTTAGTATGAAGGCTGTGGTTTCATTTTTCCTTTTAAGCATAATGATTTATACAAAAGTACTGGAATATAAATATTTAAAATAGTCAATATCTGGCACTACAAATAATAAACAAACTTAATTTTTAAAAATATCTGAAAGACAAATCTTTTACCATTGAGATCAAGTTTATAAGAATTAACTTGATCTTATAACAGTAACATGTAAACTATACTTTTAATATTATTAAAAATTATAATTATAAAAAAAATAATACAAATTTTAAAAGAGACATTAACGACTCCTGCTGATAAGATGAAAATCTCTGAAGTATTCCAAAAAGGTGTGAATTGAGAATGACAGATTTGCAAAGTGGGTGTATAATGCACTGAAAAAATGCAAAAAGAAAAATCCAGAATGATAGCCAAGTTTGGTTATTATAATCAAATGAACACTGAGCTGCCTGTTTTAATAGCTGTTTATGCAAGTGAGCTTAGCATCCACACTCCTTTTTGCAGTTAGACTTATTTTATTTTTAACAGTGTCTTGGGTATTGATGCTTTATGCACAACTTATTTAGAGCAACATAAACTAACATGTACTAAAGAAAATGAATGAGGTAGATACCATATTATTTGATTTATGTAAATAAAGAAATCAAAATAAATTGTACTTTTTTTGCAAAAATAATGTTCTCTACAGAGTACTAAGTTTCTAATGTCACATTAGCTGCTTCATTCATAAGTTTTTTTTATAACCTGTACGATATATTGTTCCTAAATTTTTATTTTTTATTTTTTTCATTTATACCTTTACAGAAATGTAGCGATTTTGAGTCCAGAATAATTTTCAGTGACTAATTTTGGACAAATGAAAGTGAGAAGTAACCAAATCTTGCATTTAAACATGGGTATGTGTTTTTCCTTTTTGAAATTTAATCAGTACAGCCAATTAGTTTCAGTCTTCCTATACCTAAAATATACTGGTTTACCTATGAGAAAATTATGACGGTTGTAAATATGTATGTGGGAGATTTTGATTGAAGGGGGGGGAGTAATGAAAGTTTTAAATGAATTTGTTTCATACCTATTCAATTTTGCATATTTCTGAATGATTATCTTAAATCCAATTTGGTATGGCACATTCGCACCTTCCCCCTCCCCTCAAAAAAAAAAAAAAAGTGGATGATGTGGTCTGCGAGATGGTGAATATTCTTCCAAGTGGGGGCAGGTACTCAAATCAAAGAAAACAGTTCACTTGCTTGTTGGAAAGAAAGAAAAAAAAAAAAAAAAAAAGTAATCTAATTTAACTTAGTGCAACTTGAATAGATTTTCAATTGCAAAAACGAATTTTAATATTAATTGGAGAATAATGTTTATATATTAAAAACGAAAGCTTTTTATGCATTAATACAGCAGGCTCTCGATTTACCGGAATCAGATTAACCGGGACACTTCAAGACTCCAAATAAAAAAAATTAAAAAATAAAAAAATAAAAAAACCAGGAATCATGAAATTCAAGTAATAACTAGAATAGGTATAAAAAGACAGAACACAACAATCGATGCATGCAGTGCAAGGCATCTGTTGCACTGCAAAAGGACAAATTTTGTTTTGTTATTTATGTTGGAATTTTTAGTAACTTTTTTTCCTTTTTTTTTTTTTGTTTAGAAATCACAAAAATGATGGGCAAACGCGAGTTGTGCTTTCAATTAAATAAAAACTTGAAATTATTCAAAAGTTTGAAAATGATGCATCCGTTACATCTCTAAAGAACCATTATAATGTTGGTGACCAAACCATACGCGACAATGTAAAAAATAAAGGGAAGCATCGTATTGGATACGCGAGTAGTGCGTGGTAAGTTTTTTCGTTTTTTATCTATCGGCATACTTTTTACTTAGGTTGCTGAACATTTTTCGATACAGTAACTCCCCAACTTATGTAGCTTCAGACTTATATACGTTATATTTTTTTATATGACTGAAGATTTCAGTGAAGGGGGGACATATTTCACCACAACGTAAAAACCCACAGAATTCCAGCTATTGGTATTATCGCAAATGCAATAAGATCGAGTTTACTACCCGTTTATAAAGAATTTCACTAACAGAAAAGCCCACTAACCCAGAAAGTGCAAATTGCTTTTATTGTTTTATGGCACCTTCAGAAATGTACTTTAGTAAAATGTGAGCTCACATGGGGTGATAATAGAGTTTTTGCCTTAACCCTCTGAAGTTCTTTTCAGAAAATTTAATTTTGCTTGTTATCATGGTGCCGACTAAGAGAATAAGTGACAGCAATACTAGTAAAGCTATCAAGAAAAGGAAAGTGATCGAGTTGGATCAGAAAATTAAAATAATAAGGATGTGTGAAAATAGCCAACATTAACAAGTTTTGCACGGAATTCAGATTTGTCAGTGGCAATGGTGAACACAATCATAAAGGAAAAAGAGAGAATACCAGGAGTGGTGAAGCGATCGGCACCAATGAAGTCAACTATATAATAACCTAGTTTTTGCAGTATAATAACATGTTTTTTTTTTCTTCCTTTTATGTTTTCTTTTCTTATCTGCCACTCTGGCTACTTCACTGCTGTCTCCAGATAGAGTTTTTAATTGAACTAATTAAAAATATATAACTAGTTTTCTTCATTCTTCTGAGGATATGTGGTTTTTGTAATTTTGGCATATCAGGGATATAGTACCAATATTTTATTAGTCATTTCCGAGTTACATAAAACTCGATTTACGTAAGAAGTAAACGTATCTCTTACATATGTCGGAGACACTGTATTTTTGAATTAACCAGGAAATCAATTATCCGGGATTTTTTTTTTTTTTTTACCATCTATCCCAGAAAACCAAGAATCTATAGTATATGCAAAGTTGCGATAAGTTACATTTACTGTCATATATTTCTAAAAGTGTGCTTTATTAAAATTTTAGAGTTACGGTATTACTTATAATATGCTTTCAAAACAATGATCTTTGAACAAATAATTTTACTTTTGTAGTATGCGTTTTGTTATTTTATCTATTTATTACGATTTTAAAGTTGATATTTAAGTAATATAAATTAGAAATTGCTGCTGCTATATATTAGAAAAGTGCAGCAGAATTTACTTGAACAAATAACAGTTCTTTTGAACTAATTTCAGCAACATTTGCCAGAATGAAATTTTGGTTCAATAAAACAACTAATGCACTCCTTGATAAGTTTGATGTAATGGGATTTTATTGTACTTGGGGGGAAAGAACAATATTTTTCTTCATATCACACTATACCTCAGTGACAAAAACTGCAATACAGATTAAAATAAAATAAAAAAATCCATATATGTCAATCCTCAGAAAATAATCACATAATCCAATATTATGCAAAATTTATGAACACAGCAGGTCATAACATAAACATACGAAACTAGTTTCTCATCTTTGGTTTTCTTCAAACACAAGTATAGAAATAAACTGAATATCAAATCAGATTGAAAGATAAAACTGTCTTGCTCCCAAAATAAAGTTGCAATGTAATGTGAATGATTATCTTGCTAAATAATTAATCATTCACATTAATTCTCTACTTAGGTACTTAACAGCTGTAAAGGGAACACAATAAATGGCTTGTTGTTATAAGATTAAATAAAGAGTAAAAAATTAAAATTTTATTTTTTATTATTTTTTTATATCCATTTATATTTTTGGGCCACAAAAAAAAAAAAGGTACCGAGAAGAACTGGTCTCTATCTATATAGAGTTTGAGAAACTCTGGTCTATGTTAACACAAAGAGACATTATCCAGTGTTATATTAAAAATAAGTTTTGTAAAGAAAAGAGTATCCTGAAATCAAACATCTTTACAATTTAGTTGAAGGCGTTCTCACTTTTTGTTTAAAAATTTTTCCATATAAAAATCAATTATTTTTAGCACAACACACTTTTTTTAAATCACAATCTTTAGCTATTGGGCTGTACACTTCAAAAAACGTATTAGCTGCACAAAGCTCACTTTCACAACCTCCCAGCACAACTTGTTTCTCATTAGCAAATGCAATTATTTTATAATTTCCTGAGCAATCAAGCAACACAATGGCTAGGTTTGCATTAAAAGGACATATTTTACTGGACCTCCACTTACGTCCACTCTGCTTGCACATGTCGTCGGACAAGAGTGGCTCACTGTCTTTGAAAAGCTGAAAGCGTGAAAATAATTTTTTAATGGCTCCTGCATGAGAAAAGTGTAATACAGCAGAGAAATATGGTTGTGTAGCAGCTCTCCTATAAAATTAAAAAAAAAAATAGTAAGGTTGTATAAATTATGTTTATTTAGATAATTACAATATTTCTAAAATAATGTAAATTCTATCTATAGTAATAATTTCCATTATATCCTATGGTTTCTTGTATCCTGCACAATTGCAGGATACAAGGAACCACAGGATATGAGGGGGCATGTAAGTCACTACAGAAAAGATTAACCATTGAAGTCGCTTTGAAAAGAAAGTAGCAGCAACCAGGATGAAAGGAAGAGAAACCAGAGACCAGCCTGGGAAAGAAGGCTGTAGCAGAAGATAGGCCAAGTGACCCAATACAAAGGGGGTAAGTAACAGAAGTAAGAAGTTGATCAGAAAAGTGAAGGTCACCCTCAAGAAAGACAATGTCCACAGCAAACAGAGACTTATAATCAGAGGATCAAAGAATACCTTGATACCCTCAAACAGAACTCCTGACACTCAGCAAGTGACTTGGTTGTTACAGGGAGAGTACCCAAAAGAAAACAGACAACAGGATATTTGATGAAAACCAGAGAGTCTTCTACAGGAATATCAGACAAGAGGAGAAGGAAGGCAATAGGCCCCCAGCCAGACGGCACTCAAGGAGTACTGGGGCAACCTGTGGAGCAGCAAAGTTAGCCATAATGGCAGTGCCACCAGATAGATCTAGCACTGAATAAAGGATATACAAATGACAGAATGGGAGATTTGGGAGGAAGTCCCACAACTGGTGAACTCCAGGAATAGATAACATCCACAACTGCTGGTACAAGTTCAGCTGCACACACAGCAGAGCAATTCACCCAGCTAATAAGGTGCCCTGACACAATACCAGAGTCTCTGACTCAAGGAATCAGATAAGTGATTCCTTGAGGAATCACAAAGGACACCACAAAACCAGTGAAATAGAGACCTAATACCTGTTTCCCAACAATGTACAACATCCTGGCCAGCTGCATAGCCAAGACGATATCAGGCCACTCAGAGAGCCAGCACATCATGGCACAGTAGCAGAAGGGATGTAAGTAGATGCACAAAGGATAGAAGGAGCAACTGACCACTGACACGGCAGTTATGGAGCAAGCCTACAGGAAGCACTGCAACCTACACACAGCCTATGTAGACTACTGCAAGACTTTTGACTCTATGCTCCCAGCTGGTTGATAGAGACTGAAAGTCTACAAAGTCAACTTGACACTGACACTCTTCCTAGAAGCAACCATGGTGAAATGGAGGACCACCAAGAAAATCATGACCAGACTGATCGCCATCAGAAGAAGAATTTTCCAGGAAGATGCCCTGAGCCCACTGTGGTTCTGTCTAGCACAACCCACTATCTGCATACTCAACAACAGCAAGTACAGATACACCCTAAAAGGGAGGAAGAACCTGCACTCTCTCTCTCTCACCCGATGGACATAAATGAGATCACTGTGGTAACTGAAAAATCAACTCAGCAGCTGCTCTGGATCACCAAAGAGTTGAACACTGACATCAGGATGCAATTTGGCCTAGCAAATGCAAGAGCTGTGGATTGCATCAGAGAAATCATTTTGCCCGAACACAGCCAAAGATCAGAGAAGAGATTGAAGCCACGACAGAGCGAGAGACCTACAAATATATGGGGATGATGTAGGCTCAACAGCTAAAAGGAGATCAAGGCCTGCCTCACTGACATTATGTTTTTTCCACATAATCCTATTGATTTTGTTTTTGAGGTGGAGATCTTCATCTCATATTTTTTGCCTATTTTATTCAGTTCATTAACTGCTATCTGTAGTTCATCATCTGATTTTTCAATTATAACTTGAAAAAACAAATAATAAACATAAAATTCAGAGACAGCATTTTAACCTTAAAACATCACATAAGTTTTGCTCCCTTGCATTCCATACCATAGCAAAAATGCTAAAAGCATATACATAATAAAGCAAATCTGGGCATATTTCTAATTATGAAGAATGCAATACAAAAGTTTGTCAAATGTTTGACAAACTATTATGTCAAATGCCCTACATTATTGGAAAATAAAAAAACATGAAGGACACACAGAAATTAAGAAAAGGTAATTGTAGCCTAGATTTACGAAATTGCATTTAGTCAAAGCAATGAGTAAACTACATGCCACACTGTTTCATAAAACCGAATGATCCACTTTTTATTAAAATAAGCTTATATGTATATAATGCAAGGGTTTTATGGGCAGCAAAACAACAGTGGATAAAAAGCATAAATTCAAAAATCTAGCAGAAAATCATATTAGCATTTCATTTTCATTATCGTGACTTTACCTGATCAAACTACATTTGGACTTTATTTGATTAAAACTACAATAAAAAGGAGGAGGATTTCTTTACACAAATAATTTTTTCAATTTTTAAAGAGGCTGCTATATTAATCCATTGTCACAGGGCAGAAAATAAGTATCAATAACTACTTTTAAGTTGAAAGGTTCTTTGGTGGGTGTCATTTAATTGCATTTCAAAAAGCATAATTACTTCTCTTTTTAAAAACCCACAATATCTTCTAACCTCTAAGTAGGAATACAGAAATCAAATACAGAAAACATTATAAAGCTGAGGAGCTCCATAAATTTAAATATTCTGTTTAATGCGTAAGCACTTCACCATCATGGTGAAGTGAGTATAATTATTAGTAACAGTTAATCCAAATCAAATGCAATGCAGATCAAGTAACACACAACTGCAGTCAACAATATAGTGGTGTGTGTTACTGACTGCAGTTTGAGAGAGAATCAACATATAACTTACCTCATACTATCTACTATAAAATTAACAACAGGACATGCTTGTTCATAATTCCTAGGATTTGCATAGGCATCTTTATAATAGTCATCTAAATCATCTGCAAATTCAAGGACCTTAAGCTCATCAGTGCTGAACACTGCACACCATGGACTTTCTTCAAACAATGCATATTCAAATCGACAGGTTCTGTACATGAGATTTACATCACCTAGCAGACAATAATGCAAAACACAGTTGATAGTTAAAAAGTAATTTATCAAAAGTTTTAGTTAAAACACAATTTTTTTTGCAATGTTCTTAATAACAACCAAAATAACGTTGGTATATACAGTCGGACCTCTATATATTGAAATCGATCATTCCCTTTGAAAAAATCATTAAACAGAAATGTTATAAAGAAATATGACCTTTTCAGCAATGAAAAATACTGTAAATTCAGAAATCTAGTAAAAGATGGGAAATATCTCTGAAATAAATGGGAATGAATAAATTTTCTGGCGCCTCCATAGCCAGGCGGGCAGGAGCAGCAATGCGTAGCACACGCTTCTTGATTAGACTGGGGTTCGAGCCCGTGCCCACCAAATACGGAGGATGCGGAAAGGTCAGGGAATGACCACCACATATTCCCAGAGAAATATAGCCTTAGTTGCTAATGCTAAAAAACCAAATAACAACAATAAATTTTCTAACATTTTAAAAGAATTAATTTCTTAATACATACATATTAAGAAATGATTACTTACATGATGCACACAATATATTAGTACACTTTTAAGAATTATGTCAAAATTTGTTTATTTTTTGTTGTACACTGGATTTTACTGTACGTTGTTCATAAAAATGTTTGCATTAGTTTAAACACTCAGATATATTTTCTTCCCACTGAAGGCCTCGACACAAAGTTTCAAATATTGCCAACATTTCTTGTTTGGAAGGTTTAATATTGCTATTGGTCTCAATTCCCTTTGTTGCTCTCATTTTCATCCACCTTATCGTTGATATCGTCACTAGTTCTTTTAATAAGCTCCAAAATGTTGGAGTCACTTGAATATTCAACTACTATGATATCATTATCAACTAAAAATTCGTCAAGAACAATTTCTCTACTGATCAAACCTTGTTTGGAACTCTTTCCAAGATTGCTCAATGTTTTGTAGTAGTTCATCCCTCTCACTGCTGTTAATTAGCATTTGCTAAAATGCTTTTGCTATAGATTCTTTAGGTGGGTCGGTTTCTATTCTCAGTATAATATTTTTCAGTATGCACCTTCGGTAGTGCATTTTCAAATTCTTGATAATGCCTTAATCCATTGGCTACTGCAGGTTAGGCGAGGTATTCAGGGGGAAGAAAACAAGCTTCACACTTGTAAGTCTCGAAATTACTGAATGAAAGTTAGTGGGGCAGCTGTCGACAATCAATGCGAATTTTCTGTTTTCCTTTGTCATCTATTGAAATTTAACATCCACTCTTCAAAATTTTCACTTGTCATCCAAGCTTTTATAGTTCTAGTTATAGTCCAACTCTAATGATTTTACTCCTTTGAAATGTTGGGGTTGTTTACTTTTGCCTATTACCAAAAGCTTCAGTTTTCATTACCAGCCATATTTGCACCAACCAAGACTGTAATTCTCTTCCTATTATTTTTACCACCTAAACATTTAAAAAATAAACCTGTTTCATCAACGTTAAATATGTTTTTGGGCTCGTAGTTCTCCATAATTTTTTCAAAACTCTTTCTTTCCAATGGGTTTAGTCTTCTTTGATTGCAACTTCACTTTCATCAGTAATAACTTTTTCGAGTAAGCCATTGCACTCTAAATTTATCCAGCCAACCAGAATTAGCTTGGAATGTTTTATGACCCAGAAAAGATGCGTACTCCATAGCCTTTTCTTTCATTAATTGCCTTATATTGGCACGTTTTGATCTGGAATCAACTTCATCCACTTAAAAACTGCTTCATATATACCTTCACACAGGCATAATTTTGCACACTTCCGACTGGGTTCCTTTCCTCAAAGAGTTTGAGAATCAAAACATGGTTTTTCAATTGACACACTACTGGCAGGGATATCAAATTTTAAAGCGATTTCTTTTTTTCCAATGCCCCGATCTACACTATTAAGCACTTCCATTTTTTCACACTACACTCAAGGATTTCCTCTTAGACACTCTAGGGTTACTTGCACAGCATCTAAAAAAATCTGATTTAGGGATTACTTTTACCTACCATGTGAACAGAGACAGGTGAAATTTAATAAAAGTGTGGATAACTCATTTCTTCGAAACAACAGAAGAATTTCCGGGATAAAGGAAAATCACTCTCTTCTAATTCTCTAATAGGATGCTTACAGCAGAAAGCAGGTTGACCAGAGCCAATGTCTGCATCGGGAATATGCCTTAATCTTTGCCAATGCTTGGGGACACACAGCAGTTGATCAGTGTGACTTCTCAGTAGTATTTACTTCTTCATTTTAGCCATTGCTGACCCACTCGCCACTGCTGGGCAAAGGCCTCTTCCAAACCCTTCCATCTTACATACCAACGTAACGTACCAACTGTGTGGTACTACACTTAGGGAAGTGGAAAGTGAAAATGACCTGGGGTAATTGTGCAGTCAAATATGAAGTTCGCTGAGCAGTGCAGATGGGCTGTCAGGGCAGGTCATGGAGTCTTATCAATGATATATAGGAATTTTGCTGACAGGGAGATGATTATCCCGTTGTACAAGGCAATGGTCAGGCCACACCTAGAGTACTGTGTACAGGTCTGGAGGTCTCATTTTAGGAAGGATGTAGAGTTGCTAGAACAAGTACAAAGAAGGGCAACAAGATTGGTGAGGGGAACAAAGGGGTGCTCTTACCAAGAAAGGCTTAAGTTCTGCAAATTGCAGTTGGAGAGTAGGCACTTGCGAGGTAATCTGATTGAGGTGTATAAGGCCTTGAATGGGTTGAGCAAGCTGAATGCTCATGGGATTCCTCCTCTTGCTCAGATTAAGAACCTGAGGGGGTATAGGTTCAAACTGAGGAAAGACAGTTGTAGCATAGATGTACGGAAATTTTCCTTTAGCCAGCAGTTGGTTGATTGGTGGAACAGACTTCCATCTTTTGTTGTGAAAGTTGATAGCCTAAATAAATTTAAAGCTGACTGGACAGGAATTTGGAACAAATGGAGGGGTGAAATGGGAGATTTTTTTTTGGCTCATGCTGCATAAGCTTGCTTTCTTGCATCGTATGCTTCTACTAATGCTAATCTTTTTCTGTCCTGTGCTGTGGTTAGCCAGTTTCCTCCTGCAGGGTTTTACGGGCAACACTAAATTGTAAATGTTTTAGCTCTTAAAAGCTAAAGGGATTAATTCTTAATCCTTTTAGCTCTTAATTCATGCTTTCTACTGCATCAGCTTTATTGCCTAACGGCCAGAGGTGTGAACAATGTGCACCTAGGTCTCTTGAAATCAGTTCATTATATGGAAATTTTCTTCATTATACGGAAACTATTTTCAATGTAATCACCAAAGGGAATTCAAAAATGTTTGCTACATAGAAAAATATGCTATATGGAAGTTCGTTAAAGAGAGGTCCAACTGTATTATGTATATACTGGAATACCTTGCATAGCGCGGTTTCGAACAGCACGGGTTTCGCTATAGCGCAGTTTACGAATTGAAAAAAATTAATGTGTTACGCACCAATACATTTGATATGTATGTATGTATTATAATGCCAGCATGTAGGCCAATGCGTTATGGATTCAAGGCCACGCTGACTGTTGTCGCAACTCCCTGCTGGCATTCATACATTAGTAACAGTCTAGATTCTGAGCAGTGAGGTTCACTGTGTGTAAGCTGTACAAATATTTTTCGCTGTATATTTTTATTAAAGATTATTTTTTTAAAAACATTACACCTTTATACGCAAATATGAGTGGAAAGAAGAAATGTAAAGGCGCTGAGAGTTCTTCTAGATCCAAACATTGAACGAGGTATCGAACGAAAGTAAGGCAGGTATTGCAAAATGACATTCGATGTTATAAAGAGATGTATGCAGGTAAAAAGAAGAAAAAAACTGTGCAAACTAAGCTGATCAGTTATTTTTCAAAATAACTGATCAGCTTACTTTGCAGTACATACTTCACTTATATTCTTTTGGTGTGTACATACTGCAATAAAAATAATTTGTACTGTACTTACTAGTATTTTTCATTTTTATCATTTTAATTTCTTTTTTTGCAAGAACTTCATGTTTAGTACTAGTAAGTACAGTACAATAATTTGTACTGTACTTACTAGTACAGTACAAATTATTAGTAAGTACACTAGTAAGTACAGTACAATAATTTGTACTGTACTTACTAGTATTTTTCATTTTTATCATTTTAATTTCTTTTTTTGCAAGAACTTCGTGTGCATCGATTTAGGGTAAACAAACACCTATATATTTTTGCAACTCGATCCATATAATCAAATTGTCGAAACGCATTACATTAAAATACATACTAATAATACCTCGATCAGCATGGTTTTGCATATTTTTTTTTTGGCATGAATTAACCACGCTATGCGAGGTATTCCTGTATATATATATATATATATATATACACAGTAATACCCCGAAGTTACGCGATAGGTGGGTCCGACGAAAATCGCATAAGTTGAATTCGCGTAAGTCGGGGTACAACTTTGCATATAAATACATATAAATTTTGCTTAATTGGGACCAAGGACTAACAAAAACACTAGTTTAGAAGAAAAATATTAATAAAATTGCAGTTCTTTATACATATTAATACAAAATATGTATTAAAAAGACAAATGACTTACGTTAAAAAGTTATTTCGATGTCGATGGCTTCATAAAATCTAACAAATTCGTCTGACGACACAGCGCGTTCTTTTTTTCACGCAGAATTTCTTCGTAGCAAGCTAATAATTTTTTTATTCCTTGCTTTGTAGCTATAACGTGTTCTTCGTTGGAGTCTATGTTTTCTAAAATTTTTAAGCCCTTTACAATTGAGCCCTTTTCAATTTTCAACCTGTCAAGTTTGCAATTGTCATGTGCTTTTCGCCGTTGCTTCATTTAGGCCTGTAGCACGTGCAATATCACATGGTCTTTCATTTCGCTCAAAGCGTTTCACAATTTCATATTTTTTCTCTATCGACAGAGGCGGACTGGCCATAAGCCTTACCGGGGAAACCCCGGTGGGCCAGTGTGATTTTGGCCATAAACCATAGTATGAGGCCACTATAAATTTTCCCGGGTAAGAATTTTTGACCCATCCGCCTCTGTTTATCGATAATTGCTTTTCTTTTTCTCTCTGAATCTGCATGTCTTCACCAGGACGCTTCCTTTTCACACCTTTTAATTAAGTATTTTACTCATTTTTAGGGAATAAAGCACAATTACAAAACGAGGAGGCACGCTTGATACGCATAAACAAAGCTGCGCGCATGTAGCAACTGAATAAACAACACCATAAAGGCAGAGATACGCTATTAACACCTCACATTTCTAGGGGTTACTACCATAAAACAATAAAAATCCAGTTGCGTTTCTGCTAGTGAAATCTGTTATAAACTGGTAGTAAACTCGATCTAATTGCATTTGCGATTATACCGATAGCTGGAATTGTGTTGGTTTTTACGTTATTATGGTGAAATGTGTTTCCCCTTCACTGATATAAAAAACATAAAAGCAGCAAAGTTGAATTTTGTTCATCTTTCGCTCTCATTCTCCGCCGTCGCACCGTATATCAATAACATGAAAAACGACCTTGAAGATAGTGGGCAGCAGCGTTGCCAAACGAAAAAATCAAGAACCGCGTAACTCCGAGTTCGCGTAAGTCGGGGTATTACTGTACATATAAAGTTCTGAAATAGTGATTCTTGTAATGATATCCAACATGTTATCTTTGTGCATTTAAAAAACAACAAAAAAACAATAGTCAATAATGAACTAATCAGATCTTATTTAGTAGTGAAGAATCATTCTACTGTATATAATTTTCAGCACAGAGTGATATCTAGCCTGAAAATTATGTGCACATGCTCTCTGTAAACAAAAATAAAAACTTTCTACGTGGTCCTATCAAGCAATAGCTGGAAATGGAAACAATGTGTGTGTGTGTGTGTGTGTGTGTGAGAGAGAGAGTGAGAGAGAGAGAGGGGGAGGGAGGGAGATGCAAGATTTACAATATTTTTCAGATAAATAATGTTTTAATATTACAATATAATACTTCTGTATTGAAATAGGATCTCCCTAAGTGCTCCCAACGTACACACTACCTTCCCAATAAATATTTATTAACAATGTCTGATCATTTATTTTTTAGAAGCATTTTTATTTTAAACTGCAGTTTATTAATTTATTAGTTCATGAGTAGTAAACATTTACTGACTGCAGATCAGAATTATTAATTGCAGATTTATATATTTTTTTATTTTTTTAAATCTGAAAATCAGATAAAATCCTCCCATGCACCTTTCCCCAACAATATTCTCTACCTGCTTATATTGTATTTTATGCTTTCATTTTGATATACTATGAATTACAACACATTAAATTCTTGTTTGGAATTTAATAGACACCAAGTGTGCAAAAGCATCTACTTTTCTTCTAGACACCTCCCATTTCCAATGTTACCAGCTGAATGTGACAAAAATACAGATTTTCATATTGCATCTGCAGACACTATGTGAGCGTTGGAGTTTCAATCTGGGTGCTCAATGACCTCGAAAATTCACACAAAAAATACAATAAAAACTTCATTATTATTGGTGTCCATTTACTTTCATTTGATATTTTTTTAATTCAGTTTAGCAAATAATAATTAAGAAGCCACCATTTTTAATTCAGTAAAAGAAGCTACATATGAATTTTTTATAATTAAAACAGCACGGTTAAATAGACTCCACAATGAATACCCTTGTTACAATTAAGGTGCAAGTGAGTGAAATTAAAGCTTATGGCCAACTGACAAAAAAAAAAAAAAAACCCAGATAATTCTTATTAATGGTTACCTGGAATTCAGTTAGGGAAAATCATACACATAAATATATAAATAAAAGTTCACTGAGGAATGTCTGTCTAAGGAACTAATGGCCCGTGTGGATATGAATCTATACCCTATATACAATATGTACAACCACTACAGCAATTGACACACCCAACTCCATCTCGAATATTTTTTTATCAGAATAATCCCGTGCATCTCGTGTAAGGCAGGAATCTTTCCACTTTATATATTGGATTCCCCAACAACAAAAGTGCGGAGCATCTCTTGTTATATAGAACAGGAAAACCCTATATAATTTTTATATAAATCAGCTAATTAGTTTATAAAACCACTAGTTAATTATTAGCGGTGCTTTTTTTGGGATGGTACGCACCGGTACGGCATACCGGCACCTTTATTAACAGTGACATTTGGATGCAGTGCACTCTGAAATTTGTAATATTCCGTAAAATTTTTTCACATGTTTACCTACTATTCAAATAAGTTTAAAATTATTTAACTAAATTTGCATTTTTCACTGCCTATTGTTAAGAAATTTTCTATATAAAACTGTATAACCATTTTTACGATTCTAAATTACTCAGTCGGATCTCTGTTTAACGAAGTCCTTTTATAGCGAATTATTTTGAATTCCCCTTGAAAGTTACATTTAAAATTCTTTCCGTTGAGCGAAGAAAATATTCATATAGTGAACGGATTAGGAAAGAATTAACTTGGTATGCACTGTTCACATTTCTGGCCGAAGTGCGTTATCCACATTTTTCCTATCTCTGTTTACAGGTCACAGTACCTGAATATCCGAATGACACTGACAGTTTCAGTTAAAAAAAAAAAAAAAAAAAGAAAAGAAAAGAAAAATATCAAATTTAAGAACTAGTGACAATACCAAAGGAAAACAAGGACAACGAAGGTATTAAACCTTCTAAACATGAATTGTTGGCATTTGGTGAAAATAAAGTTAGAAAATTACAGTTAAATGAAAGAGATGCAATTCATGGATTTCTGGAATACCTAATTGAAAAGATGGTTTCGGAAGAACTGAAGCATTTGATGGATGCTCTGAGTACGATACCAATTTCATCGAGTGAAAGTGCATGAGGATTTTCACAAATGAATCTGATCACCAGCCCAACCAGAGCTTCGTTGATGACAAAAACAGTTTCTTCGCTACTGTTTCTTAAAATTGTAGGCCCACCACTGACCCGCTTCGATCCAGCAAAATATGTTGATTTGTGGCTGCTTCAGAAACATTATTCAGCAAGAGACACACAAAGAGGAAGAAAAGAAGTTGGCATAGGGTGTCGGGTGAAAACTTAATAAAAATTTGGAATATTCTACTTGTTACTTTATTTTTACTTATTATTTTTAGGGTCCGTAGTCTAACGAAGGGATTCTATCTCTGGAACCACTCAACCTACTTGAAATTTTGCATGGGTTTGTACATCATGTGGGCCAACATAACACCATACTGATCGTTGTTGACAAAAATTTGTCTGAGAAATGGGGGTAAAATGTGGGGGGACATAAAAT
Source organism: Mastigoproctus giganteus (assembly GCF_048544385.1). Classification (NCBI taxonomy): domain Eukaryota; kingdom Metazoa; phylum Arthropoda; class Arachnida; order Uropygi; family Thelyphonidae; genus Mastigoproctus; species Mastigoproctus giganteus. Next base: position 26,666,735 of record NC_143578.1, on the reverse strand, counting down.
GTCAGACAACCTATAGCTTATTATACACCATTGGAAAGAGCTCAACTAGTAGGTTTAAAATATAATTTTAAACCTAAAAATGGCGGTGCCAGACAGGAAAATATGAGTAATTTTCATGTCCCCCCCCTCTATTTCCATCGCTAATGGAGCTAAAAATTTAAAAATCACATTAGCTATGCATTATTCAATGCTTATCAAGGGAAAACTATTCTGATTGAAATGTATAATTTACTTTTTGTGTTAAAATTAAAAAAACAATTTTTTATTGCACTTCAATTCTTTGTACTAGGTAACTCTCCTTTTGGTGACAAAAAAGGTTGCTAAATAGTTAGTTAATATTTCTATAAAGGTCATTTATAAATTTTGTGATGAGAAGTATTTTTCAACAATTTTCAAAGCTGGAGTTTTCCCGGCAAGGAGGTACTCAGAGAGCCAGTGTTGAGGCACCAGTGGTGGGCAGGCACCTGCACAGAGTCTTGCATGGCTCTCACCTGCCAGTTGCTTTTCCCCGAGACTTGAATTACTTCTCCAGGAAGAAGTTGGGGTCGCTTCTCCCACCCTTGTCATTCACAATGGAGAGACTGAAACAGACAATGCTTTTGTTAGTTCTTCAGTTTTAGGCCAAGCTGGGGTACTAGAAACTTTTTTCACTTACTGTAAAGCTCTCTATTTGAGATACTACACTAACGACCATTCGTGACTATGGACCTTTCATCTTGAGTGCCCGGCACTCAGTAGTTGACTGATTTATTTACTTATTTTTTTATAATCTTGAATAATAAATTTATGCTTAATAAACTGTGTTAATATACTAAATTTGTTGTTCTTATTCCAAAAACATTACTACTAAAGTAACAATATCAGGAAAAAAAATTTTTAGAGTTCTTTTCATATCCTTTTAATTTTCAGTTTTTCCTGATAGTAAAGAATAAGTACCGGCACCTATTTTTTTTTTTTTTTTTTTTACAAAAAAAGCACTGATTATTAGTATAAGTGTGCAGTGTCAGTTTTTATCTGGCAGACAAATCATTGTCTGCCAGATAAGAACTGGCATATAATGAAGAGAAAATTTGGGAATAAACACAAACCACACAAGTTTGTTTCACAACTGCTGACAGCAGAGCAAAAGCAAAAGCAAATCTATGTAAATTCTAACTGATTTGAATGTATAATATAAACCAATAAAAATGTCTTATATCATTAGAGGCATCCCTATGTTTAAAAAGATTTTAAAAAGTGAAACACTAAAAAAAGCAAAAGATTTGAAGATGTGTAAAAAATTAAACACAAATGTGACAGGGCACCTCCAAAACTCAGTTTTTGGTGATTCCAAAAACTGAGTTTTGGAGGTGCTTTCAGTTCTGGAAGGAATGATAAAATAAGCATGTAATATGCTGAATGAGCCTACTTTGAAAGAGAATTAATTTCCCTTTCCTGTAAACACACCTTATTTTCACTGATTCAGTCTTTGTACTTGATGATCAGCCCCCTATAAAGAACTTACATAAATAACTGTATATATATATATATTCAAATAATATTCATATAATAATATATTCAAAGAATGTATATACTTGACTTTACTTTGTGTTAAATTAATTCCTAGTCTTTGGGCAACTCCATTGAACACCAAATGAAAGAATGAACCATTTTCAAATTTCAGAAGCTCTGGAACTGGTTCCTTCTTACCACCACAGTTTTTCTATTAAAAAAATTCATAAACAGAATGATTACTGTTTAAATTATTTTAAAAGTTACAATAATTAGCTTATTTAAAGTATTTTTATTCTGTAAATTCATATTTAATCTCGCATTCTATAAATCAATTATGCCTGTAGGTTACCATGTGAATTTTAAAAGATGGCAAACAATGCACTATTTAAAATATTTTAGCAATTTTCTGCTGCTATTTAACCCAGGATGGCAATAGGGCACCTCAGAAAATATGCATATGCACAGTTTGAACACATTGCATGTTTTAAAAATTTTAATTTTTTTAAAACTTAAAAATAGTAAGTACTGCAATCCATTAAAATAAAATGAAATATTGGCAATGTTCAAGTTGAATTAAAAAAAAAAAATTTTTTTTCAAAAATTATAAAGAAAATTAAAATGAGCACCAAGAGGTGGACTGGGCCAAAAATTCTTACCAGGGAAAACTTGTAGCGGCCTCTTACTAGTATTTATGGCCATATTGTGAGAACATGTGAGAGAGAGAGAGAGAGATACGGGGGAGATTACAAATAATTACAGTAATTATCAATAATTAATTTTTTAATGAATTTTAAATATAAATCACAATTAATTATTTTAATTAATTAATAATTAAACATAAATTAAACTAAATTTTACAGTTTTCGGGTCTAAGCTTATATAAATTCTCAAATACATGGGTGTTCCAATTAACGCAAATTAAGAGCTAAAGGATTCCATAATTCAGTGGTGTCAATAAAACCTACTGCCTCTCCCACATATTGTACTGAGAAGTCCCACTTGTCATAACCACACTACAGCAGCCACAGTCACATACAATATAAAGGCTTGATGTAACTGAGTGGTCAACAAGGTTTTTTTTTCCAACTAACTAGTACAACTATTTGTTATTATTAACTATACTTAGCAGTCACATGAAATGAAACCACAGTTCAAATCAAAATTCGTATGCTTTATCTACATTTGATTTTGATCATGGATGATCATGAAGAGACTATCTGTTTTCACTGAAGAAACTGCTGAGTAGGCACTAAAAGCTTGTGTTAATGTTCAACCTCCAGACAAATAATATTATCCCAGGTTCTGCCTAAGTTGCTAATACCTTTTCAAATTGTATAGTATCCCCTGAATAGGTAAATCCACTATACATTTAAAACTCAAAGAAATTGCTGGAACAACTATTCAGAAGCTTACTGATGTCAGATTTTTAAATTTTCAGTGAATGTATCTATTCAAGTGATGCTGTACAATTTAGAAAAGATATCAGCAAATTAGTGTATGAATTTTGAGTGATTTCAACCTTGCGAATCCTACAAAACTGTACTGCATCGATCAAATGGAGCTCAATTCTAGGGGTTAAAGGTAAACACAACAGTTATGTTTTTAAAACAGAAGTGAAATTCTTGACTGTTTGCTTAGACAAAATACATTATCCACAGTTCAGTATATATTCACTAACACAAACCACTCACCAGCTAATGAGAAGTCAGTAAGCTTAAAAATAGCTGTTCTGACACGCCTGGGATTTTTAAATATATAATAGATTCACCTATTCAGGTGGTGCTATGCAATTTAAAGAGATATTAGCGACTAGGCAATGTTAGGTGGGTCGGAAAACTGCTAGCTTGGGGGATTCACACACTAAAAGGTTAAAAGTAGCTGCAGGCAGAGGCGAAGGTGATTCTTGCACTACTTCTATTAGAATAAGCAGCGGCCTGGAGCAAGGGATGCTGGGAGTTTCAAAGACTGATGGCAGTCATCGTGAAACAGGTGGATATATGGGATGTATTAGGGTAACTAAGAATAAGAATAGGTGCATGTATACCAATGCTAGAAGTACAGTAAATAAATTTTATGAATTTGAAGTGTTGGTCAAGATATCAAAGGCGGATATTGTTGGGATATCAGAGACGTGGTGTCACACAGATATTAGGAATGCAGAATTGGAATTTGGGGAGTACAATGTGTACAGAAAGGATAGACAGGATAGGAAGGGAGGCGGTGTTATGCTGTTAATTAAGAAAAACATAAAATCAAAAGAAGTGCATCCAGTTGATATAGATGAACAGTGCACTGCTGAGTCAGTTTGGTGTGACATAAGCACTGAGAAAGCAAAAATACGAGTAGGAGTGGGTTATAGGCCTAATGACTCGAATGAGTACAATGAACAATTTTACAGAGAAATAGAGTGGGCTAGTAAATCAGAATATCTTATAATGGGGGATTTTAACTTCCCAGATATTGACTGGAACTTGTGGGTTGGTCACTCGCACACTAGTAAGACTTTTGTGGATTTATTGGATGACTGTTTTCTGCAGCAGCATGTTCGAGAGGCAACCAGAGAGGATAATACTCTTGATCTGGTTATCAGCAGTGATCATTTGTGTATTAAGAATTTGCAGATAAGGAACCACTAGGTAGCAGTGATCACAGTGTACTGATGTGGGATTTACTTAAAGATATAATTACCATCAGGGGTAAAGAAAAGGGTTTTTGCTTCCGTAAAGGTGAACACAGTGGTCTCAGAAAGTTTTTAAATTCTGTACAGTGGAATCAACTCATGATGTTACCAACATCAAATTCTAAGTAGGAAGCATTCAAGGAATTAATCGTGGAAGCTACCAAAAGTTTCATACCAACTAAGAAATATTCTTCAAGGTTTAGGCCTAAAAGGTTGTCAAATGAACTAATGAGACTCGTGGCAGAGAATAAAGATGCATATCTAACACAAACTAACAAAGTTATCAGGCAACACAGAAGCCTATGGCAGATATAAGCTAGTCTTTAATCAAGTCAAAAAGAAGGTTAGGCAGGCGAAGGCAGATTACGAGAAATCTTTGGCAAAGGATGCTAAGAAAAATAGCAAGGATTTCTTTACTTATATAAACTCTAAAACGAAGGGGATGGATCTGATTGGTCCAGTTGATATCGATGGTTCGACTGTTGATGATCCTGCTCAGATAGCAAACAAACTGAATGAGTATTTTGCATCTACATTCACATATGAGGAGTTATTAATGAAGGAAAATGCCAGAAGTTTATCAGATTGTAGCAGGGTGCTTAATGATTTTGTAATAACTGAGAACAAAGTGGAGTAGAAATTGTTGAAGTTAAACATAAGAAAGGCACCTGGGGTGGATGGGATTTATGCAGTTATATTAAAGGAGGCAGCAAAGGAAGTAAGAAAACTTAGCCATAATTATGAGAGCATCCTTGGATTCAGGGGAGGTCCCCCACAGACTGCAGATGTGCAAATGTATCCCCAATTCACAAAGGGGGATCGAAGGATGCCACGAGTAATTACAGACGAGTTAGTTTAACTTCTGTTCCGGGTAAAATAATGGATTCACTAGTTAAAGATGCATTGCAGGATCATCTAGACAAGACTGCAGCAATAATGCAGACACAGCATGGGTTTGTTAAAGGGAGGTCTTGTCTGGCCAATTTGATTGAGTACTATGATGTGGTCACAAAGGAACTGAATACCAAAAATAATTTTGATATCATATACTTGGATTTCAAGAAATCTTTTGACACTGTTGCGGATGGAAGACTACTGTACAAATTGGAGCAGAATCGTATTAACGGTAAGTTGCTACAATGGATAAAAGGATGGTTGAGTGGGAGAAGACAGAGGGTGG